>NC_056727.1:1080716673-1081089155 GCF_019279795.1 Protopterus annectens | reverse complement strand
GTCCATCCATGGGAACTGCCTAATGGACACTGGTATAGGGCTGTACACATTTCACAGCTGCATTTAGCATTCTCCGGTGGATGATTTGCATTATTAGTGCGGAGTAACGCATATGCCATACCCACATCCCTCACACGGGGCGGGACAACGGATCATCTGCCAATCAACTCCGACACCCATTTCTGCATACCCACGATCCCATGACTGCAACCCTCGACAGTACCCATTGCAAATCCTGCATGTGTGCAGGAATGGGATGTGGACGCACATCTATGGACTCGACAATCTGGGGATTTCTGTGCATATGTCCTGCATTTCATGGACAGTTGTCATCAACCTTGAACACGCTGGTGGTGCATATATGTAGCTGTGCCATAGTCACGGCTGTCACTTCATCTGGGTCTCCCAATCGCAGCCGGTTGACATTGCGTACGGATAAATTTTTGGGTCCTACAATGGACACAAATGTGCATATGTAAAATGTAGAACATGTTGGACTGTGTCCATCTGGCCAGTGGTTGTGACCGCTGCTGTATGTTCCCCAATCGCGGATGTGTGTTTGACTACACATATTATGTTGTGCTACGAAACCCATGTTCTACTACGATTAACCCAAATGGTATTAATGTAATGCTGCAGGTTGGCAACTGCTTTAAGTAATCCTCAGAAGGCCCAGTAGGACGATATCGCCACTGTATTGTCAATATAACACAGCCAGAACATGTGGACCCTATTGATTCATTGAAGGATGTTCTTTATAGCGGAACGCCAGTGTTTAAACATCCTATGACCTTCCTAGTTGACGTTGTTGGTGTGCCATTGGTATGTGTTCCACTGGTCGCCCATTTGTTCCGCAGTATGGCAGCAAGTAATCCCCATGTTGTTGCTGGCAGATCGAGTGCTGTGTACGCCGGTATTCGCACGGCAGTCTGGATTTCTATGGGGAGTGTCTACTGTAGTTTCCATCTGCATTTCCTGTGTTATGCCTAACTGCAGCTGTGTAATTCCACCGGGCTTGCAGGTATGGGTGCCATCCTGGCCGTAGGCCTGTCCATCCATGGGGATTGCCTACTGGACACTGTTATGGCCTATACACATTCCACACTTGCATTTAGCATTATCCGGTGGATGCTTTGCATTATTAGTGGGGAGTAGGTCATGTGCTACACCCACATCCCTCCCACGGGGTCGGACAACGGATTATCTGCCAAACAACACCGAGCCCCATTTCTGCATACCCAAGATCCCATGGCTGCAACCCTCGACAGTACCCATTACACATCCTTCATGTGTGCGGGACTGGGATGTGGACGCACATGTATGGACACGTCAATCTGGGGATTTCTGTTCATATGTCCTGCATTTCATGGACACCTGTCATCAACCTTAAACATGATGGTGGTGCATATGTCTAACTGTGCCGTAGTCACGGCTATCGCATCATCTGGTGGTCGGAAACGGCTGGATGGAGTTCTGTTAGAAGGTATTTTTGGGTCCTACAATGGACACAAATGTGCATATGTAAAGTTAGATGTTGCTGGACTGTGTCCAACTGGCCAGTGGTTTTGACTGCTGCTGTATGTTCCCCAATCGCGGATGTCTGTTTGACTACCCATTCTACATGGTGCTACGTAAACCAGGTGTTTTAGAACTGTGAATAAATGGTGTATATCCAAAGATGCAGGTTAGCAACTGCTTTAAATAAACCTCAGACGTCCCAATAGGACATATCCGTCACTGTACTTTCAACATAACACCACCGGAACATGTTGATCCCCTATGTATTCACTGAAGCATGTTTTCTTTATAGGTGGGAACGCCATAGTTTACATATCCTAGTTGACGTTGTTGGTGTGCCATTAGTATGTGTTCCACAGGTCACCCATCTGTTCTGCAGTATGGTAGCGAGTGCTCCCCATTTTGTTGCTGGCAGATTGAGTGCTGTGTACGCCGGTGTTCACACGGCGGTCCAACTTTGTATGGGGAATGTCAACTGTAGTCCCTATGTATATTTCCTGTGTTATGCCTTACCGCGGCTGTGTAATTCCACCGGGTTTGCAGTTATGGGTGCCATCTTGGTCGTACGCTTGTCCATCCATGAGAATTGCCTACTGGACACTGGTATAGGGCTGTACACATTTCACACCTGCATTTAGCATTCTCCGGTGGATGCTTTGCATTATTAGTGGGGAGTAAGGCAGGTGCTACGCCCACATCCATCCCACGGGGCGGGACAAAGGGTTACCTGCCAAACGACACCGAGCCCTGTTTCTACATACCCAGGATCCCTTGACTGCAACAGTCGACAGTACCCATTACACATCCTTCATGTGTGCGGGACTGTGATGTGGACGCACTTCTATGGACTCGGAACTCTGGGGATTTCTGTGCATATGTGCTGCATTTCATGGACAGCTATCATCAACATTGAACACGCTTGTGGTGCATATGTCTAGCTGTGACGTGGTCACGACTATCGGTTCACGTGGGTGACGAAGGAGGTTGGCACGCATTCCGTACGGGAAAATTTTTGGGTCCTACAATGGACACCAATGTGCATATGTAAAGTGTAGAGCTTGTCGGACTGTGTTCGTGTGGCCAGTGGGTTTGACTGCTGCTGTGTGTTCACCAATCGCGGATGTCTGCTTGACTACCCATAGTGTGTAGTGCTACGGAAACCATGTTTTCCGAGACTGGAACCAAATGGTGTACATCCAATGTTGCAGGTTAACAACCGCTTTAATTAATCCCCAGAGGTCCCAGTTGGGAAGTATCGCCACTTTATTGTCGGAACGACACCTCCAGACTAGGTAAATCACGGGCACTTTGGCCCGGTCTTACCGGCCATTTGCAAGTGTAATTAGCAGACACGTGTCAATACATGTATGATAATACATATTGTCATGCCGAAGTTAATCTATGTTATTTGGACAATGGCTTCTGGTATTGGCATCCGTTGCTGTGGGTGTTGCCGGTTACCATACACATGGCTTTCTCAAAGGCCGAATTCACAATTCTGAACACTACTGTGGTCTCCTTTAAGGACACTGAGCCAGTGGTCAACAGTACTGCAGCCACTGCATCACTTACATATGCCGTCTACCGGTACCTACAGGACTGCATGGATCAGGCATTCCCTTACCCAACTGTGGTTCATTGTACCAATGCCAAGCATCCAGTGTGGTGTACCCCAGCCATACACAAGCTGTACAACGAGAGGAGGTGGCTACTACAAGGCAGAGCAGACACCTTGTGAGGTATGACACCCTTGGTCATTATATGTGTAGAGCTACAGGCTGTCATGACATGGTCCGGGGCACGTTCCACAGATATATCTCCATGGACCTGGCTGACAATCATACAGCCTTCATTTGCTATGCTGGACACCTGGGAGGTCACTCCCACATATGCTCTGACTGGGTTCACAATGATGTGGAGTTTACTCAACATACACACATTGCCAACATACGGGCTGACAGGTTCGGTGAAGACATCTCCACACCCCCCCCCCACATGAAGAGATGTCTGTACCAGCAGTTTGTGGTCCCCGAATGTTCTGTGACGCACGGGTGGAACATGCTCTCTCCAGGGTAGTGAGCATAGCATCCATGGGACCAGCTGGTGACCCGACTGTGTACTCCACGATCTCATTGAGGAATTAGACCCACAGTTAGGACAGCTGTTTATTTGTAGCCTCACCTCGGGTAACGTACCCGGGTTGTGTCGCACGGCGACTGTAGTCCCACGTCACGGGGCCAATGCTTCCACTGACCCTGGTTATTACTGTCCCATTACCATGAGGAGACCTATCTGCAAAGACATGGGAAGGGATCATACTGCGGCTCATAGATGAAGGCATAGGGGACCTGCATACTTTGCATCCAGCCCGGTTTGGCTTGGTCAGGGGCGGTTCATGCATTTAAAGCATGGTTGACGTTTTCGGGACAGTCACCGAGGCCATTGATGGGAGTCTTGCAGTCCATACAGCCTACCTCGACCTGGCAAAGGCCTTCAACACAATACCCCCCTCGGGTATCATTGATAAACCCATGGGCTTGGATGTGAACACGTACATCGCAGGATGGGTTGTAAACTGGCTATGTGAAACGGCCCACGCGGTCATAGTTGCTGGCAGCATGTCGGACCTACTGCCTGTCGCAGGCGGTGTCCCACGGGGCTCTGCCCTGGGTCCACTCCTCTTCTACATCTACATTTCCACAGTACAGGCACACACAGGGGTGTTATGGGCGACATTGTTTGTAGATGACTGCGAACTGGGTGCCATAGTGGGACGGACATCTGACACAGATATCCTTCAAAGGGGCCTCCCAGATATGCATATCTGCTGTCAGGGACATGGCCTACAAGGTAATGCAAAATCATACCCATCGAGGAGAACGAGGTCACCCCTGTCCGGCATATGGGTGGCAGTCCACTGAGCGCAGGGGTAATTACCAGGGATCAGGGGACACAGGTTGTCGGTCACCATTCGTTCAACACACACGTTGCTATCGTGGTTCGGTGGGACTTCTACATTGCCCACCTGTTTGTGCAGGGATTCACATCTAGATCAGGGTAAGTCATTGTCTCCTTGTACTCATTACATGTTACACCTATGATTGAGTACATTGCCCCATTCAGAGGGTATCTGACCCGACACCTACAGCAGCTGGGAAGGCATCATAGGTTAATTGTCATACAGATGCAGGGTGTCAGGGATTTGTGTAATTCTGCCCCACTGTTAGGACCCCAGCTCCATTCGGTCACATACCTCTTGTTCGGTGTTGACCTGTGCCTGACATACGAGGTCATGTTGACCCATATGTCATGTCTATGCTTCACCTACTGTATCTACATCCCTCGGAACCACAAGGGCAGGTGACGTGAACCTTGACGCGGTCATTAATAGGATGTGTTGGAGTGACACATACGTCACCCACACACTCACTATGCTGTGGATCTACATCACAGTACATGTGAGGCAGAGATCCTTGCTAGCCTTGTTCGGGGGTATCTTGTCCGTTGGATGGGGGATTGCAGATATACCCCAGGGATTACATCATTATCACTGCTTGACAGAGGTACGGCAATATCATAGGCATTTTATCTGCGGACCGGAAGATTGGCAAAGGAATCCTAACTATGGTGTAGGGTTATGGCTGACCTTGGGTGGATAGCCTACCCTGTACCTATGGACCTATGAACCTATGTTCATAGTTTGTCCCATTTACACTTGTCTATCCCCTATCCTCTTTCTCATGTGTATATTTCTGTGGCACGTGATTGTCCTCTGTATTACCTGCAGGTATGCTGTCTACAGTGCACATACGTCACGGTTGATTACAGTGTATCTGTGTCCCTACCACTGTGATACTGAGGACTACCACACATCCTTCACAACATTACATGCATATGTCCATTCTATTATTCTTTGGCCTATGGGGGGGTGTTAAGGCAACGGTTACACGCGTCCCTGTTTGTGCACGCTTCATGGTAGTCTTTGACCAGCCTCCGTTGCGGTCGTGGGTTGGACGGTAGTGTTGCTGTGTGTTTGGCATGTGTTTTCATTGCCGGTACATCTGTGGGAGGTGTGGTTGGCACATGTTCCTCTTTGCAGGGAGCCCCATCCTGGGGTTTTGTGTCATGCATCTACACTTGGCACGTGCCATATGTCCTGTGCTATTCCCACAGTCGTGTATGCCTTCATGCATTACTACTGCGTGTTACTGGCTGTTTGTATGTGGTACACATGGCGATTGTGGTGGTTGGCTTGGCCTATTCCCATGCTAGGACATACACTTCTGTCAATTAAGTTGTTAAAATCAGACTGTAACACTCATTAGGCTTTTCAAAATGACAGTCAATAACACAGGAAGCTCAGTTTCACAACGTTTTAATAGTGTGCACCAGGAGGCAAATAACTATGCAGTACAAGTATAGAGTTTTGTGTGACTCTATACAGGAAGCAGCTTTATGTGTATTGTGTTTACAATCAGCTTTTGCCCACCTTAATGACGTGGTCAGTCACAGGGCATTTACATCACTATAGTCCACAATATTCTATTCATACAACGGTGCTAAGGTAATGCTTATTAAATGTTTTCCCATGAGAATAGCACAGCCTTGCAAGGCACCTAGTCAATTAGAATGTCCTTCTGTAAATGTTGCTCTGTCAAGGTTCCAAGCCTGTTCGGATACAATAGTCAGTTCATTTCCTACTAGGTTCCTTTGTCTCTCTGGTGAGCAGCTGTACTCTATCTTCGATAGAGCTCACAAGGCCATCCTCCTCAGTGGAAGGAAGAAAGATATACATGTACATACATTTATTATTCTCTAACCCAGCGGATAATTAATGCTGAATGACATACGCCTGCTGAACTGGTTACTGCCAGGGTCAGAGTTCAATCACACTGCAGCTACGCTTCAGGCAATTACATGCATGATAAGTTCTACTGCCATATTGTAAAATAGAATACAATGCATTATACACTATTTGCTTCTAAACTAGCACGTCATATATGTTTAGATATATATTTTTCTAACATTCTCCCTCCTTTTAATGCTTTTATTCTATCCAGACACATATACAACATTATTTCATTCCCTAGCCTCTTCCTCTCTGGAACTTTTAACTAGGCAAGTCATTTGTTTTACATTTCAGAAAGAATTTCATTTGGTATTAACAAATTCCACTCCAGGTCTTGATACATAGTCTCGGTTACAGATATCGTCAACAGAGTCCCTAACTAATCCTTTCATACAAGGTATCCCAACAGACACATGCTCCCAATATGAGCAAAACAACACAAATGGCAATCAAGATATTCAGTATGAGTGAACCCCATCCACCAAATGGTTTCTGGAAATAGTCAGTGGGTTTGGGCCTGGTTCCGCCATGGCTGATACCTGCTGTATTACCTCTAGGTGGTCGTTGATATCGTGCTTATTATGTGGTATATACGCACAGCAGTCTTCTTTGATAAGCGCGCACGTACCACCTCTCGCCACCAGGGTGCAGTCAAGAGCCATTACATTTTGTAGCACAACAGTTCTCATTGCATTCAGTTCATCAGTCACAAGTTCGAGAGCGGAAAAGTCACATTGCTCATTACTTCGAGAGGTTTTGACAACTTCCTCAGTTCCCTGATTGATTTCACTGCTCCATAAGCTGGGATTATTCCAGCCCAGGATATCACACTATCACTCAAGTCCATATGAGTCAATTTTCCTTTATCTCTTACAGAAGAATGATCTTTCCAAACAGCTTCGATTTCACCCACTGGATTAGTAGGTTTCTCGACTGAGTTCCCAGTTCTTCGAGCTTTATCTCTTACATTTCGTATCGTACCCAGAGGCAATTCTGCAGTATGTCATATGGCTGGAACCAGATAACCCAAAAAACAACTGCCGGACCAATTCTCAGGTAACCATTGATATGCTTTTTTCCCACAAACAAAATAACAATATTCTACTTTACTACTGATGCGGGTTAACTCTACATGTAACATTTTCCTGTCTATAACAGACAACTGTTTATACAATTCAGGATGTTTCTGCACATCTTTCCACGTTGTTCTCATTAAGCTTAAATACGAATCATGAATGGTGCTACAACTAGTACTGTGATCTTTGGCTGTTATATGACATTTGTAAGACACAGTTATGTTACAATTACTCCCACCAACTTGGACTGTATCATGTTTATAAAAACAAACAATTCCTTTTTGTGTAACAGGTAAGAACAGTGCCACTTTGTCCTGTGATCTCACAGAACCTGTATCAAAAGGTAGATATTCACAAGTCTCAATTTATCCCCAAGGGGACAGCAGACATCAAAGTCCTCCATATGCTGTAGGTATGGCAGTACAAACCCAGCAATTTGAAATGTTCATAGTCTCTACATGCACACGCTTCATGGCTAGGTATGTGTTGAGGTTTGGATGCCAATCTGTGGCCAGTTCATCACGTCTCATTATTTGTATCTGTGTAGTTATATGCTGGAAAGATCCCAGCAAAAGAAAAGTCACCACAAACATGGTTAATAGGTGTATGATCAGTAGGACAGTAAACCAATGTCTTTGGGGTTGCTTTGTATTGTTATACACTCTGCCCCTGGTCATTCTGTCTCTGTGGTATATCGGCTACGACATGTAAATCAGACTGGATATTCTTTACCGGTTTGCAAAGGGTCAGGTGAACCCAGGACGACTTCTCCGCAACCTTTACTGCAGTAGGCGTTGCCAACAGTACCTGGTACGGACCTTCCCACGTTGGACTCGTCCGGTTACTTGTTTGGATAACAGTCAACCACACCCAGGATCCTGGAGTCAGCTCTGTGTCCGGCTTCGTTTGTTCTTTATCTGAAAAAGAGTTTAACTGCAAAACAGTGTTATTGGTTAACAATCCTCTCATGTAACTGGCTAATGAGCCATCGACCTCCAGCTCTGCAGGCATGTGAGCTTTACACTGTGGCACATAATATGCCATTCCAAATACTACTTCAAAGGGGGTCAAACCCTTTACATTTGGAACTGTTGTCATGCTCAGCAATGCTAGAGGTAGACAGCAAATCCAATTTGTCTGGGTGTCACTCATCAACCTCCTCAACTTATTTCTCGAAATCCCATTGTACCTCTCCACCAGTCATGCTGACTGTGGGTGGTACGTCAATGATTATTCAAGGAAATCCCAAAGAATCCCCAGGTTGCTGGATTGTCTGGTTCACAAAATGTGTTCTATTGTCACTGTAGCTTCTTTCCGGTATGCCAGATCTAGGGATACTTTATTTTACTGGGGCCTTTGCCGCTGTTGCTGCATCCGGATTCCTGGTTGGAAATGCTTCCACCCATTTTGAAAACATATCTATAATCACTAAACAGTATTTCTTCCCTTCACATTTATTCAGCTCTATAAACTCCATACAAATGGTATGGAACGGATATGGTGGTGTAGGGTAACTCCCTCGCTTCGGTTGGAATGCTCCCTGTGCATGATGTTTACTGCAAATATGACACGCTGCTCAAAATGTTTGTATGTGGTTCCTAATTCCGTATGTTAGGAATATTCTGTTAACCAACTGTACCATCCCCCCTGTTGAGACATGGCTCTGCCCATGGCTCAACAAAGCCGCATATCTACATAAATTAGACGTTAGTATTGGCTTTCTCACTTTGGAGATGTACAGTCCGTCTTCAAGGATTGCTCCTCGTCTTACCCACGTCTGCTTTTCTGCTTTCGTAGTTGATGTTTGCATTGTTTCTAACATTTCTAAATCTAGAATCTCTGAGGATTGTCATTCCTCATTCAAAAAGAAAGTTTCTGAGTGTGAGGCTGCTTGTTTTGCAGCTGCATCAGCTCGTGCATTACCTTTCGTAATCTTATCCTGTTGCTTTATATGAGCTGCACATTTACAATTAGCTACTTTAGTGGGTAACTGAATGGGATCTAATAAATTCAAGATCAATTGCGCATGATTAATCGGTTTACCAGTGGATGTTATCATTCCCCTATTCTTCCACTGCTGCGCATAAACATGCACTGTAGAGACAGCATACTGACTATCGGTATATATGTCCACACATCTGTTTTTCACTAGAGTGCAAGCACGTGTTAAAGCTATCAATTCCGCTGCTTGAGCAGACAAGTTATGCTGCAGGGGTTGGGCTTCTACAATCTCAATATCAGTAACTACTGCATAACCTACTTGATTCTTTCCTGTAGGACCCTTTCTACATGATCCGTACACATAAACTGTCACCTCTGCATCATCTAAGGGTATATCAGTAATATCCTGTCTGGGTAAAGTTATTTGCTCCATTTCCTGTAGGCAACTGTGTGGTGTGCCATACACAGGTGTCGGACGTGACGTTGATGGGTTTAATGTTGTACAACGTTCAATCACCATATGAGGTTGACTCAGGAGTATGGTCAAACAAGAAAGATGTCTAGCACGGGTCAGGAATGCTATTTTCTCTTGCAGCTAAATTATCGCAACTGCATGAGGCACTCTCACAGTGAGAGGGTGGAATAATACCATTGATGCCGAAGCCTGTACTGCCATGGCTGCTGCAACAACTGCCTGTACACAATGTGGCAATGACTGTGTCACTGGGTCCAACTGCGATGAGTAGTAAGCTATGGGGCGTTGCTTACTTCCATGCTGTTGCGTCAAGACTGACGTCATATATCCCTGCTTACAATCTACAGTCTGATAACATCTGTTATGATAATTCGGGAGACCTAAAACAGATGTTGAAGCTATCAATCATTTTAGTCTGCAGAAAGCTGTTTCTGCTACTGGAATCCAGTGTAGTATATCTTGTGCTGCCATAGGTGTATTAAAGATTAAAGCAGACAATAGAGCCTATTCAAAAGCATAGTTTGGTAACCAGCTTCGACAAAAGTTAGTCGTCCCAGGAAGGACATCATTCCCTTCTTGGTAGTTGGCTTGGGTGCTTGTGAAATTGCTGCCTTCCTATCTTCATCTAATGTTCTACCCTCCTTGGATACCACATATCCCAGGTACTTGACCTGTATTCTCCGAAGTTGCAATTTATGCTTGTTTACTTTATGTCCATGTTCTGCTAAATATTTCAATAATGCTATTGTATCTTCCCTACATTGCTGCTCAGTAGGGGCCGCAGGCAGGATGTCATCCACATAAAGTAGAACTTGACTGCCCCCGGGTGGAGTAAACCCCGGCAGGTTGCTAGCCATCTCCTGTGCGAATATCGTTGGACTTTCACAGTATCCCTGCGGTAGCCGAGTATGGCTGTATCTGTTACCCTGAATGTAAATGCAAACCAATACGGACTATCTGGATGTATAGGTATTGAAAAGGAAGCATAGCTTATATCTACCATGGTAAGATACTTCTGTTGCGGGTTCATATCATTCAATATAGTGTGTGGGTCTGGCACCATCGGTACCCTAGGTATTATTGCATGATTTACAGCTTGTAAATCCTGTACCATCCGCCATTCCCCGTTTGCTTTTCTAACAGGAGATAGAGGGGTATTGCATGGTGAATAGTGATTACTTTGTGCATGGGGAATTCCCTCTGTAACTTTCCGAATATCTTCCGGTGTCCACGGTCTATACACTAGGGGAGTTGGGTCCTGGCCTTCCTGTCCTGCCTGAGGGTTCGGTACTTCAATTAATTGACAGATTTCCTCACTCTGTTCTAGCGACTCTCTTCTTAGTTGAGTGTCCCTAGGAGTTGTACGTGTTCGGGATGTAGTTTCAATAGCTTCTCTTACAAATGGTTGTTGTGATACCTCTGTTGCCACAGGATAACGTGGGGGGGACTAGCCTGCCCTCCCGCTTCATATCCTGGATGTGGTATCGGAGGGGGTGGAGGGGGGGGCCGTCGCTACTACTGTATTATTATCTTCTTTGTTTACGTATGATGCTTTCGCATTTTTAGTGTTCTGTTCCCTTCGGTTCACTACCTCAATCCACCTATGTGCTTGAGGGATACCCAAATGTCGCTGTTTTTTAGCCTGAACATCTTAGGGTTGCCACCTTTTCAAATGCCCAAAGTGGGACATTTTTGGTAGGAACGTCGGATTTTGCAGGGCAAAACATACCCACAGCCAGTACAAAGGACAGTAATTTACTTTTTGCCAGAATAGAAACTTATTCTTGTAGCATTTGAGTTGCTTATTCTGTTTTTTATAATATTTTGGTGTTTCAGATACAAAATAACTGTTTTATGCTACTATTAAAGAAAATATAGGAAATATTTTTGTCCTAAGATATCAGGACATTTGCGATTTGTTCAGTTTTTTTGCAGGACACAACTGGCCAAAGAGGGACTGTCCCTCGCAAAGTGGGACAGGTGGTAACCCTAGAACATCTGCGTCACATTTTAAGTGATTCCAATGTTTTACTAACGATATTTTGTCTAATATACCATCCATGTCATATTTATTACCCCATTTTGCAAAATATCTCACATTATCTGCTCTCTGCAATTGCATATACTTCGCATCATCCGTCAAAGGCGGATCTGACGATCTCTTAGTGCACTAATTTCCCATGTCTTCTAAACGACTGTTACGTAACCCTTCTCTCGTACCACGTGGTATCTCCTTCCCTGTATCCACTGTAGTGTCTACAATGACTATTTACTCTACTCTGTGTTCCCCTGATCTATGTCCAAATGTAAAACTACTTGAATTGGTCTTCGACCTGCTATCACAACTGTTAACAAAAACACAATGTAGCCTGGTCCCTGATCTACAACTGAGACAAAGAGGCAAACTCTCCTTACCTGAGCCTCCCGTTTATGACTGCATGTTTTCTTCTTGGGATCCAGTTTTCCGCTTTTCAGCCACAGATCAGACAGTGGACAGCCTCTTTACACACAACAATTCAGTCGGAGGTCTTTTCACTCAAGAAGAACCATTTAGGCAACTTCTCCTGCACAGATTTCTTACCACCCATGCACTCTGACCTGTAGCTTACCAAGGGAATTCTGGCTAAGAAGGACCACAATGTCAAATAAGTTGTTAAAACCAGATTGTAGAAATCAGTAGGCTTTTCTAAATGACAGTCAATAACACAGGAAGCTCAGGTTCACAACGTTTTAGTAGTGTACACCGGGAGGCAAAAAACTATACAGTACAAGTATAAGAGTTTTGTCTGACTCTATACAGGAAGCAATTTGTTTATATAGTGTTTACAATCAGCTTTTGCCCACCTTACTGACGTGGTCAGTCACAGGGCATTTCCATCACTATGGTCTGCAATATTCTATTCATATGAGGGTGCTGAGGTAATGCTTTTAAAATGTTTTCCCATGAGAATACCACAGCCTTGCAAGACACCTGGTCAATTATAGTGTCCTTCTGTAATTGTTGCTCTTTCAAGGACCCTGGACTGTTCGGATACAATAGTCAGTTCATTTCTTAATACGTTCCTTTGTCTCTCTGGTAAGGAGTTGTACTCTATCTTCGATAGAGCTCACAAGGTCATCCTCCTCAGTGGAAGGGAGGAAGATATACATGTACATACATTTATTTTTCTCTAACCCAGCAGATAGTTAATGCTGAAAGACATAAGCCTGCTGAACTGGTTACTGCCAGGATCAGAGTTCAATCACACTGCAGCTAAGCTTCAGCCAATTACATGCAAGATCATTTCTACTGCGATATGGTACAGTAGAATACAATGCATTATATACTATTTTGCTTCTAAACTGGCACTTCATATGTGTTTCTATATATATTTTTCTAACAACATCCATCCGGCCATATGCATGTTATTCCGTCCTTTGCCTTGGCCGTGGGTGTTTGGCCGTCCGGCAACGCTACTCTCCACATGTGATGTCCCACCTTCTCCTTCTGTGCCTGTGGCACCCTGTTAGGACGTCCTGTTTAGTAGGCACATGTTCCGCTATATGTGTTTGACATGTCTGCATAGCTAATCATGGGTACGGTGGTTGAACATCCCGACTTGTCCACATGTGTACAGTTATGTGCACCGTGGCGTGTGCAAGCCTATGGGGTTTGGATGGGTCCATACCACATGCGGGATGTACACATTCTGCCGACACATTCACATGCAGCCATTTGCATATCTGTACCTGAGGTGGGTTGGTAACATGTGGGGTACATATTTGCCCGCGTGGCACTGCCTAAGACAATACTTCTTACCACATTTCAGGTATGCTCATTGTGTGTAGGTGTGTAGCTGCGCAAGGCTGCTAGCTGGGTTGGGTGCACGGTCGTACATGGGTGGGGGTTACATGCTATAATGGGGCTATTCTGTATTACATTTGCATGCATGGGTTCTGCTTCTGGATATTACGCTTAGACATACGCCGTCCTGTGTATGCGACGAACACGTTGCTGGGTGTGGTACATGTTGCTATGCACATGTTTGCCTGTGTTTAGGGTATCTTGGTTCCTTCTTGTTGTTATGTCGACACGGCTACCTGGCTGTGTACTCTCACTACTGCTGGTGACCATTACGGTTGCCACCTTTTCCAATGCCCAAAGTGGGACATCTTTTGTGGAAACATCGGATTTTGCAGGACAACACATACCCACAGCAAGTAGAGATGACAGAACTTCACTTTTTTGCCAAAATATACGCTTATTCTCATAGCATTTGGGTTCCTTATTCTGTTTCTTATGCCATGTATGTGTTTCATATACAAAATATATGTGTTATGCTACTATTAAAGGTATATTGAGGGAATATTTTTGTCCAGAAATCTCAGGTCATTTGCCATTTTTCGATTTTTGGCGGGACACAACTGTCAAATGAGGGACTGTCCATAGCAAAGTGGGACAGTTGGTAACCCTGGTGACCATGCCCATGTCGCTACTAGGGTTGCCACATTTTCAAATGGCCAAAGTGGGACATTTTCGGGACACACATCAGATTTTACAGGCCGACACATACCCACGGTCAGTACAAAGCATGGAACTTAACTTGTTTGCCTAAATAAAAGCTTATTCTTGTAGCAGTTTAGTTGCTTATTCTGTTTCTTGTAACATTTAGGTATTTTAGATACAGAAATAACTATTTTATGCAACTATTACATAAAATATGGGACATAATTATGTCCTACAATCTCAGGACATTTGCCATTTTTAATATTTTTTATCAGGACACAACTGCCCAAAGAGGGACTGCCCCTCGCAAAGTAGGACAGGTGGTAACCTTAGTCGCTACTCCTATGTCGGTGCGGCGCGCTAACATGCTGCGGTACACCTTCTCTGGGTATGCCCACTGACAATGCATTGCGGGACGAACACGGTATTACGCGTATCCTTTGTTCCTTGGACGGGTACACTTAGGGCTTCGTGGGTTGTGTTTGCTTCTCCGTTTTGTTGGGACGGGTACTATGTTGCATACTCTGCGTGCGTTTCATTCTGCACGGGCCCTGGCTGGTGCCATTACTATTATGGGCGGCCTGTGGAAATCAGCACTTTAGGTTACTCACCGCCTGCCGGCTTAGCCACGCCTCCGGACGCATCCTACTTGGGCTCGCTCACGTTACCTACGCACGTGTCTGTGGTTGCGGCGCGCACTCATTACTATGCATGTGGCGCTACTATGCCGACTATTCGCTGCACCGCCGGCGCAGGCCTTACACCGGCCTTGCGCCGAGCTTCATGAATCCCGGGGCCTATCTTTACTACATCACCTAAACCTTTACTTTTCTCTTTATTTAAAGCCATCCCTATCATCTTTAGACACTCATGTGTGCAAATTATTGCTTCTTTTATCCAAATTTTGTTTTTGCAATTATTATAATGTTATCTGCATATGTTAACAGAACTGGAATTCTTAACCCTTTAGGTGTCATTTTGTAAGTTAATTCACATATTATCACATTCATAACTAATGCATTCATTGGACATCCCTGTCTTATACCACTCTTCATATGTATGTCTTGGCTTAAGCAGCCATTTACAAGCATTTTTACTTTATTATTATTACTATACACTGATATAAATAATTTATCACTTGTATTCTTTTATTATTACTTATAAGATTTTATGTCTGATTGTGTCAAATGCCTATAATTTCTTCTTTTTCTTTTCTGTTCATAACGTATCATCAATTTTTCTATCATTAATAATACTTGACAACCCTTCCCCTTTATACTATATTTGCTGTCTCCCATAATATTTTCCATTTTATTTTCAAATCTCTTTTGTATTATTTTCATAAAGATCTTATATTATTATTATTCAATACTGTTGATCTCCAGTTTTTGAAGTCTCTTCTGTCTTCCTTCTTCTATATGAACTTAAGTTTTCCACTACATAATTCTTTAGACATAAAACCTTCATTTAACCATTCATTCAAAATCTTAAAAAAAAAAAATATATATATATATATATATATATATATATATATATATATATATATATATAGGAACACTTCACAATACCGAAATCCTGAAAGATCAAATTTCATATGGCTGAGACCATATGATCAAACTTTCAGAATCCTGACATTGTGAATGGGGACCTGCATACAGCACGGAACAAGAGATTTCCCTTTTCCTCTCTGTAGTGCGATCTCGGAGTTGCAATATTTAAGCACCAGGGTGTGGAGGGTACAGAGGGGCTTGCCCCTTGCAGAAACATTTAAAGTGTTGTTTCGTTTTTTTTTGGATTTGTTCTAGAATTTCGATATTCTGAAACATCAGTCATATGGTCTCGATCATATGAAATTCGATGTTTCGGAATTTCAAGATTCTGAAGTGAATCTATATATATATATCCGTTTTGTAGGCCCATTAATTTTTGTCCAAAGTTTTAACTTACTACGACTTATAACTTCTAAAATTTTTCATATATCATTTCCTTTCTTTTATGCTTGCCTCTTAAATCACAAAGTCTTCTGTTATTATAATATTTATATTTATCATCACATAGAGTAAAATCTGATGAAATAAGCTTTCTTTTTCTTTACAGTTATTATACGTGTATAATGTATAATTATATATACTTTTTCTTTCCATTTTAAATCTGTAATGGCTCATCTTCCCATTTTTTGCTATAGTTACCTCTAATATCTTTACTATATTTCTATAGAATATGGCTAATCCAGAGCATCTCTCATTTCCCAAATTCCAGATTATCTTTTCTTCCTATAGTTTTTCCTGTTTATACTTTTTCTTCATTTGTTAAAAATCTTGTGTCTTCTAATATAGTTACATCTACATTACATGTATTACACCTCTCCAAAATTCCTATTCTTCTTACAGTATTATTAATACTATTCACATTTACAGAAAGCACTCTAAAATTGTCATTTCCCTTTTTCCTTAGATTCATAAGTTCATAGATAATCACTAGGCTCACTTTCTTAATAGGCCATTCTAAATGTAACCAATTTCCTTCCCAAAGGTGAAAATCAAACACTGTACCTTATGCCTATCAGTTAACAATTATACCAAGCCCCGATCTTTAGCTGCATGTATTCTTTTGCATCCATTTCTTTTCTTTTTCTTTTGTACTTATCCCTTTAAATTTTCTCTTTCTTTTACCCTTTTGCCAGTAGAATTATTTTTTCCTTTCATTACCTCCCAGTTTATGTTTTCTTCATTACTTGCTTTAGAACCTTCTTCTATGTCCACTTTATTTTTTCTCATCTATTTTTTCTTCTATTTGTACTACTTCTAAAATGTCTTCTCCTTGTTTAATTTCTTTTCTTTCTTTTTCTTTTTACTTATTATTTTCATTTTTGCACTCCATACATAAATGCCCAATTGTGTTACATTTACAACATTTCAATTCACATTTTTCCTCATGTCCCATTTCCCCACAAATATAATTTTTTCTTTTGTCACATTTACTTATCAAATGTCCTTGTCTTACACAAAAAAGTGTTTTGGGTTCTCCTCGGTATTTTACAATAGTTGGTATATGTATATATTTTTTCTCTTTCTATTTTTAACACAATATTACAATCCTAGCCACCAGTCCATAAACCCCTTTTGTCATAAACCTTTGCAATGTCCAGTACTTCTTTCCATAAAGGTTTCAAATGTTCTTTTAAAGTCTCTCTTTCTATCTCCATTTGAAATTGTATGTGTACATGGATCTTCTTTTTTGTTTACTTGCTAAATGCTTTTATCCCATTAATATTCCATGGGTTACAATCTTTCTTTTTTTCATATTCTCCAAGAAAATTGTCCATTGAAAAAACAGTCTAAAATGTCTCTTTGTTAATAAGAAAAATAGTATTACTAGATGTTCTTTTACACTCAAAGGAGCTATTAAATTATCTCAGACTTCATACCTGTCCATTTCTTTGTCTTCTTTACTTTGAATCCTTACCACATACTTCTGTTTTCATTTTCTTCTGTCTTCTTTTCTGCTGCTCTACTTTTGCCTTCTTTTACTTTCTCTGCATATGTTTTCTTTTTTATCTCACCACTATTCTTCAGGAAATTCTCTGCATCCTCATTTGTATTTTCTCCACAATGACCCCCTAGGAAACATCTCCTTTATTTTCTGGCTTACTCTATACCACCATTTCTTTAAGTAAATTGTCCCATATCCCTCCCAAATGGAGGGTTGTAAATATACAAACATCATTTGTTGACTCATCTCCATCAAACAGATTTCTTTGAAACATTCCCTCAGAATCCTGCATACATCCTCCAGTCTTGGTAGTTGTTTTTTCTTTTATTTCTTTCACTATTCCATCATCTGTTTCTCTCTCCATTTGCCTCTCTGTTTCTCTGGGCTGCCTCTGTGCCTGGAATGGAAACAGGAAGTGACCCTTCAAAATGGTTCCCACTCGCAACAATGATGAGTAGTTTTTTTTTTATTAATAGACATAATTTATACAATACTTATTATATACATATTTACATTATTTATAGTTATTTACAATAATTTACACTTTTTACAATATCACATAAAGATATATTAACAAACAGTTTCCCCACCCTTTTTTTCCACAACCAAAATTTTTTTTTTTCAAATTTTCTGCTGGAGTCCATTTTCCATTGAACTTAATTTCATTCAATTGTTCAATCCATAAAGTCCATAACAGGTAAAATATTATTTTGTCCAATTTTCTCACATACTCTTTTTTCTTACTATAGTAACTATACTCAGTCATATCCATGTTTATCTGATCAACTTTTGTAATACATTCTAACATTTTATTTTTACATACCTCTACCCATAATTGAATCATCTTCACACAAGGCAAAAATACATGTTCTGTAGTTTCATACTCACCATAGTTTTAAATGTTACAAATGATCAGTCATACAATGTGTTTTCATAGTATTTGAATAACATTATTTTCTATTCTTTCCAGTTTCATCCACCTTCAATTTCTATAATATAATTTTATTTTGATACACTTTTGTTTCTTCATTCATAACATATTTCAACCTTTTCTTTATTTCTACTTTTTCCCCAAATATTTATACTTAGAGTATATAATAATTGCTGTCAAATTCTTATTTTCATTAGAATAAGCTTTCATAACTCTATATAAATTCAATGATGCTGCATGTACTACTGGATTAATTAAGCTTAATTTACCTTGCTCTTCCTTCATGTACAAAATTCCCCTCTTAACTGGGTTTAATCTCGATCCCCATATAAAGGAAAATATAACAGACACTAATTATTTCTCGTATTGTGTTGGCAGCATATAGGTGTTAGCTATATATGCTATTTTACCTACTTGAATGGAATTTATTTTATTTTTTCAGTTATCCATCCATTCACATTTAGTCTAACACTATTCTTTTCATATACTGATTTTATTATCTGTATTATTTTTCTACTTATTTTATAAGCTTCTAAAATTTCCCATAAGAATCATATTGTAGTTTATCAAATGACTTACTTAAATATTCTATCATGACCTTTGCTTCCACCTTTATATTTATAATAGTATCTATTACTTCTTTTATAATCCATAATAAGTCTTGACTTCCTTTTCCTTTTCTGCTTTTCTGCCAAATATTGTTTGAGCAAGTAACTTAAGCATTTTATTTGTTAACCTCTTAGTTATTATTTTCATCAGTATTTTATAGTCAGTATTATTTAAAACCATCGGCCTCCAATTCTTTATATTTTCTTTTTCTCCCTTTTTTCCAGATAAATGTTACTACTCCAGTGCATATTTATTCATCTAGTATTCCCAATGCTAACCATTCATTCAGTACTTGTAATATTACTTTTTGCCATATCTCCATTATATTATACATATGGTATTCAATACCATCTAACCCTGTTGCAGTATTCAATTTAATATCTTTTAATACTTCATTTAACTCTTTCAAACTTATCTTTTGTTCCAAATCTTATCTTCTTTAATTAATTTATTAACTTCATATGTTTGATTTCACATTGTTTATTTTTTATAAATGATTGTCTTATACGTTCTTTAATAATTTCACATATATCTCCTTGTGTCGTTACTTTCTTTCCTTCTTTGTTCTATAACTCCCTTATTATTTTCTTTCATCATCTTATTTAAATAGGGTGCTACTTATTTTTCCCTTGTAAGCAATATTTTTGTTTATATAATACATTCTTTATCCTTACTTGATTCATTTCATATTTTTTCTCTTTCTCATAGAAAGCTCTTTCTTTATTTATCAGTTCTCTAAACATAACTTGGCTTACTGTTTTATATTTTTCTTTTTTTCCCTGATTCTTGATAGATTCTATGAAGTACTTTTTATATTTTTCTTTAAAATATATCCACCAACTTGTCCAATTTTCATAAAACATTCTCATATTTATACAATCTTTCCATAACTTAATTATTTTTTTTCCTATCTTCTTGTTTTAATTCTTTTTCATTCGTTCTTTTAATTCCTGTACATATTTTATATATTCTACTTTCTCATGTATTTTTATCCATATCACTATATGATCTGAAAATCATGTATGTTTTATTCCTTTATTTAAGATTTTTAAACTATCTGATATCAAAAATAATCAATTTCAGTTTTAGTTTCACTTCTTCTGTAAGTCCAGTGTATATTGTCCCATATATATATATATATATATATATATATATATATATATATTAGAAAACAAATACCCAGTAAGATGCCAAAGTCCAACTTAAGCAGGTAGCACAAATGAAGAAAAAACGAAGCAAAGTTGGACACTGCTGACAGCTTAAAAAATCTTCTTTATACTTAAAATCACAAGATAAGCGCTTTCGGGATGACCCTTCTTCAGATAAATAAAATGAATGAGATGGTTCACTTATATACATATAAAAGCCAATCACATTCAGAAATAGCAAGCACATTCAGTGAAAGACACGCCTATTTTTCAAAATAGGCTTAATTGGTATGTAATCATTTAAACCTGGCTTCCTGTTTGCCATTAAGCTAGCAATCCATTTTGTTTCTACAGTTTCTGTTTGAAGCACAATATCACCCCTAGTGCTGGGTTTAACATTTACAATAACCCTAAATTTAAATGTATGTGTGGGATACAAAATCACATGTCTACATAACGCATTTCTTTCATCTTTATTCCTAATACTGGAAAGATGCTGAAGAATCCTTACTTTGAACATACTATTCGTCTTACCCACATAAAACCTTGGCATTGACAGCATTCTGCTAAATATACTATGTTGGTTGTCGGCAGGTTGCTCTTCCTTTAAAGTGAAACACTTTTTGGGTAATGGGATGTATAAAACAGTATCTTTATTTACGTAGGGACAAGCTTTACATAATCCACAATTACTGTTCCTGTTGAGTATGGTAAAGCATAGGACACATTGGCACGGAAGGTTCCTTGCATAGTAGATCCTTTAAGTTTTTATTCCTTCTATACCTAAAAGTGGGCTGAGGTCCCACTATGCCCCCCAGTGTACTATCACTGGTCAAGATGTTCAGTTCTTCCTCACTATATTGCAGATATCACTAGTATTACTGCTATAGTTTAACATGACCTCAGGGACTTTGCATAAAGCTTCATTGCTCTTTTGACCTCACCCCTTTCAAAAGCTCTTAAAATCCAGGGCTTATAATCCGTGAATCGCTTGGATCTACCTCTTTCCACAGTTTCATTTACCAAATTCTGCTTATATCCTCTATCATTAAAGTTCTCCTTAAGTCTAGTCGTCTCCTCTTCAAAATCTGATTCTAGAAGACATAACCTAGAGACCCTGCTCACCTGCCCCTGTACTATGTTGCGATATGTATATCTAGGGTGCATGCTGTCAAATGCCAAGAGTGAGTTCTTCCAGCAATCTTTCTTATGTAGCTTGGATCTAAAGCCTTTTGTATCCTGTTGTACACATACATCTAAGAAATCTATAGAACTGCGTGACATGTTGATGGAAAACCTAAAAAACTTCGTAGTGGAATGTAAGTGGTTAATAAACTCATCTAGTTACTCCTCTGTCCCATCCCATAGAAGAAAAATGTCATCTACAAAACGTAGATATAACTGTAGGTGACGTCTCCATTCCTCATTGTTGATGACATGTGTTCTTTCCCATTGGGAGAGAACCAAATTTGCATATGTATTTGCAGGGGTCCCATGGCGACCCCTGCGCGTGTCTATATATGCCATTACCTCCCAGAAAAACATTATTCTCCAAAACAATGCTTAATAGTGATGTAATGAGTGATAACTTATCATCACTAACTCCTAGGTCACCCAGGAGCAATTGTACACTATC
This sequence comes from Protopterus annectens, assembly GCF_019279795.1. Lineage (NCBI taxonomy): Eukaryota > Metazoa > Chordata > Ceratodontiformes > Protopteridae > Protopterus > Protopterus annectens. The sequence goes on along the minus strand of NC_056727.1, from coordinate 1,081,066,994 downwards.
AATACCAAACTTGTTGTCAATCACAGTGAATAGACTTTGAATATCCATAGTGACCATCAGTAAATTCTTACTATAGGATTTATTCAATTGACCTAGTAGCCTTAAAAATGTGCTGTGTCTTTCAACACATTATCCATTTGATCTAGATAGGGTTTTAAAGTGTGTTCCATCCATATCGACACATTCTCCGTAACCCATCCCCTCCCAGATACTATCGGTCTGAGGGGTGGGTTTTGGATAGATTTATATCTTGGTAGTGCTTTAAAGATCGAATAACTGGTTTCTCTATTTTGAGGAACTGATAAGTTTCCTCAGAAATTTTCATTTCAAACAATAGAGCATTTAATTGAATATTCACCCTATCTACAATACTTTTTACAGTTAGGGGATTTATGAGTAGATACGTGTTGCTATCTTGTAATAGCTCATTCAATTTGTTGTTATACCATGTCATGTCCATAAGGACAATGGCACCCCCCTTATCCGCATTTTTTATCACAATGTCCCTGTTGGCAATGAGACTATTCAGTGCTATCCTTTGTTCAGCAGATAAGTTGTGATATTTCTTAAAGTCTGCTTCCTTGTAGTAATCTATCATATCTTTCTCACATGCACTAACGAACAAATTCAAACTTGATGTTAATTGCGGGACAAAACCACTTGGTTTTCTAAGGGAATAATCCTTCTCATTACTGTTACCATACATTAACTTCAGTGACACATTCCTGCAGTATAACATAATGTCTATCAACATTTCATCATAACAACCATTTTTGCTCGGAATAAAGGTTAATCCCTTATTCAACACCTCTAATTCTCTAGAGTTTAAAACATAAGATGATAAATTAGTAACAATGCCCATATCATTATCAGCAGTCAGTCCCAAATTTTTCTTCTCTTGTCGGTCCCCCTGTCCTCGCTTACTGACCGCTTCCAGGGACCTTTCTTTTTGACCGGTGCTGGTAACAGTCCCAAAAAATTATTACTATTGTGGCTCGAGTGGTATCGGAACGCGTTTTGCGACAGCCAATATAACAACACATGAATCAAGGGAGGAAGAACCAACGGCTGACTTGGCTGATGAACAAACGGACACGGAATCTATTCGAGTGCAGGAGGGTCCTGCCAGTGTCACGATTGATGTGACAAACTTAGGTACCAGTTCAAATCATGATGTAGGTACCTGCTCTTCACAACAAATTGTCGTAGTGAACTCTAATTCAGATGGCAATTCCTTGGGGGCACGCCCCAAGATACAAGGAGCGAGCCACAATAGTAATAATTTTTTGGGACTGTTACCAGCACCGGTCAAAAAGAAAGGTCCCTGGAAGTGGTCAGTAAGCGACGACATGGGGGGACCGACAAGAGAAGAAAAATTTGGGACTGACTGCTGATAATGATATGGGCATTGTTACTAATTTATCATCTTATGTTTTAAACTCTAGAGAATTAGAGGTGTTGAATAAGGGATTAACCTTTATTCCGAGCAAAAATGGTTGTTATGATGAAATGTTGATAGACATTATGTTATACTGCAGGAATGTGTCACTGAAGTTAATGTATGGTAACAGTAATGAGAAGGATTATTCCCTTAGAAAACCAAGTGGTTTTGTCCCGCAATTAACATCAAGTTTGAATTTGTTCGTTAGTGCATGTGAGAAAGATATGATAGATTACTACAAGGAAGCAGACTTTAAGAAATATCACAACTTATCTGCTGAACAAAGGATAGCACTGAATAGTCTCATTGCCAACAGGGACATTGTGATAAAAAATGCGGATAAGGGGGGTGCCATTGTCCTTATGGACACGACATGGTATAACAACAAATTGAATGAGCTATTACAAGATAGCAACACGTATCTACTCATAAATCCCCTAACTGTAAAAAGTATTGTAGATAGGGTGAATATTCAATTAAATGCTCTATTGTTTGAAATGAAAATTTCTGAGGAAACTTATCAGTTCCTCAAAATAGAGAAACCAGTTATTCCGATCTTTAAAGCACTACCGAAGATACATAAATCTATCCAAAACCCACCCCTCAGACCGATAGTATCTGGGAGGGGATGGGTTACGGAGAATGTGTCGATATGGATGGAACACACTTTAAAACCCTATCTAGATCAAATGGATAATGTGTTGAAAGACACAGCACATTTTTTAAGGCTACTAGGTCAATTGAATAAATCCTATAGTAAGAATTTACTGATGGTCACTATGGATATTCAAAGTCTATTCACTGTGATTGACAACAAGTTTGGTTTTGATAGTGTACAATTGCTCCTGGGTGACCTAGGAGTTAGTGATGATAAGTTATCACTCATTACATCACTATTAAGCATTGTTTTGGAGAATAATGTTTTTCTGGGAGGTAATGGCATATATAGACAAGCGCAGGGGGTCGCCATGGGGACCCCCTGCGCAAATACATATGCAAATTTGGTTCTCTCCCAATGGGAAAGAACACATGTCATCAACAATGAGGAATGGAGACGTCACCTACAGTTATATCTACGTTTTGTAGATGACATTTTTCTTCTATGGGATGGGACAGAGGAGGAACTAGATGAGTTTATTAACCACTTACACTCCACTACGAAGTTTTTTAGGTTTTCCATCAACATGTCACGCAGTTCTATAGATTTCTTAGATGTATGTGTACAACAGGATACAAAAGGCTTTAGATCCAAGCTACATAAGAAAGATTGCTGGAAGAACTCACTCTTGGCATTTGACAGCATGCACCCTAGATATACATATCGCAACATAGTACAGGGGCAGGTGAGCAGGGTCTCTAGGTTATGTCTTCTAGAATCAGATTTTGAAGAGGAGATGACTAGACTTAAGGAGAACTTTAATGATAGGGGCTATAAGCAGAATTTGGTAAATGAAACTGTGGAAAGAGGTAGATCCAAGCGATTCACGGATTATAAGCCCTGGATTTTAAGAGCTTTTGAAAGGGGTGAGGTCAAAAAGAGCAATGAAGCTTTATGCAAAGTCCCGCAGGTCATGTTAAACTATAGCAGTAATACTAGTGATATCTGCAATATAGTGAGGAAGAACTGGAACATCTTGACCAGTGATAGTACACTGGGGGGCATAGTGGGACCTCAGCCCACTTTTAGGTATAGAAGGAATAAAAACTTAAAGGATCTACTATGCAAGGAACCTTCCGTGCCAAATGTGTCCTATGCTTTACCATACTCAACAGGAACGAGTAATTGTGGATTATGTAAAGCTTGTCCCTACGTAAATAAAGATACTGTTTTTATACATCCCATTACCCAAAAAGTGTTTCACTTTAAAGGAAGAGCAACCTGCCGTACAACCAACATAGTATATTTAGCAGAATGCTGTCAATGCCAAGGTTTTTATGTGGGTAAGACGAATAGTATGTTCAAAGTAAGGATTCTTCAGCATCTTTCCAGTATTAGGAATAAAGATGAAAGAAATGCGTTATGTAGACATGTGATTTTGTATCCCACACATACATTTAAATTTAGGGTTATTGTAAATGTTAAACCCAGCACTAGGGCGGTGATATTGTGCTTCAAACAGAAACTGTAGAAACAAAATGGATTGCTAGCTTAATGGCAAACAGGAAGCCAGGTTTAAATGATTACATACCAATTAAGCCTATTTTGAAAAATAGGCGTGTCTTTCACTGAATGTGCTTGCTATTTCTGAATGTGATTGGCTTTTATATGTATATAAGTGAACCATCTCATTCATTTTATTTATCTGAAGAAGGGTCATCCCGAAAGCGCTTATCTTGTGATTTTAAGTATAAAGAAGATTTTTTAAGCTGTCAGCAGTGTCCAACTTTGCTTCGTTATGCCACAATTCATTATTTCATTTACTATTTTAACATCACTACTATTTTTCTTATCTGTTCTTAAGTTGCATTTAACTTCTGCTGCTATTATTATATCCATATTAACATGGAAATAGTAAAGAATCTTTTCAAACATTATCTTTCTCTTTCTTTCTTTATAACATATGCATGTATAGCAATAATTCTGCACATCTAATACTGTAATACAACCTACTTCAGTAATAGCAACATCTAATATCTTGATGTGGTTTTGACACACTATACATATCCCTGAACAAGTGTCTGTTCCCATATTTCAAATGAAAGGCCGATCCCATAACTTTTCAGTTTGTTTCCTTTCTTCCTCTGTTAATAATCTAATATCCTCTAGCACAATAATATGAGCGTTTACTAGTATACACCATTCCAAGATTCCTATTCTTCTCTTAACATTTTTTTATACTATTGACATTTAAAGCTAGGATCTTTGTCTTTTAAACAGTAGTTAATATATAATGAAGAAAATAGGAGATACCAGACCACGGCTGATAAAATCATCAAATAATTTAATCCAAGTAAAAGGTGAGCACTTTCACAGCCAAAGCTGCTTCATCAGACCTTGGCTGTGAAAGTGCTCACCTTTTACTTGGATTAAGTTGTTTGATGATTTTATCAGCTGTGGTCTGGTATCTCCTATTTTCTTTATTTTTCTGTTGTTGCTGTGTTGGGAGACCAGTTTACCTACACCACTTTACTTTTCTGCAGTAGTTAATATATGTTTTCTCATCTTTTACCTAATTGTTTTCTTTTACAATTATACTTTTAAATTTTCTTTTCCTTTCTTTCACTCTTTCCCTATAGATTTTTCTTTCCTCTTACCATTTGCCAATTCACATATTCTTCTTCGCTTGTGTCCACAGATCCCTCTTCTCTTTATTTCTCTCCTTGTCTTATATTTATTTCTACAGTTTGTGTCTCAATCTGCCTTCTTGTTCTTTTCTTTTCTTTTTATCCTGTTCAAAATTTGTACAATTTCTTTATCCATAATTTGCACATTTTCTTCACACTCTAACCATGCATGTTCAGTGTTACCACATTTCTTGCATTTTAAATCACATTTTTTGCATCATGACCAGTTTTACCACATATAAAACATTTTCTCTTATCACATTTACTAATTAAATGATCAGCTTTATCACAGGAAAAAAACAGGCTTTAGGCTGTCCTTTGTATTTCAACACCCCTCTTACCATTTACATACTGGGAGTATGTATCACATTATAGTTTTCCATTTTTAGTATAACCCCACATTCCCATCCTCCAGTCCATAAACCTCTTTGATCATAAATTTTTGTGGTGTCCATGACATCTTTACATAGGCACGATGCATTTTTCTTTTTAAGTTTTTAGCTTCAATTTCAGCTCTGAATTGCACTATGAATCTTTTTTTTTGTCTCTCCATAAAATGATTGCATCATACATCCTGACCAGGTATTGTCATTATTCCTTTGTTCATATTTTTCTATAAAATTTTCCATGACTTGCCCAGTTTCAAATATTATGTCACAAAATGTCTCTTTATTGATAAGAATAAATGCTCTTACCTCTTTTGCAGTAACACCCAATGGTGCAATCACTGAGTCCCATGCTTCATACCTGTCTAATGCTTTTTCTTTCTTGCTGCTTACTCATACTGTGAACTTTTTCTTTGCCTCCTTTACCCCTTCAGCTCTTCATTCTCCCTTCTTCACTGTTTACGCATATGACCTTTTACCAACCACTTCTTTTACATTTTCTTGCTGTATTTTCTCCATTATGTCACCTCACAATGCTGCTATTTCATTCTCTGGCTCACTTTGATTTAAAAGTTCTTTTAAATAATCATCCCACAACCGTCTTGACTGGAGGGTTGTAATATTACATTCCTGTTGGCTCTCCATTTCTCCTTCAAACAACTTTGTTTGAAACAGTTCCTCCGAATCATTCCCTCTTTCTGCAGAAGCTTTTGGTACATTACGCTGTTCTGTTATCTCCTTCTCCTCAGTTACAGATGAATTCTCTGCCTCTGTGACATTTTTGTCAACATGTATCATTGTCTCTTCGATCAGTATTTCATTGTTCATTACTTCTTCCATTTGATATTCTCTCTCTCTTCCTGTTTCTCTGGGCTACCTTTGCTCCTGGATCCAAAACAGGAAGTCAAATGCATCACACTCTAACACGTCCCCCTACGCTATGAGTAGGGGAAGTTTACTGATACCCTGGAAAAATATCCCCTACTAGTATAAATACCATCTGGTCTCCACAGAAAGAGGTCACTAGCCTAGTGGAACTAATCAGGTTAACAAAGGATAAATTAATTACAAAAAATAAGCATTTTGGAAGGGTAAAAGCCAATCATGACCACACCCTAAAATCTCAAAATATACTAACTCTGACATCGCACAACTTTTGAGGTAAGTAGAAAGTTCCTTATGCCCATAGCTTATGATCTTTATGTCAATAGCTTTACTTCACCAAAACACAGAAGTTGATTAAAAGAATTGACTATTCCCATCTTGAGTATTGCTGGTGTTATCATAACCATTATACACAAAGCATCTACTACACTAGCAGTGTTAGGTTGTTTAATGCAGCTACATCTATATCCATTTCAAAGAATGCTTTTTGGAATAGATTTCCACTCAAGGAAGTGAAAAATGCCCATTCCCGTGAGATGCAGGGAGCCTCTCCTTATTCCAGCGAGGTGAACAGCAACCCCCCTGAAAATGGACTTTTCTTTGAAAGGCATTGGACCCTAACACTAATGGTTCAACAATATTGAATTGTTCTCTGAACTTCATATTATTTATTTGCTTGTTTGATTATTTATTTATTAAGGTAACAATGTCAAGATGGGCAATATAAATAAGGACATGAAATTACAAATGTTTTTATTCATTAGCTGCTGGTCACAATCCAGGTTAATAAGTTTGTGTAAAAAGAGTGTCTCAGTTTCGTAGAGTAGTGTTCTAACTGCAAAATGCTTTAATGCATATGATATGTTTACTGGTGGCAGACAATAATTAGTTTATGAATTCAGCAACTCAGTTAGTGTTCAATATCAAGAGGAAAAGTGTTACATACTGGTAAAGCAGTATGCAGAATTTAATAAAGTATTGCATGTTTAATGAGCTTATTAGATAACTAAAGAAAGCATTGCATGTTAATTACCATTGGCTGAATAATTTCCCTTTCTCAGCCATAGGGAGAGGGGTTTGTTCATGTGCATTATATCATTACTAATCTCAGTTTTCTATGTTATATCTTACTAAGCAACAACATTTATAGTGCTAGGAGCCAGCCACCCTTGGAGTGGCTGTGTAACCATCCATTTACAGTGAACATAGCAGTACTGATATTGAGAATTATACGCAAGATTTGTTAAAAAATCCTGATCATCAGTACGAAGAATTGCATTATTCAGTATAGTTACTCTGTACACTGCAACTCATAGTACATACTGACTTAATTAATGCTGACCCCCCCCCCCAGTAATATGGAGTAATATAGACTGGTGATACACCCCTTGTATGACACATCCTCTATAGAAACACAATGTCAGACAGCTAAGTTAAACAAGATGCCTTTGCTTTCTGGTCAGACTTCATGGGCATAGCTGCTTATACAGGTCATTTGCATACCACCAATTGACCATAATGCTACAGTATCGACTGACAGTATAGTTAAAGATGTCAGTTGGTGGCCAAGCAGTGGCAGACCCAAGATAGTAAAAACTGCTTGGATTCATAATGGCCTTTCTCCTTAGAAATGCAGACAACCAACATTGGTGACATCAGTGAGATGATGAGAGGGACATCTGTGGTGTGGTGGCCAAAACAACATGCTCTGTTGCCATCAAACAATGACATACAATTGGCCTCAGTGTTACATAGTATGTAGCACATAGCAGAATGGATCAGTTACTAGTAATTGTTGCTCAGAAATATGACTAATACAGTTTCAAGTCTGGGAACTTCATCAGCATTAACTTCTCATTTGGCATTTACTGAGGGAATCTTTTCTCCACATCTCCCAATTATGGGCCTTTGTCCACGGCACTCTAACTTTTTATTCTTGTCCGTAAGTCACCACACATTAGAGGTAAGAATAATTTCTCTCATTATTATTTAGGCTTTGAATTGTGTTAATCACTAATCCAAGCCTTGGATAAGACTAGTTCTAATAAGTAATTATTCTTGCCCCAAACTCCTAAAAATCAGGGGGAAGAACAAGAACTCCTGTTGATAACATATTCAGATTTAGAAATGTATTATTTGCTAATCCATGGGGTGTTGATTAGAGTTGAATGTGTGTGGTCCTAGTAGCATTTATGCACTTAGTTTTGATATTGTTTTGTCAGTTTTGCTATCTGATGCTATATGATCGCTTTCATTTCTTGTTCTTTAAGTTCCTTATTTTTGTATAGCTGTGAAGTAGTTTTTGGAAGAACAGGCTCTTTTTTCTTGTAGATGTCTTTCTATGATAGATACATCACCTAACGTATCGCCTTTCTGAGTCTCTTCTTTCCAGATTCACTGAATATTGACCCACTGTAGAAACCAATGTGTATATTTTACATTATACTCTGCTTGAATGTACATTGTACTGTGCTTGTTCCCTGGATGTATATACACAGTTTTTTTTCCATGTAATTAGTCTGAACTACTTTGTTATTTCTTACATTTCTGTATTTTTTGTTTGTAAAATGTTTTGTATTTCACTCAGGGTGAGCCAAAAATTGGTCAGTATTGATCAGTGCACTACCCCCGTAAACAAAAGCAATAAATAAATAAATAATGTATGACAATTGACCAAAAGCCTGGTACACTGAAAAAAACATGAGAGTTTCTTTGTCAGCTAATATATCAATGTTTGGAGTCTCATCTTCACCCTAGAAAGCTATTCTTTTACTGACATAATCCAACTTTGTATGGTTCAGTATAAAGCGTTGATGGTTAATGGCTACTGTGGCATTATTTCTCATCTCTGGCATGTCTTAAGTATTCATAGAAAGTGTTTGCTAGGATTCTGGATGACATTTTATGTACTAGTGCTGCTATACTTTATGTATGTTCCAAGATAATTTTCAATTTTTGTTTCTCCGTGCATTTTCATTGTTTAATTTGCCTATTTATTTTCTGTGTCTTCTTTGTTGCTCTTGTTTGTTTGTTTTGCTTTTTTTTGTATTTTTGGCTTGCTCTTATATCACCATCCTCAGAGATGTATGGTATACTTTTGGATGTAGAGTGTTTTGTCTGTGTGGTTTTACCACTTCAGCAGTATTTTATTTTACTGACTCCAGTAATTGCTCATTTTTAGTTTTTTTTTTCTTTTATATGCTGTAGCTGAGAAGGATCCCAATGTCTAACAGTTAACACAGAGGATTAAGCTGCTTCCTGTAGTCAAGGGCAGATGGTTTGATTCCTTTAATTTCCATTTGCCTACTGTGCAGCTCTGAACAAGTCACTTAATGTGACGATGCTCCCAGGTTGCCCTTGAAAAGGGATATTTTATTCAGTGCCCTTAACCAGTTAAAAAAATAGATAAAAATACGTGAAAGGAGTACCCAGTGCTGATTAAGTATTCTAACTGTGTCAGTATTGCTGCTTGGATATTCCCAAACATTATGATTTGCTGAAAATAGATTATTTCAGATATTTTCTGTTGCAATTCATGTACTTATTGAAATGTATCTCTCCTTTGCCAGCATTACTAAGAGCTATGTAGTTAAAGGTGTGCTCTTTATTTAAAAAAAAAGTAATTGCAGGAAATGTAATGATGAATTATTTGTTTCCATACTATGAAATGTTACATTTAGGTGTCTGGTTTCACAGAAATGTTGCTTAATAACTATCAAAACAGAATAAACATTTTTGCATGTCCTAACTAATGGCAATGTTGTTGTTGTTGATAATTTTGCATAGCAGTAATTCCATTTTCAGTGAACTCAGAATACATAAACTTGTTTGGTAGGGCCACAAGTGGTCTGCACCTTTGTACCTTGCAAAGATGAAATACCTTTTGTTTCCCTCACATACTACCTGATAATGATAAGTAGTTATGGTTAAATCTTCATATTAGGTTACTTAGGAACACCTCTAGACTCTCACAAATAATTCCCTATGTTCATCAGACTGCAGCTGAATGGATTTACAAAGGCATGCCAGCATGTAATTGTTTAACAAAACTTAACTATTCTGCTTCAGCTTTTTTATAAGGAATAATCAATTTTTTTGTACGGAATGTCGTGCTTAAGTTAATGTTCTGTGGTGATTTTGAAGTTAGCTACTTAAGGAAATCCAGTGTGTTTGCACGTACGCTACATCCTCTTTTAGAAATATTTTTGAAGGTCTGTGAAAATGACCTTCTACAAGTTCTAAGTAAAAACACAAAAAGGTTCTGTAATCTGTCATATGAGGAATTTGTAGCCACTAAACAGCTGCAGTCCATAAGGACCCTAGGTCACCACCCATGAGACCCATTGTCTCTGGGAAGGGTTGGTTGACTGAACACATTTCTATCTATATTGAAAAATGCTACAACCTGTGTTGAATAAAGCCCAGACTGCGCTTTGTGACACTAAGCTTGTTTTGCAATCTCTGTATGAAGCTGTGAATAAAACATCTATAACTGATCGTGCTACTATGGTTACATTAGATGTGGCATATCTGTTTACGGTTATCCCCAATGATTTAGGGATAACTTTTGTTAAAGCATACCTTGTTGAATATAGCGGTTACTCAGATAGACAGATCAACTTGGTTTGTCTGCTTATTTCATTTTTGATGAAAAATATTATTGGCTGAAGTTAGGCATGGCTATGGGCACATATGCCAACACTGTCATGGCACAATGGGAGATTTCAATGGTCCTGAAAGACAATCCCTATGTAGAATATATTGTATACTACAAACATTTGCTGGATAACATCTTTATGCTGTGTGGTTAGGTACTCCACTTCAGCTGAATTTGTTTTTTGCACTACCTTAACTTCTCTACCACATTTCTGCATTTCACTATGAAGAGTTCTAGACAATAAATAGATTTTTTTAGATGTCTGCATATATAAGACTGTGGATGGCAATTTTTCCTCCAGGCTATTTAGGAAGCCTTGTAGAAAGAATAATATTCTACACAGGAAGAGTATGCATCCTGGTTACGTATATTGTAATAGTATGAGAGGTCAAGGGATATTGTATGTTTAGACTCAATTGTAATGAACATGAGATTCAGGATGCTCTCTCTGTGTTTAAGTCTGAATTGCTGGATAGGGGGCATTTCCCATACGAAGTGAATGAACATCAGGTGCATGTAATTTTGATAGGATTGGTAGAGCTAAAACCTATTTTTCAGATAAGATTGACATTCCTGGTCTTGACCTTCAAAGGACCAAGTTACAGAATATAGGGGTTTCTCTTACTTATTCATCAGATATGACATTTTTAGGAAACATTGGTCTATCTTAACCATAGATGAAAATATACATGATATTGTTGGCTCAAATGAGGTTCTATTTTAAGAACAAGAACTTGTTGAAAGAAATGTTATGTTATAAAGACTGTTATAGAAGGAATGCTATTGTGAATTGCAGACTTGGTACATTCTCTTGTAAGTCCTGCAATTACTGTAAATATATGTTTAGAAATAAAATATTTATACATCCAGACACAGGAAGGGAATATAAGTTTAATTTTTATGCAGATTGCTCTAGTAGAAATCTAGTTTATTTGGCTGTTTGTAAATGATGTATTTTGTTTTAACACAGGTAAGACGAACCGCTCACTTAAGGCGTGGATTCAAAAACATACTTATGATATTAGGAGGCAGGATGATAGGAATGCTTTGGCCAGGTATGTGGGAGCCCTTGGTGAAACATATTAATTTGTTTTCTTAGTTATCCAATTAATCAATGAAGATATGAGGTTGGGTGATCTGACTAATGATACAGAACTTGCAGAACTACGTTGGATTGTTCTAATGCAAGCAGATAAGGGGCATGGGTTAAATGATACAGTTTAGTTGAAACCATACCTGAAAGTTCATGCACTCTTTAAATAACTTTAGGACTTGTTTGAGTTATTTGAACTTTGGTTGTTCTGAGTGTTTATGACCACACCCCCCTTAGTCTGTTTGCACTAGATGTTTTTCTTTAGGTTGATTGGTTATTAAGGTTCCCCTGGTCATTTTTATTTGCTTGCTTTCTAGTTGGTCTGTTTGGTTCTTATGCATTGTCAGGTTTGATTTTATTGGTCATATGACACCAATATGGGTTCTCGATTGGTCTCGTTTTTAGTAGTTGGGTGACACGGCTTGGCTCCCTTTTAAGTGGCAACTATATGTACTACCTATATAATATATTTGTTTATATAGGTCTATATTTGAGCTTAGAAGTGATGGATTATTGTTATGGCATATAGCTTGGAGTATACTGCTCTATGTTTACAGTATTTATGTTGTTTTTGATTTCTGGTTAGCTAGTTGCCATTTTTTGTTATTTTTAATGGCCTTTTGATTAAACTGACTTTTCTGGCCATGAGATATTTTTATAGTTCCTATATCAGTTTTGTTTTAAGTTGGTGAGGTAACATTGGTTGGTTTGTTTTATATGCCAACTGTATGTGCCAATTTGAGGGCATGTATCTAGATAGGCTCACCATATTAGCAGAGCTTATAGGAGATGGTTTAGTATGCTGATACACAGATTGGCATGAACTGGTTTGTAATATGCACAATGTGCCTGATCACTTATTTGGCTAGTGGTCATTTTGTAGGTTTTCTATTGTTTCTTTGATTGAGGTGTTTGATCTTTGCTTGGTTAGCTCTTATTCTGTACATGTCTTTATTGGTTAGCTGATATAAATGTTCTGATCTTTATGATGGTTTGTATCTGTATACGTATTCACTTTACATCACTTTTGTCAATTTTGGTATGACCCTTTTCTCCCTTTAGTGGTTTAATGGTATCTATAAGTGAGCAGCTCGTATGTTTTTGTTTAACTTTTGCTTCTGCATGATTACTTTGAGGTAAGTCTGAATGACCTTTAAATTGTTGGTATACAGTTCGGAGTGACCTGCTCTTTGTAATATGTACGATGTGTTTAAACTTTGATTGGTTGGTTGTTATGTAGTTGGTGTCTTTATTGGTTTCTTAACTGATGTGCTTGCTTTTTGATTGGTTAGCTGTTATTTTGTATGTGTTTTTATTGGCTCTATAGCTGTAGTGAAAGATAGGTATAAATGACTGAACAGAGCAATACCTCTTTTGACTTTGGTTATTCTAGATGATGCTTTATGCATATGGATAGTTTACTAGATGTAGTTTTGGATTTTATTTTATTTTTTGATTATTTTTTAGATGTTGTGGTCTGACAAGGGAACTTGATTCCTTAATTTTTTTTTATCGTACTATATAGCTTTATGTACAGCTACTATAGACTTACTGCAGTACCTGCTAGCTGATTTTGAGGTGACCTGATTGGCTATTGTATTTTTTGTATAATATATTCATTGATTCTGTTGTAAAAGGGTGATGGGTGATCTGGGAATGTATTGCATTACAATGTGATACAGTCTTAATGACTATTAGTGTGTTTTCATTGGATGGTACTGTTTTAGTGAACTGTGATTAGTTATTATGTGCACTTTGAATGCTATTTAAATATGTATTTTATCAGTATGCTTTTAAGATCTGAAGAAGCACCAGTAAGACACAAAAGTGCTTATATTGTTGAATAAATTGTTTATGCAACTTTCTCATGCCGTGGTTTCCTCCGTTTGCTATACTTTTGCTGTTTCTGTGAATTAGAGGATACCTTAACCATTCTCAGGCTGCTGTTTTTTTTGGAAATGCTGATTTAACTCAACATGGTTTCCCAACTGGGCATTCATGATATACAGACTTATTGGATTTCTAAAAATGTAATTTAGTTGGATGGTAATGACCTAGCGGATGTCATTTTCCTTGTTCTCACTTAGACATTTGGCTCGGGACCCACAAACACGAGTTATTCATAATTTGTAATTAAGTACCTTGAAAAGTTACATTATTATATATATTTCTGAATGGCAATGCATGGAGAAAAATTCCAACATTATTTTCTTCTTATGACTGGTTAATACGTGGTCCCTCAGAGGTCAGAAATGAGACCCTTTCTTTTAATTAATTTATTTCAGCCATTAAGTCAAACCAAGAGGATGCAAAACTAGGAATGACAGTGACCGTGACTTCAGCGGATAACCACAGAACTTTCCAACAAGCTTTAGATTCCTTATGCACTTGGGCTATAGAGAACAACATTATGTTTAACACCAAAGAGTATATTGTTATGCAGTTTGATCTCAGCGATTCTAGATATGTGTACTCAAGTGGCAACAATGTCCTGACACAAATACATTTGGTAAAATATTTGGGTGTTCTCATAAATTAAAAAAATAATTTTGATGTGAATGCTGGCTTAATCACCAGAAGATCCTTTTGCATCACCAGAAATGCATTATAATCCATTTAATCAAGGAACCATCTGTCATGATTTTCTCTATAAAGTATTAGTATGGCCCCAGGTAGAATATTTTGCTACTGTCTGCATGCTCATTATGAACTATATCAAAGAGTTGGAGGGAGCCTACACTAAGAAAATGTAAACATTTATATTTCATTTCTTATTTGCAATGTTTAAATAGACAATAAGACAGCATTCTGTGTATTATAAGTTAGTCAGGGGTGACTTTATTATGACATACAAATGTCTGTAGGATGATTTTTTGATAGCCAGTAGGTATTAGTTTCATAAACCATCTTGCCTGGACATGTAATTAGTCTTTACTGATTAAAATTAATATGTTCAATAATGTTGATAAAATAAGATCCTTTTTGCGTGCTGCTAAAGTTTAGAACCAATTTCCCCTCAGGCTAAGACAAACACCCAATTTTGAAAAAGTTAAGGCCTCATTAGATGAGTAGTTTGGTTGCAAGCATACAGACATTACAGTTTGCGATGCAAACTCTTTGGCACTCACTTCTGAGGTTATGAGTCCGCTTCATCAGTTACCATTAAACAACTGTAACAATAACACATCACAGAAGAATATTATAGATAGGAGGAAGTGATGGCCAGTATGTGGCAAAGATCTTACCTTAATTCCCATACCACTCTGGATTTTTTGTATATGTGATAGGTTTGTCTACATCAAAACACGTTATGACCTACTAGTACCTCTAACAAAAGCAGTTCTGTTACTATGTTACACTAAGTGTGCTTTTCCATATGTCCTCTTATTCATCATATACACATAAAGATCATTCAAAACTTCTGCATGTATGTATATTCTGTAGTGACTTTGTTATAACCCAGTCCTGCCAATATCTCTGCTGAGATATAGTATGACAGAGAGCAAGCTGAACTGCAAGCTTCATATTACTATGGCTTACTGTATATTGTTATTAACTTTCTGGTTCAGCTCATGGGGCTGGGACTAAATTCACTTTTCTAGTCAGATGAGACATCAACTTGCTTTATTGCATATCTAACACCAGCTCCAAAATCTGCTCCATCAATTTAGAACATGAACAGTCATCCATTAGTTATTTACAGGCTTGTGACTCAGTACAGACATGGTTTGCAGTATATAGTTTTACTGAACCTTAATTACTATATTCAGAATGAGAACTGCAAGCTTTATGTTTTTTTCTGTGCTGTTTAAACCACAGGTATGTGCTGCTGTTTTCGAAATCTTAGTGTGATGTTCAGACAGGCCTACAAACAGTGCTTCTCATGCACTGAATTACTGGAAAATTTATTAAAGCACATAACACAAATCTCTGTTCACAGTAGTAATGCATTGCTAACCATTTATTTCAATAAAAATATTTACATGTAATAATTCTTTCTACGTTCTGTTCAACTGCCAAATTTATAATGAAGTTATATCACCACAAACAGAGTAAAAACAAAAACATTTCCTTGCACAGCCTTGTCAGATTGAAAAACTCCACTAAAATGTGCAGCAGGACATGAAAAGCGATGCTGCACTTCCAAATCTTTCAATAACAAACATTACAAGACATATCTTCTTCTAACAGGCAAAGAACATAAGCATATCACACTGCCTTAATTTAACACAACAATGCTTTAAGATTTATCTTTCTTCATGTCTAGCGGAATTGTTGTGAACATCATTAGTAGTACCGTACGAATTAAATGCTTCACACAGTCATAATTATAGGGGATGTATTTTAGAAAAAAGTGCTTGTTGACATGGTATCGTCTAGAACTGTTATGTTAAATGGTACACTATACACTGTTGCAGTGGATAAGTAAAAATTAAAGTATATAGTTATTTAATTGTAAATATTCTTGGCTTGTATCACCTTTATTCATTAAAAAATGCAATGTAATACTAGATCCAAAAGAATTTATGTGACAAATTCTTGTAGAATAGTAGATTTGTAGAAAGCATGCACTAACCTTGGAAAACTTCTTTATAAAGAAGGTAATGAGACAAGCAAGCTATCACATTCTGCATATAAATATATTATTACTGGCCTTAATTGTTCATATGAAGAAGTTTAAGGTGCTTGCTGAAGCTGACAGTATGTTCACAGAATGCCAAACTGTACATAAGCTGTACGTTTTGCAAATTGGACCTTTTTGTTCTTTGAAATTGACAGCATCAATGTCTCATCTTTTCTAGTTAGTATTTTTCTGTCCTCCTGTGCCTTCCATGATGACCGTAATGCAGGTGGTCTAGGCCTCTCCTGCTCCACTGATTGTTTTCTATTTCCATGTCCTGTGTTCCAAACTCTGCCTGTCTCACATTAAAGCATAGAAGGTTAAGACTACAAATTGTAGCATGCTTCATCCTGTAGTACTGGGACAGGATCCTTCAGCTTTCACATTCGTGCTGTGTGATTCTGATCAGGTTGCTTAACTATAACGTTTCTTTTAGATCACATGTGAAAAGTTTCTCTTGTGTTGAATAGGTTTTATCTGCTTAATAAGTGCATTAAAACATCATTTAAGACCCCCAGTTTATACATCCAGGATCAAAGCTTTTCTGGACTTTGACAGTGTGATATAGGTCAAGGCTCTTTAAAGGTACTATGTCAGTTGCTGTGCCTCATCCAATCATGGAGAGACAACAAAAACAGATATAGATGACCATCAGTAGAGCACCTGTTCACTTTAGCACACATTCCAACAATGTCTCCTCTAGCAACTTCAGGAAGCAAGAGTGACTTGTATACCATATCCAAGGAATTTACAAAGGCCAATGGTACATGTGACTTCTATTGAAGGATGGACAGGTATTTGATGGTTTGGTCAAACCTGGACTTCACAAAACCTGATTTGCCAACTATGACAGCCTGGATCCAAATTCACTATGGCTGGAAGTAAATCAAGAGAATTAAGGCTATGAGGTGCTAATGAGATGCTTTGTGTAGACACGGGTTTGAGTCCATCAGCCTGTATTTGCATCTGAGCAAGTCATTTAACCAGGGAGTGCTCTAGGAAAATTAGGCTAGGCTTTCCAATGGTGTCCTAGATCTCATGCCTAGTAGCTATCCATGAAATTGTTATTTCCCTACAGTGTGACAGCTTGATGTTGGAATAATTAATATGAAGGTAACAAGTGTCTCCTTCTGCCTTGAAAGCTGTGTGATGAAATACTCCTCACAAGAAAGACATTTTTTACATTTTATGGGTGCCATTTCAGTTAATTAGGTGTACTAAAATGCTGCTTAAAAGATTGCATATTCAGGGAGCTGTACTGGGATCATGCAGTTACATGTGAGACTACTGGTCAGGTCTCTCCATTTCTGGTAAGCACTCCAAAATGAGAGTCTGCTCTTGAAGTCAAGTCTAAAACATTGAAAATTGACTCCTCCCTTCAGAATCAGTAGCCTAGCATTGACTGAGTATGTCTACATCTGCTTATATATAATTAAAACCCTGAAGAAATTGCCTGCCACTACCATGTGTTTTACATTTGAACAAACTGACAAAAGAATACAAATAATCATCTTATATGTATAGAAATTAAACTAGCAGTATGAATGATTTTAAAGTATATTTAAGATTACTGTTTATGAGCCCACAGAGTACTTGAGATAGGATGTGTTGCCTGTTAAAATTCACCTGCTTTCCTTGATGTAACAATAGCTGATGTCCCAATCAGATTTTACTCATCCAGTTACATTTACTGGATTTGTCCAGCAGCTGTCATATCACATCCTATTTAATTCCATTATTTGTTTGTTTATTTATTTATTATATTCTTTGTTAACAATGGTATTCTCTCTGGCCTAGTAGCCTCTTTTCAGGGAAGACCCAAGGTGGTATTCATGCTACTAGGGGAAATTTGGGTAGGGTATCAGAGAACATCCCCTACTCTTTTCTTTGGGGGGATTTTTGTGGTTACACTTCTCCTGCTTCTGTTTCTGGTGCACAGACTGCTCAGAGAAGCAGGGAGTTACTGCAATGGAGTCAAGAGAGTTATTTGGTGGTAACTTGGAGTGTAGGAATGACGTTGAGCCTACAAATCAGCTTAAAAATGTGCTGAGAGATAAGAAAAGAGAAGAGAAGATAGCTGAGCCATCTATAGCTGCATCTGAGTTTGAAGAATAAAGAGAGAAAGTATATATGCCTTCTAGTTGAGTTCCAGTGGTTGGAGATGGTGGTAGGAGGACAGTCAAGTCTTCTATGGATATTTTTAAAACAGTGGAAGGGTTCATAGTTGGAGAAAAGACATGCAGGCCTTTTCTAGATTCAGAAGAGATTTTCCAGCACAGTGGAAGGGTGCATAGTCAGAGAAAAGACATGCAAGCCTTTTTTCCAGATTCAGAAGAGATTTTCCAGCACAGTGGAAGGGTGCATAGTCGGAGAAAAGGCCTGCAAGCCTTTTCCAGATTTAGAAGAGATTTTCCAGCAGCAGCTATTCCAGGAAGAGAACTAGAGTGATGAGAGATGTATTATTACAACTCTCCAGTCAAGAGAGTTGTAGGCAAGGGCGCCCGCAGGCAGGTGCAAGGGGGTGCACTTGCACCCCCCTGGAACTGGCTGGCCGAGAAATTAATTTAAATAAAAAAAGTTTTTTTTTTAAAGGGAGTTCCTCTTTAAGAACACCCTTTGCATCCCGTCCAGTCGCACAGACGCAACAGGTGTTTTCGACCTGTTTTCATCTTCTGTGTCTGTGCGTGACTGATGGTTTATGTCCTTTTCTTTCACACCTACTGGAGATTTGAATTCAAGAGGACGTTCGGACTGCGCAGATGAATGTAGAAGTGAAAGGTAGGTGTGTCATGCCACATGATATTACAGACAGAAGCATTATAAATTAATAGAATGCTATACAAAAGTTGAACAGAATTTTGATTATGCATCTGAAGATGTCGTATGTGATTTATGAGTGAAATCAAGTATATAGTGGGAAAACAAAAAGAAAAGTATAAAAAGAATAATAGAACAGTTTTAAGATTCTATGCTATCCATTGAGGTTGCATAAATAACTTGGTGGTAAAACAGATATATGACTGTAAACATAATGTGAATAATTTAAAGTTCTTTGTACTTTTACAACATCCAGAATAATTAAGATGTAACGTTAAAACTTGGGTATTGAAGTAAGAAAGTTATTTTATTTTAAAATATAGGACTTATAAACCTTATGGTTTAAATGTAAAAGTAAATTGGAGTTGTTTTATATAATTTGAATACTATTACTTTAAGAATATGAAAAAAAATGATTTAATTAATTATGTTAACTATTTATATGGGTTGTAGTAATTGTGAGCTTTATTCCCAAGAAGGCTAGTGAACCAAAGCACCGGGGATTTTTACTGTAAAGAACAAAAAAAGTGTTGTCTTCAATAAAAGCAGGACAAGTGTGTTTTGTTCTTTCTGTTTTTGTCCTGGGCTCCTGTGCTGAATATAGCTTATTTCTTTCTCACTCTAAGGTCTCTAAAACTGAGAGAAGTATTCTATTAATGACCTGACTAGGTACCTGCATAATACAAATGTAAATGTGCGCTGTGCCTGAGGCCTGTGCACTTCTAGATTCAGCCCAGCATCTGGCTAGTCTTGGCAGCTGCTGCCCTCTCGTTCTTAATCTGCCAGTGTCTGCAGGATTCTCATTTTATTCCCAAGGCATCTGCAGTTGTTAACCTTTACCTTCCACTCTTTTGGCTTCCTGCTTGAGTTTTTCCTCCTCTTGCTTACTCTTCCCTCTCTCTTTGCTTCTTCTTCTTCTTTTTCACCTCCACCTTTGCCTACTTTTGTTATTCAGTATTTCATTGTTTAATGTCTGCAGTGTATATTGTTGTCTATTGCCACTTGCTGAGCATGTAAATTCTATTGCTTTTGTCAAAGCGTATTTTTCCACTCATTAGATCATGTGAGCAGATGGTCAATGTATTTGCACAGTACTTTGATATTAATTCAGTCAGTCTTGGACCATTCCATCAAAGCTACACCAAATGGGCTTCAGTTTATAACGTACACCCCAGGTTTGGCAACATCTGATGTAGTTATATTAGTTGTGGAGTAGGAGATGGGGTTTTGTTTTCCATTTAAACATTTTTTGCTAGAAGCCCATGGACCTTGATGAACTAGTTCTTTATTAAATGACCCACATCCATGTGCTCTTACGTGTTAAACAGAAGTAACTAAATAAATATGTTTAAGTCTGTCTAAATTTCTGCAGCTTCCCACGGCACAATAACCAATGTAGTACTAGAATCCAGGTTGAACAGAGCTTTGGTTCTTTCTGTCCTATTCACCCACTCCTTGAACTTCCACCATTTAATCTTAGTTTAACTGAATGATTTGAACAACCAAAGTTTGCTGGCTGAAGCCCCTTCTAGCGCTTAGGTTATAAGGATGATTGATTTAATAATTATTTGTATTTTCTCCTGATTTATTACGCCAGTAAAGATAGAAGGACCCAATTGATTTAGTGTCAGTATACTTCGTGACATATTGTCTCCAGCCCTCTGACACCACCTGACTAGGCCTTAAAGATAGGAGAGCATCCTGTAGACAGTGCCTGCATTACTTACAGAGCTGCACACTTCTAACCTGTCTCCTGCTGTTTTACAGCCCCAGTTCTGCAGCTCTTAAACCTTTCAGATCAATCTTACTGTTGTCATTTCACCAGCAGAATCCCAAATGAACTTGTTTAAGGGTAAGGGTATGACTTTCAGTCTGATGAATGGGTTACAGTAGTGTCTCTGTTTCTTCTCTTCACCCCAACATAATGACTATCAAGTCATTTACTATACTTGTATTATGAGGTAAACCTACTCACATGTAGATAAGCACACCAAAAGTACTTCAGTCTCTGGACAGGTGTCATTTGTTTGTTAATAATTCTCAGCATGCCTTTCTCATCCCTTAGTCTGCTTTGGTATGATTGGCATTCAGCTGCTTGTTATTAAAACTCTCCTTTCAGCATGCATTGTAGTCCACAATGGGTGTTTATAAAGGATAAGTCTGAAGAGTATGTCTATAAATTTACATGTTTAATGTTGTATTAGCCCAAGTCAAATATTATTCCACTGCTTAAAAAGTAAATTGCTGCAACAGGCTCCTTTTAAAATATAGTATTACCCCTTAATTAATTTCCCAGCCAATGATTAAAACTACATATCCATCTGCAGTCTGCCCACAACATTCTGCAGGGCTAGAATAACTTGACATGCAACCCATATGTGGGCGTCACCAGTGAATCATTACATCTTTTATCTTTGTAAGTTTAAGTGTGCAAGCTCATTCCAGAAATACTATGTGCTCAGCTTGTCTTGTGACGAAAATAAAACTCTTGTCTGTGAAGGCCTGAGAGCTTGCGATTTTGTTTTCGTAATGAGCTTTGGAGGATTTGATGAGGGATCTCAACTTCTTCCTGAGGCTGACCAGGGAGTTTACTCTTTTTTGCAACAGTTTCTTTCTTCTGTTGTAGAGTTTGTTTATGGCAGGGCACCACCATATTGGCTTCCTTTTTTGGAGGATAGCATCTTGGTTCTGTTAGGGATTGCATGATCCATGCACTCGTGTAAGTGCTTATAAAGTGCATTTGTGTAGGATTCAGCAGTCGTACCTCTATTGTCTGTCTGCATGGGTGTCGTGAAGTTTGCCACTTCTGTCTTAAGAAGAGAGAAGTTGGCTTTGGAGAAATTTTTTACGGTGGTTTACATAATGGGGGTGGGGGTGGGATGTGGATGTCTAGGGTGATTAGCTTGTGGTCGGATCTGATCAATGATGAACTGACTTCTTGTGTGGAACACCGGTTGCCCATGTTGGTAATGGCCAGGTCTAGGATATTGCTGCCCCTGGTGGGGGTATGGATAAGTTGATCCAAGGAGTTGAAATTTATGAATTCCAAAAAACGTTGAGCAAAATAAGTTGGTACATGAGTAGTTTTCCCAGTTAATGGTGGGGTAGTTGAAATCACCCATTATTAGGGTGTTATGTCGTACCCTAATATTTTCCAGTGTATCAAGAAATGAGGAGTGGGAATGCTGGGGCATGGTGGGGGATCTGTAGCAAGCTACAATTTAGATAGCGGTCTTGCCCAAAGTTAGCTGCACTTGGATAATCTTGGATGCATTATGCTGAGCAACTTGCCTGGAGGTGTGGATATCCTTAATGAATATGGACACACCTCCACCTTTAGTGTTTTGGTCCAGGTTAGGTGGCCAAAAGGTGTGGTATGAATTATAGCCTGGTAATGCAAGGGTGCTCTCTGGAGCCTTGTATATGTTTTAACAAGTGAAACTAGAACAGAGTTGTGTCCTAGTTGCCTGTTGCACATTTTTGTTGCATGTTGTGAGAGAACGATACTGTCAGTTTTACTTTTTTTTATGGGGCTATCAGCCATTAGGGATAGAGTGGCACCTGCATCCATGTTAACTATTGCCTGCCTGGAGGTGGCCTTACCGAAGGTATAACTGCTGTCTGAATTAATTTTGGCCTGTCAGACATCACCCATTATTTCTGTAGTAGTATGTAGTACTTCTGCTCTGCTCCTGTGTCCACCCCTTGTTAAAGAGCTGTACCACAACAACTGTTAACAATTAGTTCCAGCTGGAGTGTTATGATGTACACCTGAACTTTTTGCAGTCTGCTGAAATACAAGCCTGCACCAGATTGAGTTGTGCTACTGTTTTCTATCCGTGCATATTTCAAATGTTTACATGTAGTTATTAGTATTTTTATTTAAAGTATGTATGCACCCTAAGTTCAAAAGTGTTCAGACACTGTGGGATTGGGAGTTTCTGTAACTTCAATTGTACTACGTATAAATAATTTGGTTTGAAATTTGGAACACTTTTTATTGGACTTTGTCCTGACATTGGCTGCTGGTTAAGTTTTATAATTTGTTACTCTTTCTGAATAAATATATTTTATATTTTATTTTCTTAGAATACCATGCTGCACTCAAGTTTAGAGATGGGCTAGTATTTGTAATAGTAAACTTTCAAAATATGAAATGTGGTGACGTTAGATCTGTTTATTTTATTAAACATAGGGTTTTGTTTATTTAGTAGTTGTTGCCTGACCCTGTTGAAGGTGAAGCTCCAGTAGGTGCATTATAAAACCCATCTTGGCCAAATAAAGGTATTGATTGCTTCACCTCTGTGTTCCAGCTTCTGCCCATATGCAGTTGGTTAAATAGGAAATGGCAAATAGAATATTTTCCAGTACTTATCAGGAGAATTATGTTGTGTTGTTTGCATTGTTGTCACATCTTCAAGGAGTGCTGATTTTTGCTGGTGATCTACCTTAATTGATAAGGAAGTCCCAAACAAATATTTTTTTGGAGAGTGGCTAGCATTACAAATCACAGGACGTCAGACCAAAGAGGGGGAGTTGTTGTTATTAACTGTTTTTAATTACTTCTTACTTTGAGGCAGAAGTCTGTTTTCTTAGTAGATTAATAGATATTTTAATGAAGTGTTGTATTGGTCGCATTCAGGATGGATTAACATTGTCTTCTGCAAGTAGTTTTGATTTAAGCATATTGCAAAGTAACTCCCAAAGAGACAGTGTTCTTGTCACTACAGGATGTTTACTAAGGTGAGAGTATGCAAAGAACTACATATATAACGTTATCATGGAGAACATAACATTTACTACAGGTTTAAAAAGACATGGCTTACTAATTTACAGATATGCAGAGAGACATGCACAGTATGTCTAACTGTTATGTTCTGGTGTGTATGCATTTTTATTATATGCTGGAGTCTTTATTGCTGCTTATCGAGAAAAGCTGTTTTCCAGACTCTAAAGGTTAGAAAGAGGTGTTTTATACCCTTCAAGGATTGTGACAAGTTATGAGCAGTTTACAAATCATAAAGCATTATCTTCTTCCCCTGTCATACTGTATTTTTATTTAATTGTTTTATCAGTTAACATTAAGTAATGTGCATTCAGTTACAGAATAGTATAGTAAATTCACAGAGAGCCATTGTTTGGTTTCTGTTACATGATGTACTTTTCTTTTTTTTGAATCCATATAAAGGTCAGATTTTTTTATTTTTATTTTACATTTGTTTACCGGGGAGGTCCGACTGGACAAAGCAGTCCATTTTCAGCAGAGGCCCAGGGAGAAAAGCTCCAGAACAATTGCTAACATACTATACATAAGATATTTATGTGAGCATTGTGGTTTACACAGTTATAAAATATAGCAGATATATGATTGCATAAGATATTTACATAAGCATAATGGTTTAGACATACAATTAAAAGTATAGTAGGTAGTAACATATGATTGTTCATACAGTATGTTTAGTAGAGATAATGTTGAAGATGTACTAAAGATAAGACAAGAAAGGAAAGACTACAAAAACACTAGCCATATTGTCAAAGCAGGATAATATAAACAAGTTCATGTGAGGTTCATTGACATTTTAAGGGAAACTGTGAAGACTGTGCATAAAACATATATTCCTATCCATAATTCATACCTCAGTCTCAACCTCTTAGAGCAAAAAAATCTGGACAAAGATTAAAATGATGGGGGAACAAGTAGGGACAGATTTTAAATATTGTTCTTACAAACTTAGAAAGTTGATAGAATAATAGGTTTTGCATTAGCATGAAATTTCTAAAGGATGTGGACTCTTCAACTCAAATGTTTATCATTATTTAATTACTTCAATCCTCAGCTATTTGCCAGAAAAGTACAGATTTTAGGAAGAACACAAAAAATATGAGGCAAAAATCTGGACATTCTGCGAAAATCTGTTCAGTTGAGAGGTATAATGGTGCTTACTGCAGTATTAAGTTTTCTTTGCATAAACATGTACAAAAGCAAAAATCAACTAGTTTTATGTATTTATTTTTTTGTTGTTGTCCAGGTTAGCATGATGCATGTGTTAATCACTGGTGTAGCTGAAACACATCAGAAAATGTTTTTTTTTTAATCCCATAAATGACACTTTTTTTTGTTTGTTTTTGTTCAGTAACATCATTGATAGAAGATCTGCAAGATATTGACTACAAAGGTAGTAGTAACCCACTGGATTCTTTAGGTTGTCTTATAACTTCAAAGTCAATGCATCAGACAAGAAGCAATCATTCAGATATAGTAGCAATATGATATAGTTCATTACTGACGGCAATTCGTTTTCAGAATTCTTCACGTTGTAGGTTTTGCATCATTTTAAGATGCAGATAAAATAAGTTGAACTGAGCAGTGTTAATGGTGGAAAAGCAAGACGTCAGTGAAGAAACTAATGAGTCAAGATAGGGAATATAAATACTTGTTCTGTAATAACTCTCAAAATCCACGCCTACTGTGTTTGCTCGGTATGTCGACTGCAAATCCTTGGCAACACTAACTCAATACTAAATTTATCTGCTATTGATCTTGCCTTACTGAGAATGTCAGTCCTAAAGTGTTCTTCAGCATGGTTGCGGTGCTCCTTGAATATTTATTTCAATGAGTCTGTTGATGTGTTGTTGAGCCTTTATTATATCAAGTTGAACAGACTGCAACATCTGGGCAACAGGCTCAAGAACTGATGAGTAATTTGCAATAATGAAGAGAAAAATAAGAAATGTGCACGAAGAGCAAGCGCTGAGTAACATATGTGCATTTTGTCTGGTTTCACCAGCAGTGCTCTTCTGAAGATCAGCCAGGCAGTCAAATATTTTCTCAAAGTTCTGACTAAACACACGAATGGATTTATATTTCTCAGTCCATCATGTCTCACACAGAAGAGGTATATTTGGTACCAATGCTCGTCGTTTTGGACTGTCATGGACAAAAGTAATAATCTTCTTGATAACACCAACAGCAGTATGTATTTCAGGAACATCATTCAGATCATTGACTACAAGGTTTAGTCTGTGAGAAGCGCAGTGGATAAATGCTGCTTTTCGATACTTTTCACGAATCTTTGCCTGACCACCATTCTGGATGCTTGCCATTATGGAGCAGCTGTCATAGCCTGTCTGAGTAATTTTTCCAGGTCTAGATCACACTTTATGCATTCACTGACAATGACATTTGATACAGACTGTGCATCTCTCACAACAATGGGAACAAAAACCGCAAACTCTTTTCGAATACAATCATCATCAACAAACCAAATGCCCAATGACAACTGCTCAGTGTCTGAGATATCTGCAGTTTCATCTGCCAATACACTAAATCCAACTGCCCTGTTTGCTGCACAATCTCCTTTTGACGTACGTGTTCGTATTCTGCCAACAGCTCATTTTGCAATCTATGGGATGTGTACCAAGCATTTCCTGCAACTGTTTCACTGTGCAGTTTCAGTATTGTGTCACCAGCTTCAATACGAAAATCTAACAAGTAACACAAATTTCCACCAGAGCCTTCTTTTCCACAGAGAGGAATGTCATGGGTTGCACAGTAAATAATGGTAGATACAATTGGTTCCAATTTATTTTGGTCCTTTGCAATTTGTTTTTCTACTGCTGCATCTAGCTGCAGAATAACAGCTGTTTCTGGCTTCTGTCGTCTTCGTGTATAAGAAAAATTGGAAGCATCTTCAGTAGAACCTTTGTGCCATGATGATTGCATGTGATTTCTTGCAAGACTCATTGAAGGCATTATATTTTGTGCAAACACTAGTGATGAAGCTGCCTTGCAACCCACGGTGAAGTGACTGAGGAAATAATACACAAGTTAAGCAGAGTGGGCCTTTCAAGAGAGGAGAAAATGCAAGCCACGGTGAGTACTGAGACAACCAACTATATCTGAATATAGTTGTTAATAAATAATGACACGCATTTCAGTTTCAGAGTTCATATTATTCAGAAAATTTAATTCTAACATAAATCCTTTTATTCTAGCAACTTTCTAATGTGTCCCTAGTTTTGGGCCTTCATCCCCAACATTATAACAGGCTTTGTCCAGATTTCTTGTGTTAACAGATTGAGAGGTATGGTGTGTATGTGTGTCTGTATGTATGTATGTATAAGAAGGAGGAAGCATACCCCTCAGCTGTCCAGGTTTTTGGAGAATGTCCAGATTTTGCCCCATATTCCTCCTAAAAAGCATTGAAGTTGCTAAATAATGACAGACATTTGAGTTTTAGATGTCATATCCTTTAGAAACATGCATACTAACATAAATCCTGTTATTCTAGCAATGTTCTAAGTTCATGAGAGCAATATTTATAATCTGATCCTATTTACTTTAGGCTTTGTCCAGATTTCTTGCACTTAGAGGTTGAGGTGTGTGTTAGAGTGAGTGAAATGCCCTATAGTTAGCAGGTGGAACTTATTTTCAAGTGCATTTTCAAGGAATTATGAGCTTCAAGGGAAGAGAGTTTTACTGCTGTTCATGCTAAGCCTGCTTAAAATGTGCAACTGTTTTGTTTAGCAAATAGTATCACTATTGTGGTATAGAATTTTTAAAGCAGCACAGCAGGTAGCATACTTGCATCTTGATACAGAGGGCTGTAGGTTCTACTTCCACAACATGTAGATTTGTATTTTAAGGGGGTGTATGTCCTCCTTTGGATGAGATGCCTAATAACTATTAACTTGTTTTTCAGCTTGCCACCCATTCCCTATTGCAATATACCAGCTTACCATTTTTTTAATATAACACAGGCAATTTATTTTTCAAGGGCAGCAGGCAGTGAATTTGTAGATGAAACACTGAAATATAAAGTTGTTTTCTAGCAACAACCTCTTCACTCGTTTCAGATCTCTTTAATGTGGAATTATTCAGATGAGTTTTACTTCTGCAAAGATTCTGCATATTGATTGATATTGGTGGATTGTATGACAGAAGTTTGAGTAGAGTGGCCCTTTATGGTTGAAATGTTCTGAATTGGGCAGGTTGTCATTATTGGTTCATATGATTTGTTTCATTGCTTAAAGGAAAAATGTTCAGAACTATAAATTTAAAACACACTCTAACAAGTGGTGCTGTATTATACAAGGGATATAATTCAGTTATTATATAGTATAATTAATACAGTCAGGAAGGTGAATCAAATAACTTTTGCATGGTTCTAAAAATGTGTGCAAGGAGTCTATGATTTGAAAACAGCCCAAAGGTAAACTTACCCTGCCACTGGCCAGATGCATTTTCTTTGAATGCGGGTTTCAATGTTGTTTCGGTGAGTGTGGGTTTCAAAGGTAGAGAAGTTTTAATGCTAAGTATGTTTTCATTGTAAGACTATTGCTTTGTTTAGGTTTAGTAAATGTCTATCAGTGTTTGTGCTATAAAATTTGAAATAAAAGTTGTAAATGAAATCCAAATATCTGTAATCATTGTAGAAGTAAAACATAAAACGGCATGCACACTGAGAGATTTGAACAGTGTCTATGACAAATGGGGAAAAATAGCCAAGTATTGGGACACTGGAATGGCTGCGTGGGCAGGGGTGGAGGTGGGGCTGAGTGGGCAGGGGCAGCAGAGGGGTGGGGCTGTGTGGGCGGGGCTTGGGTTTGCACCCCCTGCAAAAATTTCTGCGGGCTTCCTTGGTTGTAGGATGTTTTATTAGAGAAATTATGTGAGGAAAGCCAACCTGAGAGTGGCAAGGATGTGGCATGGGGAGATATAATGGGCAAAATTCAAAACAAAGAGGTTCTTTTGATACAAAAAAAAAAAAAAAAAAAAAACAGGAGAATGTAAGGCAAAAATGTATACTGATATGGTTTAGAAAGAAAGGAACACCAGGAAAAGAAATTACTATGAAAAAAAGAAGAAATTATACTGTTAGGACTTTCGCCAAGGAAGAAAGAGAAATAGAAAGATATGAGTTATGGGACAATGTTATTTCACCTTTAGGAACTTCTCCAGCAGATGTAAGAGCTTTTCTTCATATAAGCAAAGAAACATTTTGTGATATAATTCTTGAAAATGGTCAGGCAAGGGAAAAATTTTAAGTCATGGATTGTACTCCATGGAATGCTTATGTAACAGTTTTTTTCAGAGAAACTAAGAAGAAAATTCATGTTCAGTTTAGAACAGAAATTGAAAAAGAGGCTTTGAAATGACATTTAAATAGCATATGCAAAGATCTATTGAACATTTCTAAAGTTTTCAACAATAGAGGATTATGGACTAGGGGTTGGGATTGTAATGTTGCACTAAAATAGAAATGATAAAATTATTCATATTCCTAGTATTTTAAATACAGCTGATCAAAAGGGTGTTGTTAAATATATATGGTGTTAAAGGAAAAGGATGCCAAAAATTATTAATGATTTTTAGAGAAACTGTAGATAACATACTAAATAGACAAGAATAGACTTTAATTATGGTAAGAGACCTAAGCAAAGCTTTTGACACTATTCAGCATAATATGCTATGGGATGTATTCAAAGCTTATAATTTAAGTACAGAAATAAGAAATGTGTGTGCTACAGCATACACACTGAACAAAATTAAAGTTTTGATTAATGGATGGGTGAGTGAAGACATAAGTATTAAAAGAGATATAATGCAACAATGTCCTTTTTTAACATTATATTTGCACTAGTTATGAATGCAAAAACTAGTTATGTTAATTCTGTAGATGGTAATGTTAGGTATAGAACAAAGGAAGATATTGATATACCTATAATGTTCAAACAAAACAGCACCAACAGTCCCAGGGAAAAAAGCTCCGTGGTAAGTAAAAAACGAAATATCAATCTGTATAAAAGTTCAAACCAGGGAGCTATCATGGCATCAATGACACAGAAGATAATTACAGGTTTCAAATGATGCAGATAAAGTCCATATGATGCAAATAAAGTCCAAAATCCAAACTAAAACGTAAAAATATTCAGCTTTTATTAACGTAGGTGAGCGCTTTTGCTAAGTAGCTTCATCAGACCTTATAACCACAGAAAACATCAGCTCTTATATACACATAAAAATGCTAGCCTGCCTAAAAAACAATTACTGAATGAACTAATTAGTATGCATTCTTAAAGGTAAAGGATGCAATCAGTACAATTCTAACATAAAAAGCAAAAAAACAAATACAAATATATATGTGTATCAAAGGATGCATATAAGAAGGAAAAAATACATGCAGATAAAAAGACCTGCATATAAAAATATATATAAAAATATATATAAAAAAAATATATATAAAAATATATATAAAAAACACACACCCATAATATAAAACAAATATAGCCATATTTACATTACAACTATTTATGCAATATCCTCCTTTTTAAAGCAGGCTTAATGGAGGCTTTCTCATTAAGCCCTGAACCCCTAACCCCTATCCGCTTGCAAAATAATGATCCATCAAGTTTCTCTATATTCTGTATAAGTCCTGATATCACCTTCTCTTGTACTAATATTAATGGATTCAATGACCCTAAAGCTAAAGGTGTGTTGTGGACCTAGGCCATTAACATGTTTAGATAGGGCATTATTAGGGAGGTTCTTCCTGATGTTATAGAGATGTTCCCTCATCCTGTCTCGTAGGACCCTATCTGTTTTTCCCACATAAAATGCTCCACAAAGGCTGCATTCAGCAATGTAGACCACATGTGAGGTCAAACAGTGGTGATGGCCTCTAAGCCTAAAGCTCTTATGCAAGTCAGGATGAAGGAAAACCTCCCTAGTATTAATGTAACAACAAAATTTACAAGAACCACATGGTTCAGTATGACCAAATTCCATGCTCACCTTACTCTGTTGACTATTACATAACATCCTCTTAAGGTTCTTATGATTCTTAAATCTGAATCTAGGGACCTCACCTACAATATTCCCTATATCATCATTAACTAACAAAATCGGCCAATACTGTTGGAAAAGTTTAGTAACAAAACTAGTATCACTAGAATAATGTAGAGGAATTTTAACAGGCCTAGTAGTTCTGTCACAGGCAAACGCAGTAGACGAAATATTAGGACTAAAATAAGGTTTCGCTCTCGTCTCCCTCAATAAAACCAGATCTTCCCATTGTCTTTGTAACTCTGTATGAGAATAACCCCTTTCCAAGAGGTTATCATAGATCTTTGACACTTCACAATGAAAGCCTGAATCCAGAGGATTCATCCTTGAGGCTCTAATACCTTGGCCTCCTATCAAGTTTTTAAACACATAGCCTGGATGCATACTTGTCCTATAGAGTAAGGAGTTCCTATAACAGGGTTTCCGAAACACCCCTGTATTAATAATGCCTGAATCCAACTTCTGAACGAACACATCTAAATATTCAATAAACTCAAACGAAAATGTATAAGTAAAACTCAGACAATGTCAAACTATTCACAACTTCAAAAAACTCACAAAACGATTGCTGGGAACCTCCCCATAAAATAAACAAATCATCAACGAAACGCCTATAAAAAAGAACGTCTTCATTGAATTGAGATTGTAAAAACAATACATCATCCTCCCATTGAGCTAGAAACATATTGGCGTAGCTATTGGCACAGGATGTGCCCATAGCTACGCCATGTTTCTGTAGATAGATATCCTTCCCAAAAATAAACACATTGTTACTAAGTACTGTTTCTAAAAAGAAACAGATGAGATCTATCTGTGTATTCAAATAATCACTATGTATACTCAAATATTTCTTGATAGACTGAATACCATAATCATTGGGTATCATAGTAAATAAAGATGTTACGTCCATAGTAACAAAAGCTATATTGCTAGGATCTGGGACATCCTTCAAGTATTGATAAAGGTCTATAAGAAATTGCTTTGTGTCTCTTAAAACTGTAGGATTCAAACTAATTACAGGTCGTAGATATTTCTCTACATAAAGAGAGAGAGTGGTTCTGTAACCCAACCATTTCCTGCCACTATGGGCCTCATTTGGGGGTCAGTGGGGTGTTTATTTATCTTGGGGAGTCCCTGAATAATGGGAAGGCCGGATAGTTTTGATGGATACTGTCAAGTATGAGAATGCAATGTATAGGATGTTAGATGATGGAACTTTTTATCAGAAAAGTTCAGTCCTTGATGTACATAGGGTTATTAACACAGTTAAAGATGATATAATTGATATTAGGAAAGCTAACCTCGTATCTGAAGATATGTTTAAGTTTTTAAACGTGGATAATCCCTTAATTCCCATTATTCAGGGACTCCACAAGATACATAAACACCCCACTGACCCCCCAATGAGGCCCATAGTAGCAGGAAATGGTTGGGTTACAGAACCACTCTCTCTTTATGTAGAGAAATATCTACAACCTGTAATTATTTATTTATTTATTTATTTAAATTTGTTGACCGGGAGTGTCCGACTGGACGTAGGTCCATTTTCAGCGGAGGCCCGGGGAGAAAAGCTCCACAGTTAAAATAAACAGACAGTATATACATTGGATTACATAGTGAATAACAATTTACATAGCAATTACTTACAACATATTTACAGATGAAGAACATAGTATATCAGTAGACAACTAGAATCTTTATCTGTGAAGTGCATACCAGACGTTAACAAATGTTACAAGAAGAAGAAGTTCGTGTTGTATAATAAGTACTGGCTTATGAGCATCTGAGCTTGCTATAATCAAGGTAGTTAGTGGAGTGGAAAGAAAGGTAGTTGTTGGATGGGGTGGATGATATTAGAGTGGGAGTTGCAACGGCATAGCCTGCATGTTTTTAGTTGCGCTTTTAGTAAAGTTTTGAAGTGGGTGCATGAGGTATGGAGGTAATTTTGGGTGGGAGTGAGTTCCATAATTTGGCTATGGCGCAAGAGAATAGTGCTTCACCAGCAGAGTTATTGACTTTAGTGATCTGCAAGTGATTTTTGCTGCTGGATCTTAGTGGTCTGGTGGTGCAATAGGGTTGGAGTAGATTCTGGAGGGATGGGACATTTAGTGGATGGTTTACTAGTTTGTGGGCAAGTGAGAGTTGATACCACTGAAGGAGGTGAGGGAGTTCAAGCCAGCCCAGTTCAGCAAGTGAGAGACAGTGGTGACTATGGTAGGATGCCCCTGTGGCGAATTTGGCGATTTTGTTGTAGCACGTCTCTAGCTTGTTTAGATCACATTGCCTTAGGTTGGTATATATTGGAGAGGCATAAAGTAGGGTGGAGATAAGGTGGGAATTTGCTATTGAAATCTTTGCTGCTTTGGTGAGAAATTGCTTATTTCTGTATAACGCTCCTAGCTTGTTGTGGACTTTTTTTATAGTCATGGATATGTGAATGTCAAATTTTAGTTTATTGTCTATTTCCACTCCTAGCAATTTGGTGTGTTCAGTTGGGTATATAGTGGTGTTGTCTTTTGCCGTGATGTTAAAGTGAGAGTTGTTTTGAGTATGTTTAGTGGGTTGGAAGATGAGTAGTTTAGTTTTGTTTGGGTTGAGTATTAATCGGGCATCGGATAACCATGTTTCAACAGAGGAAAAGGCTTCCTGTGTGACTTTTTGCAGTTTTGGTAGGGACTGGGCTGAGCAGATGATGGTCGAGTCATCTGCGTATTGTATGAGTGTGCCATGTTTGGTGGCAGAGGCTAGATTATTGGTGTAAACAGAGAAGAGTAGGGGTCCAAGGATGGATCCTTGGGGAACCCCTATGGAGACAGATAGTTGGGGAGATATGTCATTCTGCCATACAACGGATTGTTGGCGGTCAGACAGGTAACTGTGAAACCAGTTGGTGACCGATTGTGAGAAGGATAGGTTATTGAGGACAGAGATAAGTTGTTTGTGTGGGACCATGTCAAATGCTTTAGATAGGTCTAGGAAAGTAGCAGAGGAGAGATAGCCATTGTTTTTATGCTGAAGGATAGTGTTAGTAAAGGAGAGTAAGGCAGTGGTGGTGCTATGGTTTGGTCGGAAACCATGCTGAGTACTGGAAAGGAGGTTGTTAGTAAGGAGGTAGTCTGAGACCTGAGAGTGTATGCATCTCTCTAGTATTTTGAAGAGTGGAGAGAGAATAGCTATGGGGCGGTAATTGGTTAGTTCTGTGGAGGGGCCGCCTTTGTGGAGGGGAATTATATGTGATACTTTCCACAGTGTGGGAACGTAACTTTCTGACAGAGATCGGTTAATCAAGATGGATACTGGTTAGGCCAGAGCATCAGCTGCGATTTGTAGGTATTCACTTGGGAGGCTCTCTGCTGCTAATTTGGTGGGTTTAAGTTTAGTTAAGAGTGTTTTTATGTTGGAGGTAGGTACAGGAGAAAAAGAGAAGGCAGTGGGGAGATTACTAGTTGAAGGTGTGGGTTGGAGGGGATGGGGGTTGTGTTGTTTAGCTAGTGATAGTATGGTTTGGGTGAAGTGTGTGTTGACTGAGGTAGCAATATTTTCTGAGGAGTGAGGGATGTTAGGAGGAGGGGTACTGATTTTACCTGGGTGGAGGATGGAGTTTATGGAGGACCAGAATTGTTTGGGGCTGTGTTGTGAGGAGACTAGGGCAGACTGGTAGTATTGGGATTTGTCCTGTTTTATTAGCTTTTTGACTCTATTGCGTAGTTCTAGGAATTTCTGTCTAGCTGAGGGGGTTTTGGTTTTGCGCCAGTGCTCCCAGGCTTTATCCCTGTTTCATTTCTGACTTAGTGGTTTTCTGTAGCCATGGGGAGGGTTGTGCTTTGGTTCTGGAGAATCTTATGGGGGCATGGTAATTAAGGATGTTCAGGAAGGTAGAATTAAAAAATTCAACTGCATCATCTAGACTGAGGTACTTTAGAGGATGCCAGTTACATTCTTTGAGGGATGAGATGAATGTGAGCGGGTTAAAGTTTAGTTTTTTACGTATTTGACGGTAGATGACAGGTTTAGCTTGGTATAGGTATTTTTGAGTAGGAATGTTGGGGAGTGATCACTGAGGCTATCTGATAAGCAGCCTGTTATATATGACTGGGGGCTCTTACTGACTAGTATCCAATCCAGGGTAGTGTGCTTGGTGGAGTTTTTATTTATCCTGGTTGGTGACTGGACTAGTTGAGTGAAGCCATGAAGGTGCACATGATGGGTTGGATTGTTGCCAGA
The DNA here is from genome assembly GCF_019279795.1 of Protopterus annectens. Taxonomy (NCBI): domain Eukaryota; kingdom Metazoa; phylum Chordata; order Ceratodontiformes; family Protopteridae; genus Protopterus; species Protopterus annectens. The sequence continues at coordinate 1,081,031,740 of NC_056727.1, read as the reverse complement.
ACAGGATTGCCAGTCAATATTGAAATCACCTAAGATGATAGTTTCTTGGGGGAGATGGTGGGTAGACCACATGAGGAGGTTTTCTAGGGGAGGGATGTTTTGGCCAGGTGGGAAGTAGCATCCAATTATGTTGATGGTTTTGTTTTGGTTAATTTTGAGGTTGGTATATATTATTTCTTCATTGCCTATTTGTGGAGCTGATGATTTTAAAATCTGGATGTTTAGATGCTGTTTAAATATTATAGCTACACCACCTCCTTTTTTGTTTAGCCGGTCTACTCTTAGTATGCCGTAACCTGTAGGGAGCATTTGCTCACTGGTAATGTGAGGTTTTAGCCAGGTTTCTGTCAGGATGACTATATCTGGGGAGTACAAGTCTATGGTGGCATGGAGATCATGGACTTTGTTGGATATACCTCTAATATTTAGGCATAGTAGAAGGAAGTCGCTTAGCTTTCTATTGGCTGTAATATGGGAGAAGTTGTGGTTTCTAGTCTGATTATGAAGATTGGGGTTGGAGATGGTAGGGCCAGGGTTGGGGTGGATGTCTCCACTTAGGGCTAGTTTTGATAAGCATGATATTATTAGTTTTCTCAGTTTTTGAATGTGTTGGTTTATAAGGGAAACTTTATGCTTGTGCTCTGTGGGTAATAGGTATGGTGGGAGGGTTACTATGTTAAGTTGTAGGGATGCTTTATGTTTGAGTAATATAGTTGGTAGAATATGCAGGGGGTGCATAGGGATGGTTCTTGAGTTGGTAGGAGGGGAGCTGAGTGAGGGTGAGACATGAGTGGTGGTGTGAGTAGTAGTACAGTGGTAGTGGTTGAGTGGGGGAATGATGGAGCTTTGGTAGGATGTAAGATATGCAAGGAGAGTGCATGCAGTGAGCATAGGAAAGGTATGCTTGTACATGTTAGTTGAGGAGGTGTGATAGTAGTGGGAAGATGGAGGAGGTAGTGTTGGGTTAGTGCTGTGGTTGGCTATTAGAAAGATGGGAGGGGTTTGAATGCAATAAAGGTGGGACCACCAGGGGTGGGAGGAAATAGGGGGCAGGGTGGGGAGCGAAGTGGGTAGAGACCCTGTTAGTTGCTGGTATGAGGGGCTGGAAACAATCACAAAGCAAAGACAAGTATGTGTTAAGAAACAATCACAACTGACCAAGGACTGCCCTGAAACTGTAAGTCATTTCTTAATTTCTCAGGTGGAAAAACAGGATAACCTTGTATCAGTAGGCTACTGTGGTCATAGTTTAAATTTACAAACACACAGTATTGATCAGTTATGGATACTATTTGCTAACAGAAGGGAATAAGAGAAAGTGGAAGATGTGTGTGTGTGTGTGTGTGTGTGTGTGTGTGTGTGTGTGTGTGTGTGTGTGTGGTGGGGGGGGCTGCTTACAACCAAAGCAGAGTGCTCTCCAGGGAAAAATGAATAGTGGCTCAAACAGGTAGACACATACTCAAAGTTAACTGTAGCTGTTTGCAGACAGTTCAGACCTGGACTGCACTTTTCCTACAAGAATGTTAAAGGTGGTACCGCAGTTGAATACTTAAGAGTGGTGTTAGGTCTAGAAAAAAAGAGTACAGAGAGGAGTAAGCACTTTGAGATGGTAAATATATATTATAAAGATTATAAAAAAACACACTGAGCAAATAGCTACCACATGCAGGACAATGCCATGCACCAACTACTTAGTATATGCAGACACTGAGCCAATTGGAAGAACATTAGAAAAGAAACCCCAAACAGTTATGCAGTTACAGATAAAAATATAGCGAGCAGCCATCTGTCGTGGTTCTCTAATGTGATTCCATCCACCAGTAACAGCACAATTATATAGAAATAAGTAGACACTAGTATGAGCTGTCTACACACTACACAATTACATAAATAACATTAGTGAACAAGGTGCAGCTATGAAAATAGACCATACATACTATTATATTAAAAACAAATTGGTGCATACAAATGCTAGCATGCCATAGTAACATCTAATAATAAAGCATAAGTCATATTAGATGTCTAACACAATTCAACATAAACATATACAGTTGTAAAATGTCTAATACAATTCAACAAAAATAGGCATTTGCAGTTGTAAAACACTTACTGGAGAGACACTGAGCCTTCATGGGGCCTGTAGCAGAGTGGATTGTAGTTTTAAAAATGGTGCCTGCCACAGGTAATATTTATTAACTTTGGGTTTGTCTTAAGGTAATAAACAGGGAAGGGGGAGGGGAGAACAAGGGTGTGAGCAGGCAGTTCTTTGTACTGCTACTAATGAGCCAAAGCAAAGACAAGTATGTGTTAAGAAACAATCACAATTGACCAAGGACTGCTCTGAAACTGTAAGTCATTTCTTAATTTCTCAGGTGGAAAAACAGGATAACCTTGTATCAGTAGGCTACTGTGGTCATAGTTTAAATTTACAAACACACAGTATTGATCAGTTATGGATACTATTTGCTAACAGAAGGGAATAAGAGAAAGTTGAAGATGTGTGTGTGCGTGTGCTCGGGGCAGGTTGCTTACAACCAAAGCAGAGTGCTCTCCAGGGGAAAATGAATAGTTTGAATCCTACAGTTTTAAGAGACACAAAGCAATTTCTTATAGACCTTTATCAATACTTGAAGGATATCCCAGATCCTAGCAATATAGCTTTTGTTACTATGGACGTAACATCTTTATTTACTATGATACCCAATGATTATGGTATTCAGTCTATCAAGAAATATTTGAGTATACATAGTGATTATTCGAATACACAGATAGATCTCATCTGTTTCTTTTTAGAAACAGTACTTAGTAACAATGTGTTTATTTTTGGGAAGGATATCTATCTACAGAAACATGGCGTAGTTATGGGCACATCCTGTGCCAATAGCTACGCCAATATGTTTCTAGCTCAATGGGAGGATGATGTATTGTTTTTACAATCTCAATTCAATGAAGACGTTCTTTTTTATAGGCGTTTCGTTGATGATTTGTTTATTTTATGGGGAGGTTCCCAGCAATCGTTTTGTGAGTTTTTTGAAGTTGTGAATAGTTTGACTAATTGTCTGAGTTTTACTTATAAATTTTCATTTGAGTTTATTGAATATTTAGATGTGTTCATTCAGAAGTTGGATTCAGGCATTATTAATACAGGGGTGTTTCAGAAACCCTGTTATAGGAACTCCTTACTCTATAGGACAAGTATGCATCCAGGCTATGTGTTTAAAAACTTGATAAGAGGCCAAGGTATTAAGAGCCTCAAGGATGAATCCTCTGGATTCAGGCTTTCATCGTGAATTGTCAAAGATCTATGATAACCTCTTGGAAAGGGGTTATTCTCATACAGAGTTACAAAGACAATGGGAAGATCTGGTTTTATTGAGGGAGACGAGAGCGAAACCTTATTTTAGTCCTAATATTTCATCTACTGCGTTTGCCTGTGACAGAACTACTAGGCCTGTTAAAATTCCTCTACATTATTCTAGTGATACTAGTTTTGTTACTAAACTTTTCCAACAGTATTGGCCGATTTTGTTAGTTAATGATGATATATTGAATATTGTAGGTGAGGTCCCTAGATTCAGATTTAAGAATCATAAGAACCTTAAGAGGATGTTATGTAATAGTCAACAGAGTAAGGTGAGCGTGGAATTTGGTCATACTGAACCATGTGGTTCTTGTAAATTTTGTTGTTACATTAATACTAGGGAGGATTTCCTTCATCCTGACTTGCATAAGAGCTTTAGGTTTAGAGGCCATCACCACTGTTTGACCTCACATGTGGTCTACATTGCTGAAAGCAGCCTTTGTGGAGCATTTTATGTGGGAAAAACAGATAGGGTCCTACGAGACCGGATGAGGGAACATCTCTATAGCATCAGGAAGAACCTCCCTAATAATGCCCTATCTAAACATGTTAATGGCCTAGGTCCACAACACACCTTTAGCTTTAGGGTCATTGAATCCATTAATGTTAGTACAAGAGAAGGTGATATCAGGACATATACAGAATATAGAAAAACTTGTTGGATCAATATTTTGTAAGCGGATAGGGGTTCAGGGCTTAATGAGAAATCCTCCATTAAGCCTGCTTTAAAAAGGAGGATATTGCATAAATAGTTGTAATGCAAATATGGTTATATTTGTTTTATATTATGGGTGTGTGTTTTTTTATATATATTTTTATATATTTTTTTCATATATATATTTTTATTTATTTTTATATGCAGGTCTTTTTATCTGCATGTATTTTTTCCTTTTTATATGCATCCTTTGATACACATATATATTTGTATTTGTTTTTTTTTGCTTTTTATGTTAGAATTGTACTAATTGCATCCTTTACCTTTAAGAATGCATACTAATTAGTTCATTCAGTAATTGGTTTTTAGGTGGGCTAGCATTTTTATGTGTATATAAGAGCTGATGTTTTCTGTGGTTATAAGGTCTGATGAAGCTACTTAGCAAAAGTGCTCACCTACGTTAATAAAAGCTGAATATTTTTACGTTTTAGTTTGGATTTTGGACTTTATTTGCATCATATGGACTTTATCTGCATCATTTGAAACCTGTAATTATCTTCTGTGTCATTGATGCCGTGATAGCTCCCTGGTTTGAACTTTTATACAGATACCTATAATGTTATCATATACAGATAACATCATTCTAGTTGCTAAGTATTTCAGTGGAATGGAAGAAGTTATAAGCAAGTAAAATTTGTGTTTAGATACAATTGGTATGTGTTGTTTAAACATAGAAAAAAACTAAAGGTTTGAGGCATGAAGGTGGGATTAAACGTATTGAATCCAGCTCTCAAGAAATAAAGTTATTAATTATTACATTTGGAAAACAAGATGTTGTATTACTACAATGGGAAAAACACTATGAAAAAAATCAAAAAATGTGTTTTTTTGGAGGTTTTTTAAACTTTCTTTCAAGAAAAAAAGTTTATTTGCTTAACTCTGTTGTATTAGTAAATATTTCATATACAGCTAGTGTGTTTAGTATGTTGTTGTCGACTGAAAAAAATATTATTAATACTATCTTCTCCTTTATATGGGGATCTCATCTTAATCCTGTAAAGAGAGATGTACTATATGTAGCAAAAGAGGATGGTGATTTAGGATGTATCAATCCAGTGGTATTTGCAGTTTTGTTATATCTTTATAAAATATTTAAATGGTTAAAGAAAAAAATAGTAATTTAATAAGTCTCTTGTTGGAAAGCAAATATAAAAATATGTGATATGACTAAAAGTCGTAAAAGAGTATATGAATGAAAAAATGAAAGTATATCAAGAAAAAATTGCAATGTGAAGAATAAGTATAGAAAATTTAGTAGATAAAAGAAAAAAGTGGTATAAAAAATGATGGCAAATTATTTTTGTATATCCATGGAAAGAATTGAAGAAAGTGAAAATTAGAGTCATAAAAACAAGAAATGATAGATTTAAAAAGAGAGTAGGATGCCATGATATTTTATGGAGACTGGTGATAAGGAAATTACCAGTTAAAGCAAATATGCTATATAAAAAAAGTGAAACAATATGAAATTATTGCCAGAAAGAAGAAACTACTGAGCGTGTCTTTTTGAAATGTAAAAGAATTGATAAACTATGGACTAAGTTAGATGAGAATCATTATTTAGATATTAAGGTATACAAAAATATTAATAAGGATATCATTGAATATGGTTATTATAAGGATAAAGTGTTTATTGAAAAGGCTGATCAAAATATTTAATGTTAGGTAGATAATTTGGCACCAAAGAGTGAAAGAAATTATATACAATGTTAAATGGAATTTATCAAAATTAAAAAATATATAAGATTTTGGTTGTGGAAAGTACAGTTGGGGTCATATATAAATGTATTTTGAATGCGAAAAAGTGAATATTAAATCAGTGTAAGTAATTTGTGTATAATACTGTAAATAACGTAAATATTATTTTATTTATTCAGTTTATATTGTAAATAGTAAAGATTTGTTAAATAAAGGTCCCTATTCTTTTTGATAGCTGTCATGGGATCTTTTACATTCACCTGAGCTACTACCAACTCAGGCAGATGGGGCCACAGTTTGATATCTCATCCAAAGGATGACACACCCAGCAGTGCAGCAACCCACTCCATACTGCACTGCCAGCAAATGATCTACCATGTGAAGGAATAGAACCCACGCCCTTCTTCACCAAAGGTGAGTATGCTGACCTTTGTGGCACTGACACTGCATTACTAATGAGGAGGGCATTATCTCTTAGGAGATTGTACTCTATTTGCTTCCCACCTTTTCTCCAAAGCAACACTTCTTTAATTCTGTTCAAATTTACACCCTGCTTTCGACTACACCTGAATTTTAAATGCTGGAATGTCATTCTCACCCCCTTTTTTTGCAATAAATCTCAAAAATGGACTGGTTTCCCCACAACTTTTGAAATGTACCTCAACATTATGGCAGCTCATTTCTGCACTCCTCTTAGAACTGCAGGTCGTTTTCAGGATAACATCAGAGGGTAGTCTAGATCAGACATCCTAGAGTGTGGTCAGTGCTATAGGAACATAGTCTTTCCATCTCTCAGCTCAGTACTCCTTGCAATTATGTCACTAGATTAGCCCTACCTGTAGCCTTCTTACTCTGGCTTGAGCAATTCATCTTAGCTGTTGTGACTACCCACAGGACCTAGCTCCCCCCCCCCCCCACTGTCCCAAGCTGCACGTCTCATTCTTGGAAATGTGTCCATCCTGCTTGTATAGTTTAATTCCATGATTGTACTGGTACTGAATTTTACTCACCATGACTGCAGTATTTAGAATGACTTATTTAGATCTTATAAATTGCTGCATCTTCTCCCTATTGCTTCACTGGCTGTAGCTTGATGATATTTACCAGATCATATACTTTACAATAAGGTGATTAGTGATGTTTCCAATAAAGCTCTCAAAGAATTCCAGCTCAGGAATTAAATTCTGTGGCATTCCACTGATCACTTCCCTTGGCATATAGTATGCCCCGTGATTACTACCGTCTGCTTTAGCTATCAGAATGATCATCACAATGTTCTTCAAGATCCTACCTCCAGCCTGCCTATCTCTGAATTCAGGATGATCAGATGATAAATCTAATTATCTGTTCTTGTATTCTGTTATTAAATGGAATCCTAGTTGCTACTATGTGATCCTTTGGCACTGTCCACTATATTGTTACTGGCTTCATATCTTGCCATTACCTTTGTCATCTCATTCAGTACTCTTATGTGCAGTCCATTAGACACAGTAACTTCTCTCTCTCTCCTTAGTCCCTTTACTCTTGTACCAGCAGAATGATCCTGTGGCTCACTGAAGTCCCAGCTGTCTCATCTTAGGATGTAACCCCTTCTTCATGCCTCCTGAACAATGAAGAGAAACATTCATTTGGTCTCTACATCTGGTCACAGTCTACAATAACAATATTTTATTTTCCATTAATGCAGTTTCTGGTTTACCTTGTCCTCCCTACATGCACGTACATAAAAAAAAAACAAACCAACAAAAAAACAGAAAGCAACGATAAGGATAACCACACGAACCAGAAGTTGCAATAGCAGTAACCTAAAAAAAAACAAACAAACAAAAAAACAGAAAGCAACGATAAGGATAACCACACGAACCAGAAGTTGCAATAGCAGTAACCTATACAAACTAAAAAAATAACTAATTGGAATCCAGTCAAAACATTATTTCAACATAAATGCTTACAGGTTTATCTGGTAATTTAAAACATGCAAAATCATGCCTCCTTTATACACAATTAAAACCAACCAACCACAGAACATTTCATAACTGCACGTGCAGACTTGACAGTTACTTCACTTTTAACCCTAAATATCCCATTTAAAACTAGTTCATAAGCACCTTACATTTTAAAACAAGTTTAGTGGAGAATTTTTCAGAAACCCTTTCCAATGAAGCACCCAGTGAGCAGACACATGCCACTTTGTTTCAACATACAATAAATCATTATCAATGTCATTTCCATCAATGCTCTTTTGTATAACCTCCAACACCATTGGTAAAGCTGAGGTATTGAAATGTCATGTAGATTTATATAAAGTATCCAGGCTGTTAAACTTTGTAGCATATGAATGCTACCATACTTTTTCTGTTAACTTTCTGTGTGTTTTCTCCTATACAAAATCATTCATATTTACATTCAGAAACCCAGATTATACCTGTAATATTACAAATATCAAAGTGAAAGTTTATATTTTAGCAGGAACGGTATTCGCAAAAATACTCTGCAGCAGAAATCATATAGTAAACAGAACTCTAAGTGCTTTGACACTTCAGTCATTCTAGTGCTTTTAGGCTGATTTACAATATTTATAATATAATCTACTAACTGATCTTATAAATTTACATGTCATCAATAAACAAAGTGTGATTTTTTTTTACCAGAATAACTAATCTTGTTCATGGTTAAAGTATGCCAGTTTTTGAAAATACATTACATTGACTTAACAGCTGCTAAGCTGCTAACTACATAAGAAACCTATTTTTATAACATATAAATATTTCTTGGTTTACCACTGTAGCCTCTATGGAATCATATCCCTAATTTGTAGTACAATGTCTGATAGTTGTGCCTTGTTCAGACACCACAGTAGCCAAACTTTCCTCAAGCAGTTTTGATTTATATGTCCGCAGTTCATGACCACACAAAAAAATTACAGGCTTTATCTAAAAATAAATGCTAATTTGTGGTGTTTCTAGATAACATGCCAGAACTGCTCCTATATATATTTTGTTTCAGACCCTTAAGATGACAGCTTGTGCAATCCAAGTGGTCTCTTTGATCTCTTATTTTCATAAATTAGTGTATGATATACCGTTTTTAAATATAATGATTCCATCCAAGAATGAATTTGATCTTGTTGCTAGTGAGCATAATTTTTTAGTTTTCATTTGATGTCTGTTCAAACTGAAGACATTTATTTCCCTTTGCTATTTGTGGACTCTTTTACATTTCTCACTTTCCTCTCTGTTTCCTGTTTCCCTTAACTAACTATTCTATTCCTCCCTCTCCTTCTACCCTGCCAAAGCCTTCAGCATTCTCTGGGACGCCCATTTCATCTGTAGCACCCTTCTCACCTCAACTAAAAATAAGTTTCCTTCCCTTCCCCCTTTGGAATCGCTTCTAGGGCATGTATCGATAAATTGCGATATCTACCCGAATAATTAACGTCCACTGTCCTGATGACAGGTTTACCTTAATCATTTCCTTCATTATTCACCTCACTCTTTCACAAAAGTTCCCTGTAAAACAGATCTATCTGGTGGTTAGGGCATAGGGGTAAAGGTTATGAGCTGGAGAACAGGGTTCAATTCCCCTCAGCCCTCATATGTCTGCTATTTGTTCTGGAGCAAGTCAGTTAAAGAACCATTGCTCTTGGCTCACCCCTGAACAAGGATCATGTCCAGTATGTCTACCTGGTTAATAGTTGGATATTATTATTGTTTTTGCCTCACTTGTTTACATGTTCTGTGATTATCTTGTTCTTCATTTTATTCTTGTGCAGCAGTGGATGTACCCTGAGTCATCAGCACTTCCATCGTCCCATGCCAACACCAGCATGCATAGTTTGTTACATTATTCATCTTTCATTCATTTACCTCCAATGCACGGTCCATGTCTGTCCCAACATTCACTGTTGTGTTAACCTATTTCCCCTCCCAACTGTGTAGACAGCATCTGTAAATCATTATACAGGTTCATAGGTAGGTACTAGGCTATCCGCCCGAGGGCATTTATAAGCCTAGCCAGAGTGTATCGGCTTTCGCTGCCCCATTGATTAATTAACTGAGCCTCTGTCAAGCAGAGCCAATGAAGTGATCCCAGGGGTATACTTTCTCTTACCCAGCCACTCGTCAAGGTTTCTCTTGAAGAGTGTTAGTGAGGGGCTCTGCCTAATGTAGTTTGGAATTTTGTTCCAAAGCATGGGGAGTTCATAGGTTGGTACTAGGCTATTGGCCCTAGGGCCTATACAAGCCTAGCCATAACAATTCTCTGTTTATTTCTTCCCACACCATTCACTTCCCTGGACCCCTGTCTAGCATGGCGACTGACGTGATCCCTGGGTGAATTTCCTTTCTCCCATCCAATTGTCAAGGTTCCTTTTGAAGAGGTCCAAGGAGGCACTCTGCTTGACATGTATGGGCAGTCTATTCCAGAGTCTGGGGAGTCTCTGGGTCAGGAACCTATCCCTCCAGCATGTTTTGTTTATTGTGATGACAAGGTTTAGATCCCTGGAGCGTGTGGCTCTGAGGGATTGGGATTTCTTTAAGTGTAGCATTTCAACAGCCCTGGGTTTGACATGGCCTTGTATGTTAAGCAGAGATCACCTCTGAGTAGACGATATGCGATAGAGTATAGCTGGAGTTCAAGGCGGTCAGCATAGGGCATCTGCTTTAGGCCTGTGATTCTTTTAGTGAGGTATTTCTGCATCCTTTCCAGTTGTTGCAGAGGTCTTGAGAGGTACATACCAAATGGGGCATTTTATTCTATAATGGGTCTAATGAGGGATGAGTACAGTGGGACAATGACCTCCTTTTTTCTGGATGAAAAGCCCTTAGTGATGAGATGTGCCACATAGAAGGATTTCCTGACTGTTGTGGCAATGCGGTTATTGAAGGTGACACCACTGTCCACCTGTGTCCCTAAGTCTCTTATCACACTTTCAGTGTTTAGTGTACTGCCACCTATGTGGTAATTCATGGGTTCATGTTTTTCCCCCAAAGGGGATAACTGTACATTTCTTGGCATTGAGCTTGAGCCCATGGCTCTGGCACCAAGCATCTGTTTCTGTAAGGCCCTTTTGTAGAGTATCCACATCATTTGGGGATTCAATAATGGCTCCCAGTTTGCAGTCATATGCTGCTTTTGCCCACTGGTAGCCATGGTAATAGTTACTGTAGCAACATCCACTGTTCCTTTCTTCCATGCCATCCGCAGCAATAACAGTTTGCTGTTTGAACTTCTCATATTTCCCAAAACCATCTTCAGCTTTGCCTTGTTTCCTGTCTCAGTACTCTTTTGTGACAGCTATTATTTTAACCCAAGGATCCAAATTCTTACTGACCATTATGGAGGTGGTATTGAAATCATTCATTGACATTATCCCACACTAGCTGTTCAGCTTTAATTTACCTCTTCACTCTGTGTGACTGTTATTTTTGTTCTTTAACATCCTCTTCAATTCTTTAAATAAGTGTGGAATGCATGAACTGATTATACCAGCTGTATCCTCTCTATTTCCCCATATTTTCTACTATCCCCTTCCTTCCCATGATCTCCCTTCTACTATTTTGTTCTTTTGCTCCTACCCTTTTCCAATGGCCTGCCAGCTACACTCTTCTGACTTCTCCAACTACCCACCCCACTTTAGGATACTAGTTCTTCAGTTCTCTACCAAGTTCCAATGGTGTCCTCCTCACATCATCTTCAGCTTTCTGTATCTACTCTATTGTTTCCTTAAACAAATATCTACCACTACAGCAAAACAGTGCCTTATTCTAAACTCACCAAGTCCAATACATCATTGCATCTGTCCATCCCTCAACCCCATGATCTCTGTTCTTCAGTGTGGTGATTCTGCTTATTTCTTTCTCTGTGGGCTCTTCATCTGCTGGCATATGGAACACTAACACAAAGTCACCATAGTACCCAATATTTTACATTCTCTACATTCTTGCCACTTATTATGCCTTTTAATAATTTAACCCCGATACCTTAGTAATTCACACCTTTCCATCGATATTTTACAATCCCTCACCTTATAATTTTTCCATCTGTCAGAGGCCTTTCCTTCTTTGTGACTGGATCATAGGAGCTAGGCTGTCCCAGTAGGACCAACCTCCACTATATAACTGCAAGTTTAAGAAAAATTTAAGGAAACTGTATTGCCTAATGGTTAGACTGTGCAGATCTGTGAAGCTGGATTTGTGTATCCAAATCTTATCAGTTTCTGTCTGGCTACAACATGACCTGAGCAAGTTATTTAACTTGTTGTTCCCCTTAGGTCTTTCTGATAAAAGTGACACATCTGATGACCTTTGTTGGAGTACCCCATCAACAGATTAATAAATCAGCAAGTTAAACTGTCTTACAGTATTATTAAGGCTGTTAACACATTGCTACCTGTAGCTCAGGGTTTGAGTCTATCAGCCTCTATTTGCCTGTTTTGTAACTCTAACCAGACAGTGCTCCCTGGCTGTCTGAGAAACAACCCTGTGGAGATTATTCTACTGGTGGACAATGTTGATTACTTGAGTGTTAATTGCCCAAGGCCCAAGATGCTGAGGATTGGGGTACCCCCATAGAAATTACTGTCGGCAAGATTTGTGTATGCCAGCAATGATGCCCTTTTGGGGTGATTTCTACCTTTTTTTTTAGATCTTGCAGTCATGGAATTGGTAATATTAAGTTTGGGTGGTATGGGAGGCTTGACCCCCACAGAATATACATTGGTAGGGACAGAGTGGCTTGCCCCTTTCTAAAATAAATAAATACATTTTGTTTTTTCTGAGATTTTGTTCAGAGATTGCAGTTCAGTGATTCCAGTCATCAGAGGTTTGTTGTTCAATGTCCCATAATAGATGCCAACATGAATCAGTGCTCTACCATAATTAGCAAATATAAAATAAAAAAACAATAAATTAGTTCATCTTTCATCTGAGTGATTCTCCCTTCTGCCTTAATATTTAGTAGAATCCTAATAAATGAAAAAGTAAATTACTGTTAAAACTTTGTCACTCCTGTTCTGCCATACTGTCAAATGGGAATCGGCAACATGTGTTTAGGTCCTGTTAGAGGTAGGGATATTGAGGTATCATAGTATAGCAAATTGGAGGGCAGGATGTGAGTCCAAGCAATTCATGTCCCTATTTTTGATGGCATGATTTGAATCCAAAGTGTAGCATCAGCAAGATTTTCCAGTAAATTCTCTGTCTTTCCATTCTCTCACAAAACCTTTTCTTGAGATGTCTTTGAGACACGAGATAGATGATTTTGATCTTCTACCTCAAACCACCTAACTGTGCTGCTCAATTTTGTTTTATTTATTTTTAAAAAAACAAGTGGTGCAAGACATGAAACCATCAGTCTTGTTGGCTTTGTGGCATAGTTATCCAGAAAGCCAGGTTAGAGAGCTGCGAGAACAAAAGTCTTATACCTTATGCCTCGCAGAGCCAATGGCACAGAGTTCTCTCTGATTTGTGGTGATGCAGAAGTCTTTTTGGGTGTATGCTTCCTGACATCTAGCTGAAATTGTTTTAGCAGCTTGTCTCATAAAATATGTATTTAATACGAATGTTTTAGGGCATATCACCCTTTACAGAAATGTTTGTGAACCTTAGCTACTTTGTTACCTTTGTGACATACTACTGTGTGGTGGTAGATATGAAAGCTGGCCTCTACATATAAAGAAAGTTCTGGACTGGCTTATTGATCTACATTTAGAAATATTCTCATATAGCTGTATTCTGTTGTTATGTTGTCTTTTTTTTCTTGTCATATTATAAGTATTACATGCCATTTTTTGGTGAAAGAAGTGAAAAAATGTTCTGGACTAATGTTTGCTGAAAACGGAGCAAAGCTTCTAAAACAGTGTGAATCCTTTAGTTCTTTCAAGTGGCTCATCTGTGATGAAATTCATACAATACAATGTTGCCACATCTGGCATTCCAGAAATTCTACAGACCTCAATAATGTATTCATTCTGTCATGAAATGCTGTATCTTAGCAGACAATTTTGATCACTCCCACAACATACTGTGAACCATGGGTGAGAGTCAGGCAAATACTCATTCAAAGGAAATTATGTAACTATTCTGTATCCCTGAAACTTAAGATACTCTCTAGTATAAGGTGCTCAACTGTCTCACTTTTATGCTTCTCCTTCTGTCTTTCTGCTGCACACCATTAATGGGACTGAAAGGATGACAAACTGAAAACAATAAATAAAAAGATTAACATAAATAGATCTGTGAAATTAAAAACACTGAATGAAAAGCTTAACATGATAAAGTAGATGTGTGATTTTAATTGTGTAATTTGTTTAATTTCCTATGAAAATGGACACCTGTCAAAAAGAAAAAAAAGATCTACTGTGATGTATTAATACTTAGCTTTTTTATTTAATCTTATAGCAACACAATGCAGCAATCATTATATATAAATTATGGAATATATATATAGGCACTGAAGATTCCAGAATTGATACAAATCCTAGTACAGGAGATTCCCTCTTATCCTGTCTCACTGGGACCGGACCTTAGGCTGGATAAACGAATGGCTGGTTAATCAGAAAATGCATATAAAATAGCATTTAAAGGTACAGCTAGAATAACAGGATTTGTGTTAGTATGCATTTTTCTAATGAATATGAAGTCTAAAACTCAAATGCATGTCATTATTTAGCCCAGAGGAGGCAGAAGTGCTGTTCTTCTCTGTTGCCTTTTGCTAGGGATACTGCAGAAATGTGATGGCCATTTAAAGAGGAGGACAGTTAAAGAGAGGCTGAATAACAGGGAGTCTACTGTAGTGCAAAATAATATAACTGTTATAATATGGATCCAAATAATAAAACTGTCATCTGTGGAGCCATTTCTTATAAACCCTCAAGGGATGAAACCTGGACCCCTGTGTAATGGAAAATGATGGAATAATTTGAAAACAGACACTATAATGTATTTCTGTATCACTTGCATAACTACGTCCTACATCCTTATTTCTGTATCACCTACATAACTGCATCTTGCATCTTGCACATTGAACCCTAACACCTTGCAAAAATGCCACTGTTTAATTATTCAAACTGCAATACTTATGTAGAACATTCAGCACTTGCAACAGAAACTGAAACACAGACTGCATTAAAACAGTGTTGTGCGTATTTAAAGAAACAACCAGACTAATGTCCTATTACCACAAAGTATTTAAAAGAATATAAAAGTATATATAATGTAAAATGACTAAATAAAATAAAAAGTAGAAAAATAATATGCAACCTCACTACTCACGCTTAAATGAAGAAATATAAAAACTTATTTCCAGACCAATTCATTGTTTACACTGAGGGAGCAAACTTCTGTGTGGCCACTTGAATGACAACCTTTTCCAGCTGTCTCTCACCTCTGTGCCAGGGACTTCCCAGTGCTGTAGAATGAATGAATGAGCTCATTCCTGATAGAAAGGAGACTGACAGTTGTCTGGCATGGAAGGAAAATGACCTAGAAAAAATACTCTGTGCAGTAACACTGACAAGAAGAAAGAATTAATCAACAATACATATTTCAGTCAATCTGTCTGATTCTGTACAATATATCACAATAATCTGCAAATCCTAGTACATGTCAGACAATGTCCGTACACCACAGAAAAACTACTTTTAAGGGAAAGGTCAAGGTTTTGTTGCAAAACGTCTCTTATGGGTAATGCAGCATGTATACTTAATCAGTTCAATGAGCCTTCTTGGAAGGGGTAGGATTTACCTCCTGTCACTGATTCCTATAGCTGTGGACCCAAGAGATCATCCCATCTAACACTGTGCATCCAAGAGATCATTCTGTAGCCTGAAGCTCTACCTTAGCCATTGAGGAAATGAACCATTTCTATTAGTATAAAAAACATTTTTTCTCCCTTCTCACAAAGATATTAAGTTTTGCAGAATACTGAAGAAAAAGCTTCATGTTAGGTTTAGGTTTGAGAAAGTTATGCAAACAGCAAGGGTCTTTTTTGTTTTTCAGCCATATCTACTGAAAGACCACTGTTGAATCAGATAACTAGGATTGCCATTTCCCTAGGGGTACTGGTTCATGCAACATGCATCACAGAGGATACCTTCCTTACCATAGTAATGGCAAAAGCATATCACCGTTCTCAGGTGAGCATTCTGGGATATCAGGTTTGAAGAGACTAGTAGTCTTTCTCAAAGCTATAAGCAGTTAAATTTGAAGTGTTAGTCTGCTTTCAAAGACATCCTGCCAAGAAGGAAAATATGCTGGTCTTTTGCACAATTTCAGGACCACAAAACATATAAATGTTTTATATATATATATATATATATATATATATATATATATATATATATATATATATACATACATACATACAGTATTTTTTTAATTAAAAACAAAGAACCACAAACAAATGAGAGTACAAAATTCAACTGCCTAACAATTCCAGAATAATACAAATCCCAGTACTATAACAATTCCATATCCATGGTATGTGTAACTGTATAAAACCAGTATATCAAGGAAAGAAAAAAGATTTATAAGCAAGAAACTAAATACATGACCTAAAATACTTGTTGGTACAACCATATCTGAAGAAGGAGTACAGCAACATGCTTAAATTCTGTAGAAAGCTTACATTGCTGCCATAATGCAGCAGCAAGAAGCCTAAGGAGCACACATTGTCTAGATCACAACATTAAAATCCCAATGGAAGAGAAGAGAAGAGATGGGGGAAACAGACCCAAGTGCATCCATTTAACATCCACCTTTCATGTGATGTCACCCTAATGGCTCCTCATAGTGTAGGCCTATAAAGGGGTGGGAAAGGAAAGTTGAGAGTTTAAACTGAGACCCCATCTGCCCGAGATGGTGGTAGCTTAGGTGGATGTTAAAGATCCCACAGCACTTACTGAAAAAAGTAGGAGAAATTCCCTGCTGCCCTGGCCAAATTTCCCCTTGTAATAGAAATACCATGTTGAGTATCCCCTGAAAACAGGCCATTGATATATTGGGAGTAACCAGGTGAACAAAGTGCAAATAAAATAAATAAATAGATAAATAAATAAATACACGCATACAGACAAACAGACATAAATAAAAAAATTATTTAGGATGTGACGAGGGGCTCATGCAGGTCTAACCAGGCTGTAAAATTCAGAGCTTACTTTATAAACCTTATAACTGTTAGAGAGCCTGAAGTCTTTCATCCTGAAGCAATACACAATCTGGCTATGTTGGAAAGCTGCAGCACATTTAATTGCAGAGAGAAGAAGAAGATTATGAAGGGAGTTTGGGGCATCAGGCGTCTAAGCAGCAACCAAACTGGAGACACTGCGCAGTATGTATATCCTAGGCAGATGGAAACAGCGCCTGACAAGTGCCCAAAATAGGTTCATAGGTAAGTACTAGGCTAGCTACCCTTGAGGGCCATTTTAAGCCTAGCCAGTTTCCCTTTCTGTGCTCAAATTATCCTATCCCATTAGGTTGGAGATTGCCCTTATCCATCCCATGGTTGATAGCCTAGTATAAACCTATGAACCTATGAACCTATTACATATCACCCCCTAATGAGGATAACTGGGGTATACCATAGATAATTTGAGGAAATGCAAGCATGGGATAAAGCAGGGGTGTCCAACCTTTTGGCTTGCTGGGGCTGCATTGAGTGAACAGAAATGGTCTTGGGGCCACATATAAAATATATCATATAGTTAACTCTTTCGTTGCTCCGGAAGACCACAGTCGACCTCCTGGCTGTACTGTAGGTGCATTTGAACAATGAATAAATGTAATAAATGCGTAATATTTGCCTTAAAATTCTAATTCTCATTCTAATTCTAATTCTCTAATCAAACAGTTAACTCTAACATCTTAGTTAAAAAAAAATATATACATATATATATATATACATATGTGTGTGTGTGTGTGTGTTTTTTTGTTTTTTTTTTACAAATAAACAGATATTCACTACAGCACTAGCATTTCTCACTGGGAAAACCATTCCAGCAGTCCAACTACATAAAATGTCAACATCAGCAGTCCTACAATACTATAATCCACAAAAATAAGCCAACAAATTTGCAATAAAGTAAAGAATTCACATTACTGACTTAATAAAACAATTCTGAATAAGCTACAAAAGGGTCTCACCCAAACAAATAACTGGTGCCAGAAATATGGCCTCAAGCTAAATGCCAAAAAATGCATCATCATCCCCTTTGAGGAGAGTGTTGTCCCCACAAATTATCACATTAAGAACAGTGTTGTAACCACGCAATCAGTCATATGGTACTTGGGCACCCAGGTTGATACAAACCTGACTTTTGACCACCACGTTGTCTCCGTTGTAAGGAAAGCTTTTTACATGGTCCACTTCATTAGTAAGTGTATCTCATCCAGGGACAAGGAGGTCATAACATCCCTGTATTCTTCCTTTACAAGCGCCATTATTGAGTGCAATGCCTCTTTTGGCATGTGCCTCAGCAAAACACCCTGCCAAAACAAAGACTACAACCATTTCTGACAAAAAAGGTCAAAGGACTAAGTTCACTTAGTTATCCAAACAGACAAAAAAGCTTCTTGCTTTCCTCTGTCTCTCACTGGCCCCTATAAATTTCATCATTGGCTTGCTTTCCAGGCTAAGAAAGATCCTGCCTTAAGAGACTTCCTCTACATCAGAAATACTGGCTATACTTAAAACGCTCACTACAAAGACCACAGCCTTCACTGCAACATAAACAAGCCACTTTTTATGGACAGGTTCTTGACACAAAAACCTTCAACTTCTGTAAAAAGCTCCTCTCATTATCAAACAATGTAGTTCAGCAACACGATGGCTGGATGGATAGCCATAAACGTAGTCCTTGGGAAAGTAGCATAGCCTTCATCAAACCAAATGGAAAATCCACATACTAACCTTTTCCAGCTGGATGGCTAAGATCTAATATTGGTTACTCAAGTCTAGTTGCCCAAGAAGA
Source organism: Protopterus annectens (assembly GCF_019279795.1). Taxonomy (NCBI): domain Eukaryota; kingdom Metazoa; phylum Chordata; order Ceratodontiformes; family Protopteridae; genus Protopterus; species Protopterus annectens. The sequence continues at coordinate 1,081,012,999 of NC_056727.1, read as the reverse complement.
GGGGCATGTTTAACTAAGAATTCCATTTGCAAAATTATATTCATTATACATATTAAATCTCTCTCTCTCTTACACACACACACACACACACACACACACACACACACACACACACACACACACACACACACACACACACAATAAAGCCCCTACTTGTAAAATAGGCAACTTCAGCAATCACAAGACACCCACTCACTGAATGAAATTGTCTGGAAGTCAAAATATCTAAAAAAAAAATCATAATAGAGATGGATTCATCCATGTAATTTCCCACCACCAAAAGGACCATCAATAAATCAACAAACAACTGCACAGCAAAAAGTAAATCAATAAGAAAACCATAAACTATAATGCTACATATTGGTGTAAACATATAACTTGTGTCAATCCCCAGGTTTATCCATACCAAAAGATTGTTTCAGAACTTTCTCCTAAAACCTTGAATCATTGATATTTGCCTTGCTGTAATTATAACTGTAAAAAAAAAAATGTTTTTAAGTTTATTCTGTACCTCAATGATTCTCACTGTTACGAGATGTAATCTCTGCCATATTGTATGAGTACTACATCCATAATTTGCTGTCTCTCTCTCTCTGTATTGTATTATATTGTTTTATGTTATTTTTGGAGCTTTTCTCCCCGAGCCTCCGCTGAAAATGGACCTGTGTCCAGTCGGACTTTCCCGGTAAAATAAAATAAAATAAATAAAAATAAACTTCCCTCCAATCTAAAGCCATTTGACATTCAGACATTTTAATTTGTGCAGAAGTTACTCACAGACTGATAGTTTACTGAGCTGTAATGCTGACCTTCACTTTTGAAAAAAAAACAAATTCCCAGACTTTGTCAATAGCTCAAAGTGTAGAGAGGATTATTTATTTATTATATATTTATTTATTTTTGGAAAACATCTTTAAAACTGTTAAATTGATTACACACCCAGAAACACAGAAAAGTTATTTTGATTATGTAAACTACAGACTGCTGCAAGAAATCAAAGTCACATTAGCACTCTATGCTTATGTCCGAACAGATGAATCATACCTGTCAATTCCAAAAGAAGTAAAGTAGCTTAATAAGAAGGTTATTTGCAAGGTTACATGGCAGTTTATATTGGAAATAAGCAGAGATATTAAAAAGGCTCTGTTTTTCATAATCATGCCTAAAAGTCTTCCAAGGTAAATACAACTTCTGATTTAGTATGGAACCATACCTCTCAATCTTAGAGCAAAAAATCTGGACAAAGTGAAAAATGAAAGTGGGACACAGCCCCAAAAATAGTTATGCATCACAGACACCATTGAAACAACTGTAGCTGCAAACATTATACATCACTTATAATCTTTCTATTCCATCATTGTCAAACATTATATGGCTCATTCAGTCATGCCTTCTTTTGCATCAAAGAAAACCATGCTTTGAAATGACAAATGCATTAAAAATAATAAATAAAACACATTGTGTCAACATCCTGCAACTTCCTAGGGAGGGTGGCCTAATGGTTAAGGTGTTTGCCTTACAAACACAAGGTGCAGGGTTTGAGTCTCACAAGGGATAATTGGCTAAGCTTAAAATGGCTCGCAAGGGCAGTTAGCTTAGTACTAACCTATGAACCTGCAAACAACCACAGAGCTTTCACTGAAACTAGGGCTGCTTGTTTCCCCATAATGACAGCTCTCCCTAATTAAGTCTAATGGTATACACTCTACCAGTATCTGGACTACCTGAAATAAATTAAATTATGGCCTGTAAATTGAAAGTACACTTTGTTTAATTAAACTATATTTCTAAGCCCACTTACTATATTTTTTCAGTAACATCCCAATATCCATTTCCAGGTCACTTTACAAGACATTGGCTGTTGTAGACTTGGCATCCTTCAGAACCCCACAGGCCCACACTAATACATTGTCCATTAAATGTAAATATCCATCCACTGTAAATGGCAAGAAGCTGCGTACCCAAGTATTAGGTTTTGAAACAAAGAATATCCTTTTAGTAAGGTATCTCTGTGGGAGTTCCAGTTGTTGCATGTGTTTAGACAGATACATGTCAAAGGAGGCATTATGCTCAATGACTGGCCTAATGAAGGCTGAGTAAAGGCTGAACAATGGCATCCCTAGATCTAGACCCAATCCCTTTGTTTATAAGCTGTGGAATATAGAAGGTCTTTCTTAGAATAATGGACACGTTGGTCAAAAATTATGTCACTGTTCCCATAATTTCCCAAATCTTGAATGACTGGGTCAACTCTAAGAGACTTATTGTTAGTGTGGTAGTTCTCCGGGATAGAAGACCTCCTAAAGGATACAATAATGCATTTTTGGCATTTAGTTTCAGCCCATGATTTTGTCAACAGTTATTTATCTGGGACAAAACCTTCCTGCAAGATGGCAAAGTAATTTGCAGATTCAGTGATTGCTCATAGCTTGCAGTCATCTGCAGACGTAGTCAGCCTGAGCCCTTAGATATTAGCTTTTACTTCGGAAAAGTAGATGCCAAACAGGAAAGGTCCCAGCACAGAACCCTGGGGGACTCCACTGGTGACTAGCCTCTTTGTGGAGGTAACTTTCCCTATATTAATTTCCTGCATCCTATCTGTGAGCCAGCTGGCAACCCAGTGGGTGACAAGGGGATTTATTCCCAGTTTGTTTAGCTTTTCTATTATGGTTGAGTGGGGAATTGTGTCAAAAGCTTTGACCAGGTTCAGCTATGTGGTGTATACTGTTTTGCCTATATCTATCAAAATTCTTTGAGAAAAGGAGTAACACAAAATTTATGATATGTATCAGCTAACATATCACCATAAGTGATATAATATGCTGAAGTACTGCACCATAGACTCAAATTATCATAACGTCTTCAGTACCCCACAGCTAGGAAATACAGATGATCATTTAAGAACCTTGGAATGGAGTAAAGTCTCTGGCATAGCCTCAGTTGCTAATCTGAACAGTCTTCATTAATCAAAATCCCATCACACCCAGAATATATAGCAACATGTACCTTCAGGAGTGTCCAGGTTCCAGCTGTATAGCCACACCTAGGCACACTGTTATAGTCATGGGCCTTCAAAGAGCATAAGTCAAGGTCATGCAAAGTGCCAGCCACAACAAACTGATTCACTCTGTGTGAATTCATGCTATAAGCCTAAAAAAGCATGTTGAGATCATTGTGGAATACTGTTGTCAAAGATAATGCTGCTGGCCTTAAATCAGTATGTCAACCTTAAATAAGAGAAGGATCCAGTTTCAGCCTACCGTTAGCTGTCTGAAATAGGTCTTTTAAAAGGTTTATGTCACAGTCACTCCATCCTAACCAAACTGTACGGGATCTTCCTAAAGGAAGCACTGGATACTTCCACAGTAGTATTTTTAAGCCATATAGAGAATAAATATCCACCCATTTCTGACAATATAACCATTCCGCATGAGTGAATCTTAGCAGTCCCATACTTTTAATTTCTTAGGAAGCCTTTTCACATATCAACCCAAGGTACAGTGAGATTCACTACCAAATATATGCACTGTTAAAGCTGCTCACAGGGGATGGGATGTCACCAAACCAGAGGTATGTAGATGAAGAACTATATAGCTGCAGCCTAAGTCTATAAATCAACTGCTCCAGCACCACCATCCTTAACTGATGTATATGATACTGAAGTGGAGAGTTTGCTCCTCTTGCTGTTCCATGTAAATCAGAACTATATTTTTTAAATATTTATTGGCAACTTACTGGTTGGAGCAATAGCGCAGTACCTCAATATATATGCTGTCCTGGGGGTGGAAAGACAGACAAAATAACAAGTATTGTAGGGAAGGTTTTGGAGGACACACACTCTCTTTAAGCAATGGCAGTAAAAAAGTATGGAGGCAACCCAGCTTGAGTTGCATCTTTGAGTTTCCTACTTGCTCTGCATCAGTTTTCTTCCCATTGCAGAATAAGGAATGTAAGCTCTATCTGAGAATTTATGATGGACTGTCTGACAGAAGAAAGCTTCCAGAGTGAATAGTGATCCTTATAATGATAGGAAGCTGTGCTGTATTCCATTAAACCTTTCCTGCTAAAAATGGATAAATGGTAAACCCCTGTGCCCATACAAGACTAGCTTTAGTCCAAATGATCCTCATGGCAATGAAAAGGGTTATTTTCTGGAACTGTTACTTATCTGTGTGCCCCTATAGGGACTGGTTCTGGAAAAAAATCCTCATAGCAATAAAGTGAAGTTGCCTTAAAGCGTAACTCTTTTTCTAGCTGATGCAATCAGCACCATAGATGTGCTGAACCATAAGTATTGAGCTGTGTGTAAAATGGAGAAATCAATTGTGTCCTTAATGCATTCTAATACGTTTCTTCACAAAATAATTGCAGTCACTGGTCAACACTTGCTGAACCTCCAGACAACAATTCAAGAAAGATCGAGATCCAGTGATGAACACCTGCATAAACCGCAGCAACGTGTCTCAGTTATGAAGCAACCCCCGACCTCACTAGGATTTCCAATTGTAAGCAGCCCTCTGAAGAAAACAGAGAAGGAGGACAATGTAGAGGCCTACCTTCTGGCATTCAACAGGTACAAAGCCAGGGAGAACTGACCCTAGGATGGGTTGGGACAAAATTCTGTCATCCATTTAAGCAGGGACTCCATAAAGACATATATGGATATGGAAGATGCTAGTGTACAAAACTACCAACAACTGAAACAAGAAATTTTAGCAAGGTTTTGAGCTTCACCTGAAGCACAATCCCTTATGTTTCAGACTAGAGATTCAAAATGGGATTTGGTAAAGTTGCAAATGGTATATTTTTGAATTATGGCTAGAAACGTATATTAATAATGTAAGCAAGATTTTACAAATCTTGTCTGTAGACAAATTTAAAAGGGCACTCTCTAGTAATTTAAGAAAATGATAATCCTTGAAAGACCCTAAGTGTTCTGAACAACTATTTTTATTAACATTGATTAACTTTTCAAAACAAAAGAACATGAACAACAAGAATATAAATATATTCAACAGCTTTATATGTAAACACAACCTGTGGGATACATTAACAGAATTAAATATTCAAACACTATGTACATATTTTAATGTGACCAAAACATTTTCTATCCTCCACAGACATAGTTATCTAACCTGAAAAAATGTCTGTCCAATATAAATTACAGATCCTTAGTTTTCTTCAAATTCCAGTAAAAGTGTTTCACAGATATCTAGCTTTTATGTTTAGTTTCCATTATATTCAGTTTTTAATAATGTTCAGCTCCTTTAATCAGTGTTAAGTACTCTACATGGAAACTCTTTTACACAGTGCAACTTTCTCCATGCCATTACTTAGATTGTTTTCAGTACAAATGCCCATAGTTTTTGAGTAGTTAATTCTTCCTTACTCCATCTTGCTACACGTCTCCACCCCAAGTCCCAATGCTTCTCAGGACCAAGTTGAGGTTTTACCAAATATCTTTGTCCATCCTTGATTTTCCTTTTTGCAATCTCTTACACTCCCAAAACATATGAACCATTTATGTATCCTGAACTCCACATCTCCAAAATTTCAAATTAGAAATTTCTCTAACCTGTGCTACTTTATTGGGTGTGTTATACCACAAAAATGGTAAAATTCATTTTTTTCCACATAAGTTTCCAATTGTCTTGCCTTGTTTCCTTATTAATATGTTCCTTAATCGACTAGACTTCTCTAGTCAAGTTCTTTTAAAGCATCTAGGCCGCCTGATATCTTTATGCATTAAGCTACATATAGCCCTATTAATACTGCTCCACTTGCTCCAAGAAAACTCTCTGTACTTCTTCATCTACACAGAGTTCAAGCATGTCACATATATCTTTGTCAAAAGTATTACAAGCCAGAATATATTAATTCCCTAAGCTGAGAACAGTTTTGTAGCTCCTCATAATAAAGAATTCTTCTTTGCTTCCCACTTGCCCTGCTCTCTTAATTGGTCCCATTCTTATGTAACTGTTTCTTCCCATATCACCTGCACATGTCTATAAATTCATTCTTTAAAATCTACCCGATCCCAGATCCTCTTGTAGATGGGTGTTTTCCAGCACTTATCTTCTTGATGCATAATTCCTGTCCTGTCAGTTATGAGAACTTTAAAGAGAGGGTGGCCTAATGGTTAAGGTGTTTGCCTTACAAACACAAGGTGCATGGTTTGAGTCTCACAAGGAATAATTGGCTAGGTTTAAAATGGCTCGCCATGGCAGTTGGCTTAGTACTAACCTATGAACCACATAATATCCCCACATATTCCTGCATTTTTACTCCAGTTAGTTGTTGCAGTAGAATATCTGTTATTAACTGAAAATGCAAATTCTAAGTCAGACATAAATGCACTCAAAGCTAACAATATGCCTTTGTCTAAGTATTTTTCTTTGCCTGCAGACTAGGGAAAATTATGCCATCTGAGTTGGTTTGTTTGAAATTTTCTAGAAGAAAAAAAACATATAGCCAAGTAATGCAGAGTTACTAATAATAAGTTGATATCTGTAAAACTGCTATTGTTAGTGAACAGCTGTCCCCCTGATTGTATGTGGAATGTGATAAGGATGACAGAAGTATAGAATCTATTATATGTCAATACTCCATTACTAAATTTGTCACACAACATTGTGTTACAGGGAAGAGAATTAAAGATTGCAGGATTCAGGCAGCATGATTACACTTAGAGCACAGTATGTTTCCAATCACCCAACAAATAGTAAGCAGAAATTTGAAATAATATGTGTACATAGCGACAAAAGTGAATGCTCTATAATACAGGTAGAGATACAAATCATTTTAACAAAGTGTTACTTGCAGTAACTCTAGTGCCTCACTAGCTGTTAAAATTTGCCAAGCAATTTCCCAATTTAAAGAGCTATGAAAGTTATAGGTGGGAAAGGTTCAACCTCCACCCCCCCACCCCACCCCCACTAGCCTCCAAATAATCAGGGTCACTCCAACATCCAGTCTTAGAACTCTCAACCACACAGGTCCTTCACTCCAAATCCCCAAAACTGGACTTCACTGCATAAACCATGCCTTCTCTGTTCTTGGATCCCCCCTGGAAATATAGATAATTTCTCATATTCCAGATTCCAATTAGAGCTGAAAACACATTTCAGGGCACAAGGAAAATACATTTACTCTCTCTCTCTGTCTTTCTGTCTCTCCCTGATCGTGTAACTTAACCTCCTGCAACTATACTCCTGCAGCCATACTCCCATCTGCATTGCTTGATATTGAAATAGATTTTTTCCTTATTTCCCCTCACATCATAATTTTACATTTATAGCAGCAAAGTATATTATTTTACATTGGCCTTCCCCTCCCCAATTACTGTTGACTTTGATTCTTTCTGCATGGCATCATATCTATCATTCAAACTTTACATAAAACATGCATATATTGTCATTTATCTTTTATCCTGTATATGTTATGAAACTATTGTCTTTGCTCTCTTGGGCTGCAATGAAAATTGACCCATTGGGATCAGGTCTCTACCACAGTTAACCTATTCAAATAAAATACAAATAAAACCAAAAATGTTGCCAGAAATACATAATCACACTAAAGAATAATGTATAGACCTAGACAGCTCAAAAGAAAATAGTATTTAGCTATGGATAGAAGTAACAGATAAGTCTTATATGTAGTGTTACCACAATACTACATTTGTTAAGATAATAATGCAGAGATCCACTCAGAAACAGAAGGTGGACTCTAAAGCTGACATTTTAGAGGATGAACCAGAAGAAGTGAAACCTATACCTGTATTTATAGAAGAGGCCATAGCCCCCACTTTAATTTAGAATACTGCTGAAAATAATGCTGACTCGGCTGACCTCCAGATAAGCCATGTCAGTTTCAAAAATCCCTAGTGGTAAGAAAATGCATTAAGTATATCTAGACAGAATATATCACATACAGAGGGGACATTCAGCACAAAGATATGTGAATATTTTTAATTTCTTCATCTGTTTTATGTTATTTTAATAGTCTGTATCTGCTTTAGCTAAAGTCATTAAGTCTGCATTAGTAATTCTAGTTAATTCTGACATTTAGGTTGACAAACTGTTGGCATTAAACCATATTTATTTTCTTATGTGATGAGAATGTGTGTCGGGCTACTTCATGACTTGTGTTTGCATTAAGGCAGTTCTAGGTCTGTCAGCTACTAATTTTCTCATCCCACCCATTTAACCTATTCTAGTTGTGTTGTTAAACCCAGTGTATGTTGTTGTCAGCCCCTTATATCAATTTGACAACACAATCCCCTCCTTCTCCTCATTTATTGGCTGTTGTCAATAGGCACATAAATATAAGTCTCTCCCCTTAAGCCCTTGACCAGGCTAAGGGCATTTTATATAATTGTTTAATATAAACTGTAATGATGCACCTTGCATGGTTTTACTGTTAAATTAGTGAATTTTGCTACAATTAGTTTGCTGATTACTTCTGGTGGCAGAAGAAGGTTTCCAGGCTAGTTGTGGGTGTTACTCTCTACAGAGGCTAAATTCAAGTGTATTGCTATTGGTTAGTTTGTTCTATTAAGCTTCATGTTGTTTAAGTTCTGTTTTGCAAGCAAGGCGATTTAGTGCAACACTGCCCATCATGCAGTGGAGCAGTTGACTGCACTGTATAGATGCAGGCATTCAGAGCCTAAGGCCTACTCCACCAGTTTGTATCGTACTTTAAATATTCAGTAGTTACACAAAGAGGGCCTAGTACATGCTTGGTTGTGCATTGCTCTTCATTTGTAGATTTAGATTGCTTGCTTTACACAAGTAGTATCTCCATACCCACAGGCATAACATCCCATCAGCCCATATTAGTAAGCACCTGTAACAATGAATTTGTACTTTCCATCCCATCAGCCCATATTAGTAAGCACCTGTAACAATGAATTTGCACTTTTCAATCATCTCTGTAGCCAGCCTGGTTGAAATGGGCATCCTGAGACAATGTAGCAATCATCTCATACTTACTGACACCCACCTACTACTTAAACCAGAAGACACAGTGTGTGATGGATGTAGTTATACAATGTTATTGGAGGCAAAGCTATTTCACAAGCCACAACACATAACAAGCAGGTTATCAGTACCATACAACACAACACTAAACAAAGCACATGCACATCTCAGACCAAAACTTGTATACCTGCATATGCTGAGGCTCTCTAAAGTAACCCACCTAAGCCACAAAGGCCTCCTAAATATAACCTAAGAAACATCCATCCTCAGCATAATCAGAAATGCACATCATAGATGGCACCACCCATGAAGCATAAATTTAAGACTCGCAATGACTCAATTCAAAAGCCCGTAAGGCAAACCTCCACACAATGCAATATCTTAGTCATAGGCAATTCCATAGTGTGACTCAGTGATGCACCACTCACCAGGCTGTGCAAAGAGAGGATTATGGTTAGTTCCCTATCAGGTACCAGGATTTGCCATATCATGCAAGCACTCATGTTCATGCTCTACAAGTACACGTATGACACAATCATAGTACACTTGGCTGTAAATGACTTGAAATGTGCTTCTGTGGATTGTATGAAGAAAGACATGCTGGAGCTCCCAGAATATGTGTTTCTGGCTGGTATGAACCTAGCCTTGAGCTACATTCTATCACCAAGAATGATACCACAGTACAAACCAGTGATTGTTGATTTCAAGAACTGGTTTAGCTTCCGCAGTCCTTCAAAGGGGGTACAATATATATTAGCCTGGGAAAAGATTGTAGACGGTCCTAACTGCTTTGTCCAAAATGGCTTGCACCTCTTCTGTAAGGCATTCATATATTGGCTTATTCTCTGCCCACCCCTCAGTGCCTTTTTAGATAATGTCAGTCTTTTAAAGCTTTCATCATAACTAAGCAGAATCTGGATAACCTTAAGACATTGCTGTTCAGTGCTAGGCGTCTTAGCAAAAAGCTTCACTCCCTACAAGCACTCCTAACACTGGAAAACATCAATATATGCATCATCAGAAAGACCTGGTACAGGACCATTGAAAGCACGCCATCAGTGCAGGGTTTCAATGCCTATCACATGTTCAGGCTCATCGCATTAAAGTCACTAAAGGTGGCAGTATCTCCATATTTTTAAAAAACACTTTAACTCCAGATTCTTTCGACAAGATAATGATGTGGAATTCCTCCACATCCAACTTACTATTAATAAAACCCATTATCATATCATTGCCAACTACAGGACCCCCTATATGCCCCATCAGCCTGTACTTACTACCTGACTAGTATGGAGTCCCTATATATTAAACACTATTTTCCTAGGACTTCAATCCCTCTGTAAACTAGGAGAGTTATATATCCCCAAACATGTATGCTCAGAGATTTCGGGACTTCATCAGTGCAAACTCCCTGGACCAGTTAGTCCTTATCCCAGCTAGTTGTGACCAAATCCTGTACTTAATCCTTACCAATATGGGACAGCTTTGTTCACCACCAGTTATAAAATCCTTCCTTCCTATTCAGATAAGACCAAAAGTCAATCACATCCACAATAGGACTGAAGCCTGCAGCATCTTCCAATACCTTGATATTCAGAGATTATACAAACGGTAATCTACTAAAACTGAGTGATGATCTGGCTAAATGCAGAAGCCCCTTACATCTTCACGACTCCACTGTTTATCTGAAATCCTTCACTCCAAATTCTATGCACATGTAAACAGCTGTATAAATGAATTTGTTCCTTATTCAAAATATATACAATGCCAAATTCAAAAATAAACCCCTATGGTATAACCCAAATATAAACAGGCTCTACAATGAAAGAAAAATCTAATTGCATGTTAAAATAAATGTAACTATCAAGATGGCAAATATGCTCTTGCTAAACTAAATAAGAAACTCATGATCCTGATCAAATCAACCAAAGCCAAATATGAAGTAAAAATAGTGACCAACATGAAGAAAGGACAACCACAAAGCCTTCTTTAATTATGTTAAAAATCTCAAAAAAATGCTCAGCATTTTGCAGAGCTAATAGTGAATAATATCATATACTCTGAGAGGACATAGCCAATCTATTAGCAAACAAATTTTACTTGATCTTTGCCCCTCTACCCTCCAATAATTTCAGATCACATACCCACGACTAAACCTCCCTCAAGTCTCCCAAGAACCAATTCTCAAGGTGCTATCTCAGGCCAATACTGTTACATGTATGGGCCCAGATAACATATCAGGCTGCCTACTTGTCAGCTTGAAGCATGACTTATCTGATTCCCCACAAAAGTTATTCAATATCAGTCTCAAAACAGGTTTTGTGCCAGATAGAGGGCATCAACGCTATTCCTCTGCACAAGGATGGTACTTCAACACACTTGGGCAATTATAGCCCCATAAGCCTGACCAGTCTCATCTGTAAGGCTATTGAAAGAATCATTATGGAGTTAATAAATAAGAATATAGGCAACCTACAGACTCTTGACCCAGCCCAGTTTGGATTCATCAAGGACAGGTCCTCCTTACCTAACCTAGTCGACTTCTTCAAAATGTTTTGGAAGCAATTGACAAGAGCAAAACAGTGCACATCACATACCTAGACCTTGCAAATGTGTTCAACACCATGCTATAGTCAGGTATCACAGATTAACTCGACAAGCTAAATGTCAATACCAATGTAGCTCATCGGATAGCAAATTGGCTCAAAAATAAAACCCAGGAAATTAGGGTGGGTGGCTCTAGCATCTGCAAAAGATCTGTCATTAGTGATGCACCCTATGGTTCAGTCCTTGGGGCCAATACTCTTTGGCATTTCTCATGTTAAGGGTTTGTAGCTGTCCAAGTCTGCAGATGAATGCAAACTTTGTGTATTATAAGCTCAACAGAGGACATCAAGATCCTCCAAGAGGGCCTGTCTGAAACAAACAGCGAATGTCAAAACCGTGGACACAAACTAAATGCCAAGACGTATATAATCATATCCGTTTGCAAGCATGACTTTCCTTACTATTACATGGATAACACACCTCTGAAAATTGATCCCATAGTTAGGAATCTGGGAATCTATGTCAACAGTGATCTGTGCTTTGATCACCATGTACCCACTTTTGTAAAGAAGTCCTTTTTCATTGCACAGGTTATATCTAAAGGTATTGTGTGCAGGTCCAGGAATATAATTGCTCCATTGTCTTTGGCACTCATTAGGCCAGTCATTGAGTATAATTCCCCTTTCAGTATGTATGAGTTTAAACACTTGTCACAACTGGAATGACCACACTGTTTTCTCCCTAAAAAAGTCACAGACTTAAATCATAAACACTATGCGGACTGTTTCAAAGCCTTGCCCCTTTTCTCAGTATCATACATGATACTAAGAGGTGATCTCTCCCTCATATATAGAGCTGTAACAGACCCTATTATGTCATACCTAAACACATGCATGTCCTATGGTATCATAAGCACCCATTCAAGGGATTTCAGTCTGTTTTACAAAATAACTAGAACATACTGGAGTGATAAGTATATACTACAGAAAATACTGCTTCTATAGATCCATCTTCCACTCCACATAAAGCAAATTACTTCTCATACTCAGTGCAAATGTAAATTGGACAAATGGATGGGCAACTACAAATTCATCCATGGTTTAGCAGCCCTGTACCTCATGATTGTTGGTAATGTCCCAATATATTCTTGCCTGGCCTGCTTTTGGGTTATTTGTATGCAAAATATAAGGGCTAAAAACTATCATGGGAATGTAAAGCTAGTATATGCAGAGTAACCAAAGACAAGGCACTGATACTGAACCACCTATTAGCTCTGAAACCACATAGAAAACATATGATGAAGTTAACACAAAACTACATTTTGAAAACCAAAAACAATATGCTAACACATGGAAACAATCTCCAATATTATCCTACTAGTTATACAATTATATCTGTCCTTCATCATCCATCTTTTTAAAACAGATGTAATTGAAGCCAATTCTGTTGTTAATAAATGTACATTGATTGCAAAAAACACACCTCCTGGTTCCAAAATAAACATGTCCATATCCTCCAATATGCTCTTCATATTATGTCTTCTCTAAAAATAAACTTTGGATTCTCCCACAAAGTTATCCCTGGTATATCCAAATATTTAAATTATTCCAATTTTTAGTAATGATGTCTCTAATCATTAGGATATCCAGTGAATAATGAATAATAAAATCACATTTATTATCAAATACGCAAAAAGTCTGATTGTTTCTATTACACAAATTATTAGAGGTAAACCCAACTTTAATCTTCTTTTGGCTTTTTCCCGGTTAGGGGTCACCACAGCGGATCACCTGTCTGCTCATGATTGGCAGTGGAGTTTTACGGTGTGGAGTTGCCAGCCCGGCACCCAACCTTCCACAGAAGGCATACACACATGCACACCTAGAGCCAATTTAGAGTGTCCAATCCACCTACTTTTTTTGGGATGTGGGAGGAAACTGGAGAACCTGGAGGAAACCCACATGACCACAGGGGGGACATGCAGACTCCACACAGAAGGCGCCCCAGCTGAGAATCGAACCAGAGAGCCTCTTGCTGTGAGGCAGCAACACTAACCACTGCACCACTGTGGCCGCCCAAAACCCAACTTTAATAACGAGTCCATATTGGTTAATCTATGTTGTACCACCTTGTTAAAAATCATCTTCATCAAAGTTAATGAGGTAACTTCTCTCTGATAGCATTTCAGTTAACTTCTCAGATTCCTGGATGAATCAAAATTTTATTTATTTATTTACTGATATTTGTTTGCTCTGAAAGTACGACTGGACACAGGTTCCCTTTTTTAGAGGAGGCCCTAGGAGAAAAGCTCCAAGGTGACAATTTAATGCAATCAGTATTTACAATAACAAATTTTATCATGAAGTATCAATGAATACATAGCATAGTAGTCAGTATAATAAAATTTGTATTGCTATACATAAACATTAATATACAACATCATCCGATGTTAACCTTAACATTCTAATAAAATGACTCCTCACCAAACCCTTCTTTTGGAAAAATGTAGGAAACTATTACTAAAAGTAGGCCTTACAACATTAATATACAACATCATCCAAAGTTATCCTTGACTTTCTAATAAACTGACTCCTCACCAAACCCTTGGTTTTGGAAAAATGTAGGAAGCTATTACTAAAAGTAGACTTTCTGATGCAAGCACTGATCCAACCAGAACTATTTTTAAAAAATCCAAGTAATTGGTCACTTCCAGATCCATATAATAAGTAAAATTCATAAAATGGGTAGAGCTTTCCAAGTATGACACAAATTCATCAAACTGTTTAACATCTCTCCTCTACACAACCAAAATTCCATCTAAAAACCTAAAATATGCAACATACTTAGTAAAAAGAATTCACTTTTAAAGTCAAAATCATTATCTCAAAACAATAAACAACATTTGCAAAAATGGAAAACAGAGGTAATTTGGAAAGCTCAAGTCACATCTGGTGTCTCACCTGTGACCCAGAGGTTGACAGGACTAACAAGAAACAGAGTGCAAAGGATTAATCCAGATAAAATCACTTAAGCTAGCTAGGAGAGTGTCTCTGTGATATCCACTCTGTGGGAGGAATAAAGATGCCTTGCTCAAGCTTCAAGTAGTTTATTCACTTAAGTAGATAGATGGACAAGTGTTCTTGTTCTAATACACAATGTCAGATTTAGGCTGTGGAGCAGGAGTTTGCCCCCTCCCCCCCGTTTTTGCTACTGCAACCCTATGTTGTCTAGCTACAACTCTACTACATCATCTTCTATCTAACCTCCCTTCAATTTCCCAAATACACCTCCTTTCTCTATATGTTTTTTGACAGTGTGGCTGTTCTGTAGTGCGCCATTCAAAGTGCTATTGATCTGTTTTTTCCACTCCCTGTCTAGTTTTTCCTCTCAAAGTTCTGTCACTTTGCATGCTCAACACTCTGATGTGGAGTATGCCTAAGATTGCTAAATAAGCTATCACACACTTACAAATATTTCTCATCCAGAATTCATAAATTTACACTGCTGAGCAGCACAGCTACCTGTAAATTAGAAGAATTGCTACCCTTAGTGTAATGGATTCAGTCTCAAACATAATGCTTTTAGCAGGACATACCAATCTGCCACTCTGTCAAAAAAATGATCTGTAATTCCCAAGGGTGTACCACTGCAAAGATTTTTTGTTTGCATCTAGTGTCACAGGCCACAGCCAATTAGGAACTAAGGAGGATGGAGGGCACACGAAGCATAGAAAGGCACACAATACTCTGAAGTGAAAAGAGCAGTTTGCTATTTATTTAGTCTCCTACTATGTGTGTTCGATCTCTAAGTTCTTACGGAGCTGATTCCTGTACACTGTGTGACTGAGAAAAGTCACTTAATCAGAGCATTGTGCTCTTGGGTCATCCCAGAAAACAGGTACTCTGTCCACTGGGCTTACCCAGTTAACAAAAAGTCTTTTAAAAAAATTGTAGTGTTTTACAGAGCATTTTCTTGACAAATGGCAGAGAATAGCAGCATCAGGAGGTCTCAGTAGTAAGCAGTTGACTCAGAATAGAAGCCATCAGTCAGGTGAGCACTGAACAGAACTTTGTCTTGCTAATGGATGGCCGCTAGAGAGTCACATTGGAGCTCAGATCACCCTCCCTTCACCAAAGCCCATTCCAAAATAATTCACATGGATAAACAAGGCTGCAAAGTTTGTAAATGGAAAAGGGGATGTTCTGTCTATACATATAAATTCATGTTTCTGTCTTCTGTGGGTAATGTCATGTTTCTGACTCCTGTGAGTTGTATGCTACATTTGCTACTTTCTGTGAATGAATTTCTTTGTACAAACAGTTTAGATATTCATTTTTCAAGCAAAAATTCTCTGGATGTTTTAGTGTCTTTTTGGTGTTGTTTAAGTTTTTGTGGGAAAGAAGAACTGGAGTATGGATTTATTTCTCCACTGACTTCTTATTTTCTGACCTTAGCTTAATTAATAAAAGGTTATTTTTTGCTTTCAGCTGATTGATTTGGGTGTGTTCTTTGAGACAATAAACTGCATTTTGTGGAATCCCAAATTTTTTTGAAGATGGCTTGCTTGCCACCTGAAGCTTATAAAATGGCTGTAGGCATGAAAAAATATCAAGGTCTGAGGAAAAATATAAAAAGCCTAGCTTGATATGTGGGAATTATGATGGTTTAGGCTTTAACTGTGTGATAGTTTTTATTACTGGTAGAATGTATGGAGGTTTTAAATAATAATAAGGATGGCTTTCTACGTAGCACTCTTGATTAGTAAAGGCATTGCTTTGAGAGCAAAAGAGGTTATAACCCCTCTATACTCAGCAGTTATCTGACTCATAATTGAGTATAACACCCTGTTTGGCATGTTCTGTATAAAGCACCTGCAGCAATTGGAGAGACCTCAGAGGTTCCTAACAAAGAAGATCAAGGGGCTCCAGCAAGTGCCTTACACAGACTGACTAAAGTCCCTGTCACTATACTCCGTATCATGTAGACTTCTTAGGGGAGACTTATGCGTGGCCTACAGAGCAATCCAAGACCCAAACCTAATGAACTTGCTGCATATTAGTAAATTAAATGGGACTAGGGCTGCCCATTCTAGGGCTGTAAATATGGTCTGCGACTTAAATTGGACATGCTGGAGAGACAGATTTATCTTTCAGTGACTGTTGGGTCTTTGGAACAGCAACCTCTATGACACTGTTCAATAGAAACCTGGATGAGTGAATGGGGCATCTTAAATTCTTACCGGGCTAGCACCCACAACTCTCCTGGACATGGGCAGTCATCACAAAATGCAATCTTGGGTTTTGACTAGCATTTCTATGGTATTACATAGGGATGAAACAGCTAGGATTAAAATGACCTCTGGGTCGATAGTGTGGTAATCTCATATGATCCTATGTTCCTATAAAAATGCTATCTTCATGGGTGTTATTGTACAGATTAAAAAAAGTTTATGTGCATTTTCTCATATACAGGGCAGCTATCCATTTATTTCCTCACAAATGTTGTTGTTAGTAATAATCAAAACTCAAAACAGCCTCTTTAATTTTACTTATTTTTTCATTTATTGACACTTGTTTACCAAGAGAATCCATCTCGGTATGGAACCCATTTCACTGGAGGCTTGGGGAGAAAAGTTCCATACTCTGCACAATAAAAATGCAGTGGTATACAATACAGTACAATGGTGATACAATAATGCACTATTTAGTAAAGATTCTCAAAGGTAAAACAATATTTGGATTAAGCAGAATACAAAGACAGAGTACTATTTACAGATGTGTTAGGATATCACAATAGAGCAATCATAAATTATTATGTTAAAAGGTCAGAGACATGGGAAAATCGTAGCGAGAAACTGCTAAGATAGTAAACATGGGGGGGGGATTAAGAGAAGCTGCTTAAGTATTAAGAAGGTGATTAAAGAATTCAATACTGGGAAGGTGGTGAAGGAGAAGAATGGCAGATGGTGGAGTTGCTACTGAGGTATTAAAAGAGTGATGGAAAGAGTTTGATGTAAGAAAGTGAATGAGGGAGAGGAGTAGAAGATGGAGGAAGAGTTGACATTGAGAGAAAAGTACGTGCAGATGAGAGAAAGAGAATGAGATTGGTGGAAGTAAGAGAGTGAGACAGGAAGAGAGTCACATAAGTGGAAAAGAGGGGAACTGAACGTAAAATATAGGTGCAAATTCATTCAGTGGAGAGGGACATTTTAACCTGGTGAAGAACAGGAGCAGAGCCATGTATTGGCTATGAAATCTTTTAAGGTAGTTATGAAGTTGTGAGAATGGGGTATGGACCTGATTGCTACAGGGACAGAATTCCAGGATTTGTTTACAGAGTATGAGAACAGGCTTTGTCTGGCAGATTTAAGTGGTTTGTAGATGGAAAGGAGTTTCTGATCATTAGTCTGTGATGGTCAGTTAGGAAGGTAGTTGTAAAGGATATTTCTAATATCATTAGTCTGTGATGGTCAGTTAGGGAGGTAGTTGTAAAGGATATTTTTAATGCAGGGCAGGCCAGGGGATAGTTTAAGATTTTGTGAGCTGGCAGGATTGTGCTAACCCATTTTAGGGACATGAGCATGGTACAGTGATGGGTTTGATAAGGTATACTTTTTTATTAAAGTTTTGTTTTGTTTTGTTCAAGCTTAGCTTTTTGTGAAGCTTTGAAGTTTAGTAAGATGGGTGCTTAATAGAAGAGTGAGGGGAGGAAGTAGGTGTTGTTGAGGATTACTTTTGTTATGCTAATTAGAAAGTTTTTGGCTCTATGTAGCATTCCTAGTTTGTGGTGTGCTTTTTGATACAATTTTGAATTTGCAAGCCAAATTTAAGGTTAGCATCTATTGTCATCCCTAACAGTTTAGTGTGAGAGTGGCATTAATGGAGGTGTTATTAAGAGACATATTCTTCAACTTAGGTTTTTCATTACAGATTTTGGAAAGAATAGCAATAACTTGTATTTTGAGGATTTAGCATAAGTTGTGCATTACACAAACATTTTTCAATGACATGAAAAGCTTCTTGAGTGATTTGCTGTAGATGTTATGTCAGAGGAGCATATATTATTAGAGTTGTCCGCATATTGTATTAGGAAGAAGTGTTGGGATGTTGTGTGGAGTGTATTAGTCAGTATATTAAAAAGGATGGGACCAAAGATGGAACCCTGTGGAAATCCAGTGTTAACAGGACTGTACAACGAGAAGGTAGAGTGCCATTTGACTGATTACTATCTGTTAGACATGTAGCTTTCAAACCATTGCAGAGTATATTAAGTTATGTCCAGAGAAGACATTGAAGTAGGAATTTGTTCTTCAAAGGCCTTGAATAGGTCAAGGAATAATGAGGTACCTAGTCTGCTACTATCCATTTCTTTGTTAATCATCTCAGTAAAGGTTGGATGTCTATGGAATGGACTGATGTCACGTTGTATAGGTCCAGGAGGTGTTCCTGGAGTAGGGATTTTATTAGTTATTATGAATACAGTTTTCTAATATTTTGGAAAGGGGTGATACGACTGCTATAGGCCTAAAGTCTGAGAGTTCTGTTGAGTTACCACCTTTGTGAAAGAGGATAATGTAACAGGTTTTGGAGAGGGAGCAGATATGTGATTTCAGGATAGATCTGCTTACTAGGATGCATACTGTATAGGCTATGGCACTGGCTGGTGTCTTAAGGAATTCAGCTGGAAAGTTATCAGCAGAAGGGGAGCATGGTTTGAGCTTGTTAGCAGATATTCTATATAAGATGTGGAAAGAGATGTTAAAGAGAAAGTAAAAATAGTGTTATAAGAAGGTTGAACTTGTTCTGGGATACAGGGAATATGCCAGTCACTTTCTTATCTTTGTCCTGATTAGGAGTGAAGTGCTATATATGGAAAATTCAGGAGCTGCTGGTCAGACTATGCCTTTCGGTGTCCCCGATTTGACCTCAGTTTCAGATCATTCCCTTATAAAACATCTGTTCCTATGTCGGTGATTTATGTATTTATAGATTATAGTAAGCAAACTATGCCAAACAAAACTTTTTATTTATAAAATACATTTAGGTTCAAATTCTTTTATTCTGCAACTGTTCTAACTGATATGTTACTAATGTTTTAAAAATGATGAGTTATTTATGATCTTTGTCCCTTACCATTTTTGCTTCTTGAGGAGAGAGACTGAGAGACCTATAGACTCAGGTTGATTTCGTGTAATATATAGTGCGTGTAACAAGTTCAACATGCCATGTGTGTTTTTTTTTTTTTTTTTTTTTTTTTTTTTTTATGAAACATCATTTCAGAAAGTTGTCAAGCTAACAGATGGAAAAGTAGTACAGTAGTTAATACCTGGACTTATCTCTGATTACCTCAGTCTTACAGATGTTCATTAAGTTAGTCAAAGTTTTTACAGTTATGCTTTTACAATATGCCAAGTTTTACATCATTAATTTTAGACTATCCCCGGGATTCATGAACCTTGCGCCAGGCGCACGCATAGCGTAGGCGTCACAACGCCAAATATGTCCGCCGAGCGATTCAGGTACGATCCAATTCCACGTGCACTACCGGCGTGCGCCGGATCTGCGCCGCCCCCGGTGTAGGTATGCTAAACACCCCATGTGCGGTGTTGCACCATGCAAATGAAGGCATATAGCGATCCACGAAGTGGCGCAGGCGTAGCATAAGGCCACGGCAATGTAAACCAAAAAAAATGGTTTACATTTTCCCAAACATAACATAGGAGTAACGGAAGACTGTCAGCCTCAGGTATCACACTGTTACCATATGCCAATGGCGAAATACACAGAGAATGTCAAAAGAAAACATGCACAACATGTAAAAAATAACATAAATGGTATGTCCACAGAAACTCACAGCAGAACCCCAGGACATGTTTGCGGAAGGTGCAAAACAATGAAATAATATGACAATGTTATAAAACAGCAGCGTAATACACAGCAGCTTCACAGCCATAATACACCATGGTATGCATGGAAAGCCACAACCACGGTGCAAGGGTTGCCAAGGACTCGCGGCAGTGTTCGGCGTGGTAACTATGAATTAGTAGTCAATGCCATGCAAATGAGGCAGATAATACTGAATCGCAAAACCCCCGCCGGCGTAAGGCTGTACCAAACGGCGCAGCGGTAATACACCGAGGAGTGGCTCAGAGGGAATACATGTCACCTGCAGAGGGGTGTGCCACTGTAGGAGGAAGCACATTGGAGCTCAGCAAACCTGGGCTGTACATTGCACATCACAGCTGCAGGACCGGCGTGTGGGGCAATAGTTGAGCTGAGAGCACACAATGCGCGCAGAGGTGCATGTGCACGAGGATGACTACGTTCCCTTAACCCAGTCATGTGACGCTCGCCCCGCAAACAACATCGGAAACAGGAAGGTGATGTTGAGAATATGAGGAAATGCGGAAGAAGTGTAATTGGAGTAATAATGAGCAATCAACACTAATCAACCCACGAAGGCCAATCGGTGGCAGCTGACAACTCTGCATGCAGAAACCTGCAAAACGGGATAGGGAGGCATATGAATGCAAAGAAAGTAGGGGAGGTAGCAGATTGCAAAGAGTGAAGACCTGACACAGCAGAGCCAAGCAGACAGGCAGCACAATGGTGGCGGCACACAAAACGCACGATATGCCATGTCCCAGAAACTACACATGACAGGGCTCTGCAGGATGCATGCCAGGAAATAGTAGGTGCAACGTGCAGAAATAGTAAGGGAAGGTCGAAAGGTAATCCATTGCAGGCAAGAGTAATGCAACACCAAAGGCAACAGCGTTGCAGTGCCAACGGTAAAACACGGAAGATAACCCCCAGATACGGCCGTACAGACACACCCTATGACATCACCGGGTGCACAGCACAATAGTATAAAGTGTGAATACACACAACACACAGCCGTGTATTCCCAAACGCCGCACCATAGGTGTAAACACACGGGGAACTTTTAAAATGTACATGTTGGGTGCTGCCGTGGCCGTGATCCATCAGCATGTGTTAGAGACAGACGGTGTTGTGGAGGAGGGTGCCGACAACTACCGTAGGCCTCGGAGGAGAAGGAGAGTGTTCAGACCAAGGGTAACCTACCAGGGGCTACAAGACCTGGAGATAGTAGAGCGTTACAGGGTGGATAGGGACACGTTACAGCAAATAGTGGAGCTGTGCCGCCACGCCTGAGAACAAGAAACAACAGAGGGAACCCATCCCAGTGGACACAAAGGTATGTGTAAGCTTGCGAATACTGGCCACAGGTACCTTTCAAAGGCCAACTGGGGATATAATGGGCATCTCACAGGCATCAGCATCCAGGGTACTACACCAGTTTCTGGATGCCATGTTACCACATGCCAATGAGCATATATACTTCCCCAGATCTCAGGAGGATTTGGCTAGCAATATGCGCCACTTCCACCGTGTGGCACAATACCCGGAGGTACTGGGTGCGATAGACTGTACGCACATACAAATCAAGTCACCACCTGGGGAGCAGGGTAGACGCTACATAAACCGCAAGGGATTCCCCTCCATCAATTGCCAGGTCATGTGCAATGCTCAGGGCATTATCATGGATGTGTGTGCTGGCAGCCCCGGAAGCTACCACGACTCCCATATCTGGCATGCCTCACAGCTGTACCAGGTATTCGCCAGGGGGGACATCCCACAAGGCCACCTCGTGGGGGATGCTGGCTATGCACTGGAGCCGTGGATGATGACTCCCATCAGAAATGCACACACACACATGCAAGAACGCCATAATGAGGCACACGCACAAACCAGAATAATCATAGAGCGTGTGTTTGGGATGCTGAAATCACGGTTCCGGTGCTTGGATACATCCGGTGGAGCCCTGCAGTACTCTCCAGGCACATGTGCCCACATATTCATAGTATGTGCCATGCTACATAATATGATCCTGCGGAAGCAGCTGCTGCAGGGACATAACGGTGAAGGGCCACAAAGCCCACCACAACTGCCAAGGCCAGTCCAGGCACAGAGGGTTCAGGACCAGGAACACACTGTGCCAGCCCCAGTAGGCAGACGGAGGCGTACCCAATATGCCTATGCCCTGGCAAAGAGGGAACGTATAGCACATACTCTGACAGCGTAGGCCCCATGGACTGACACCTCCCTACCTGCACACACAGTGAAATGGACGGCACACAAACATGACCACCCGTAAAGTGTACCGTATGGGTGGCCCCATGTGTGACTCCAACATAGGCAGCCCCCAAACACTGTACACCCAACAGCCAGTGGAGCATGGAACGCCAACACCCGAACAGTACGCGGGTCCTACAGCAGACGGCGTTGCTGTATGCTGCCACGTTCGCCGCAAGGTGTATACATATAAACATATATATATGTGTATATACATATATGTAGATAGATATAATTACATATATAGAAATATATGTACACATATACATATAAGTACTACAGTTAAGACAGGGAATCAGAGGGATGTAAGGTGACTGAGATGTAACACGCGATATCTGTACATAGTATACATAGTGAAACGACAACCTGAGCATCCGGGAGGTTCAACAGAAGAGGATACCGCCAACCATGGAATGGGCAACATACCGAAATGCATAACCGCGAGGCGGAAAGATCGCCAGACCACAGTACTGTAACAGTACATGCGTGGTAATAGTATGATGATATGAGGGGAGAGGTAGACACCACCGCCGGTGTCGCGGCCCACGCAGGTACTGTGTGCAACCGTCCCCGTGAGTGCCGTAGTATGTGTACGTGTGCGGTGAGGGTGCCGTGTGTGTTGCTGTGTGAGTGTAATGTGTGTGTCTCCGTAACATGTGTATGTTGGTGCCATGTTAGAGGCAGAGTGGAATAATATGTGTAGGCATACGGTACACTAGCCACAGGCATATGTACACCAGTAGTCCCAAAGTAGTAGTGAGAGCCCCACCCTGGCTAGGCGTGTTGTGACGTAGAACGATACAAAGTGACAATGTCCCAGATTGTAGCACAGGAATATACCCCACAGGAAATGGAAAGGACGTATGTAATACTCATGCCCGTATGTATGACACCGATATGTTAATTGCAAAACGATACGTTGGCAAAGTCACACAGCAATAGGTATGTACCGCGGAAATACGTATGTGCTACCCCAGTACTGACCGTGGCCACGTATCGGCCCGTAAACACCGCTGTGTGTTCTACAAGTGTCAAACAAGCAATCCCCATCTGAATAGGTGGCAACCACTGGCAAACAGGCCATCCCAACAACAGGACCACAATGACTGTAAATATCTGGGACAGAATGACAAGGGATAGTCGTCACGTACAAACAACCGCTGATATACCACAGATGTGACGGAGGAATACATGCATCAAGCACACCCGCAGGCGATACCGACACCACATGACAACAACACAACCTACAATCCCATACCAACAGACAATTAACTGTCAACTCTCCAGGTAGGGATGGAGCACACAGACAACTATACTGTGTATGTAGAGATGCAAGGCCCACAACCCGTATCCGTCACCTACAACCACCGATATCCCCCACCGTACATATTAAAGGAATACAAACCGTAATAGCAGCACAAACATACAGGCAGTCAATGACATCTGCATAACCGCAACATCTCGCGTGGGAAACACAATCAAAGGCGGATGCATACTTGCATGCGTTGTTTAAAGGAATACAACAGCCATGTTACACATCCGAATGCAATACGCCATCAACAGACGTCGTCAGGACAGGGACACCCACATGTCGAACCAAATACTATACCCTACACACACAATCCACGGCTAACATCACTGCGAAATATACCTGTCGCCACACATAGCGGCTGCAGTTACACATAACATAACACAATACAGACCATCTCCACGAAGGTAGGGCAAATAGCCAACGCCCAGGTGAGGAATCCAACCATACCCCAGTTACGACGCGTAATTTCCGAATGGAGTAGATGCACAGGTGATATGCACATAATTACTCACTGAGGAACAGCAATTGGTGGGATGAACCCACATGTTGCAGGTATCGACGGATATAAGGATGACTCTCAGGATATTCAAACCGTATGCTCATACCGAACCAGCAGTGTACAACCGAAAGCGAAATAAAAAGGAAAACCGATACACGGAACGAAACACGGAACGAAACACCGACAAGGTATGTAGAACACACGATATGTACGGTTGTGTAATGCATGATGTGTATGACGAAGCTGTACTGTATGGGAATGGTGTTTGTAAGTAATGACACTTGTCCATAATGCAGAGAGTGGTGAAAGGTGGTTATGTAGTGCTATCCTGCTGAGCATACCAACGACTGTGGACACCGTGTGCACAGCAGTGGGACATCATGTACACAGCCGAGACACCACAAGGGCTGCCACAGGGGGGCATTAGAGAGAACAATGCCAGACCACACGCCGATGCTGGCAGTGGATGTCCAACAAGGAAGTGCCATAGCAGGGGATAGGACATGTATGTATACTGTCACAGCACGCATGTGTATGGGCATATACCGTCGATGTCATACGTAATGTGCGGCCGACGTGCACGTATGCCCTGCAGTAGGGGATACTATGTCAACTATGTGTAATGTAAAGCTGTCAGGGTGGATATGACAGACATTATACACAGTATCACAGGCATATCATGCATAACAGAGGTATCGCCTATTGGTATGTACAATAACAGGATACATATGGCCTGTAGGTATGGGACAGAGTAGTAGCATTATAGCCAGCCGAAATGGAAGGGACACCAAGTAACCATGCCCAAAGGATCTGTAGCAGGTGCACCGTGGGCAACAATGAAGTCTGGCAGGTCCATGTGTAAACACATGTGCAGTGTACACAGTAGTGTCACCTCCCCATGGTAGTGTCCTGTGAACAGCAGAGGCGGGTGTCAACTGCATGTCTACACAGTACCGCTGCTGTGGTGGTACCATGACTACGTGTCACCCAAACAGCAAGGGAGGTATCACATGAACAGTGCTACTGTGTGTCCCTGTGGGATGTGCACAGGACCTATGTTCCACAGCATGGTGTGTGTTGTGTCTGCGGAAGTAACACAGAAGCCCAGCCCATGCAGTGTGGCATGTGTGCACATATCCATGAGCAGTCCGTTCACACTGCCCACCGCAAATGTCATGTATGAGGAGTATATGCATCAGTAATGCGGAGGACATGGTCCGTGTCAGAGCAGAAGACACCCCTGCGTATGTGGTATGCAGATGTGTACAGATGTGTTTTCCGTATGTCAGCCGCATATGTAAACCGTCCGAGCCTGGTACACATCGTGGCATGACAATGCTGTGCCATGTAAAGTTGTAGCTGTTGTGGAAGGTACACCATAAATGTGGTATTGTACCCTTGACCGTGTGTAGATGTGTGTATGCCACAGGTACAATGGCTACCTATGTACCAGCATCACACACAGTACAGATAGGTGTGGCCCTGCAGAAGGGTATCCATGCCACAGTGGAATACGGTAACCACAGGACCGTGTGGGGCATATGTGTGTACAGCAACCATGTACAATGTGATATGTATGTACGGGGCCAGTATCCATGTGATAGTCAGTGGGTGAATGTTGCTATGCAAAGGTGATGTGCATGCACCATGTGTCATGCATCCTGATGCCATGACACTCATATGATGTATCCGCCACACTGACACCCATATGGTCGGTATCGGTATGAGCTGGTGGAGCAATAATGGCGCCAGGTATGTAGGCGTGGGATATCTAGGCATGGACAGTACTCTGTGACAGCATGTTGTGTATGTAAGCAAATAGTGAACATGAGGGGCCCCATGACTGAGGACTGTGTAATGCCATATGTACCTGACATGTAGTAGGTACTATGATATGCTTGCACCACTGTGTGTCCTGTCCACGAGTCATATAGCATAACATCCTGAGACACAGTGTATGATGTGCAGGTGGATGTGTACGTTGCCAATACCAGAACGTGGAATGGTGCTGAAGGGCAATGTGAGGACAACGTCTGATGTGTTGGCCTCTGTACCACCCCAACCGCCCATGCAATGGTATGACAGGTGGCCAGCATGTGTATGTGGCGTGCTGTGGCACACACAAGCCCAACAAGGGTGCCAGGAAAGGCATGGAGGCCATCAATGTGTGCGGGAAGCACGTTCGTGAGGATGTGCCCCAGTGCCATTCAGAACGGTCCAGTCATGGGTGTATGACTGCAGTCCCACACGTGCAATGCAGTGCCACCCATGGGTAGTGCGAGAGATGCCGCTGCGCGGCGGTCAGGGTACACAATGTCCGACAACAGGCTAGCAGTGAATATAGCGGGCTGGTGCGGAGACATATACCAAACAGGTTGGTGGGACATAACAGCCAGGGACATCGGAAGGTGACATCGGGCCAGTGTCCCAGGACATAACGTGTGCATGTCAGTACCATGTATGTGTCCACAGGGACACTATGATGTCCATGTATGGATTGCGACCCTGTAGTGAGTGAGAGTGTGTATTGTTGGTAAGTACACCATCGCCTGGCACGTTGCCAACATTATCTCGGTCTGCAATGCCTGGGTGACTATTGTATGTGACATCGAATGTGGATGTAGCCAAACAATACAGACATACCACCACACTGCCTGAGGCCCCACACCGCAATGTGCGGCAGTCATGTTTAGGTAGCTAGCCTTGGAGCATGTGATGGACCTCGAGGACCCACCATGGCTGACAAGTGATGCACCCCACACATGTGAATATACACCACCGTGCAACAGCCTGCACATGTGCTCGTACATCATATGTGCATGGAACATGACCACCACCGTGGCGTCTGTGAACAGGTCAGTACCGCCATGTCTCTGTGTGGAATAGCATGGTCTCTACAATTGTGTACATGCTACGGAAGCGCACTGTGGTATGTGTCAGCATATGTATGTACACTGTCCATCTGCCGGGTGTCATGCCATTAACAACTGCTGTCAGCAGACGTCAGTAGTACTGGTTGTAGTACACATGTTCCGTGTATGCTGCGATGGGTGTGTTTCCAGGGTGTGGCTAGCAGGGCCGTGAAGCATATGTGTTCATCCACCAAAGGGGGGATAACCCCAGGTGCAACACACCAGACACATGGAGGTATTGTGCATGCTGAGGGTAGTGTAGGTATGGTATGTGTTGTGTAATGTGTCAGCCAGCTGGGCGGAGTGCATGCCTCAAGCATGTGTAGGTACATGGGTGTCTATTCTAGGGAAGTGTGGGTTGCTGTCAGCACATGGCAGTATCAGCTGTCTGAGGCCCAATGTACAGTATAACAACACAGACGGCATGTAACCTGTGGTGTACAATGTCAACTCTGTCGCGTGTTACAATGTGTCTAGCGGTCACAAACACGGGTATCCGCACATTGAGCACCTATGATGCATTGTGTTAGGCAACTATCCAGGATGTGTGCAAAACACTGTGTGATGTGTGATCCCCTCACCTGTGGGTGTTGCAGTCCAGGTATGTGCCTGGGAGGTACGATCCGTGTACAATCCGTACTCGCAGGCATGCTGCGCAGAGCATGGAGGCAGGTCCCAGTCACTGCAGAGAAATGTGAGTGGTGCAATAGTGTGTGTGCCTTGCTTGTGTGCAGCACAGTGGAAGATGCAAGCATTGTCCCACATGACCCCATGCCGTGCCTGCCTGTTACAGCCCTGCCGGAGACAGTTATGTGACACCGCCACAGAGGCAGTATAGCATGTGAAGATGTACATGTGTGCTCCACACCCCAGGCAGATGGCTGCAGGTCATGAGTGCCACAGCAGTGTGGTCGACCAGGACTGTCATAGCGGTCAGATACCACATGCCTGTACAATAACAGTATGAGCATAGGCAACAGTTGCAGTGACACAGTAGGTCAATGTACAGTGTCCCTGTGTTCAGACCACTGCCTACTGTACACTTGGCTAGACACACACCCAGAGGGTAATGACACCGGTGAGCCATCGCATGTCCCAGTACACGTAGCCTGTGTAATGCCATCACAGGGCGGTCACAATAACACGTTGTATGAGAGATATATTGTACCAGGTGATGTGTCATGTGTGCATATGTTGAGTTGCACAGCTGTTCACACATCCGCAACATATCAGTGCATGATGCCTAGTGTAACATGATGTGTGGAACTGCACTGTGATCCACAACAGGGTCATCCGAGACAGGTGTGTTGTGAATGGTGTAACCCATGGGTCCGCGGGATATACACTGGTGCTGTTGGCTGCCATGCTGGGGGCCACCAGTGGTGCCTACAGTGGTCATACAGACATACTGCACACATTGTTCTGGCAGGAATGTCCATTGTTGTAGATGATGTGTTACTACGTGAAGGTAGGTGTGTGTTGTGAATGTTACCCATCCAGATGTGACCATCAGGTGCAGTCATGGTTGTCGACAGCATCACACCCATCCACAGCTGTCAGCACCCTGTCCCCAGAATGGGTATCAGCCGCCCTCGTACTGTGTGACTAATGTGCAGATGGCGGAACACCTACTACTGGCTGGCTAACAGTGTCATCTAGGAAGGCTATGTGATGGCTGGAATACGCCGCTCTAATGTATAATGATGGTATCCCAATGAATTACATTGAATCACATATAGTAAGCCATGGCTGGCATGTAAACCGTGTACAACAATGACTGTGTGACAGACCCAAACAATGCGGAGCCATGTTGAACATGCACCCGTTAGAACACCAAATGAGGTATGTTGCACGTATTGATGTACAACTGTCAGCTATGGGCACAGCATGGATGCAGACGCACATCCCCACAGGCAGTACCGCTCCATGTTGGTAGGGGGGCATTGCACGAGTACATGTGACAGTTGCTGTACTGCCACATGTACTGCATATCCGTCATATAGGGGTAGCAGTGGTACGTGACTGTCGGACATGCCTGTACATACGACCATGTCCCACAGGATATGTGTTACGTGTGTACAACACCTGTCGTACCGTCATCAAGCTGTGAAGTGTATGGCTGCCAGTGTACCTGTGTGACATGTTGTGCAATGGGTGCAAAGGTATGCAGTAGCGCATTGCATGCCCACATGTCCCACACAGGTGCATAGCCTGAACATACAATACAAATAGGGTGTTGGATAATAGCAACCCACAAGAGGTGATGGGTACGGGTGGCAACCCACTACCACCTGTCCGGGTAAGGTGTGCATGTCCATGACACATTAGCACCTGAGATGTTAGCAGTACAGCTGTACAGGGCGGCATGCATATTTGATCACTAATACCCTTGCGTGTTCCACCACTGGCCTGTTGACAGACAGACACCAACACAATGTGCAGCATTGACATGTGCACAGCACATCACCGCTGGCTACAGTAGAACAGGGTTACTGTGTAGACATGTGCACAGAACATCTGCGCCAGCCACAGTCAAACACGGTATGTGTTGAACCCCACCGTCATTGTAGCCCATGCCACAGACAGATGTTCATGCATCTGTGTATGTATGGCTGGGAATGTCCCTGGCCTAGCAGTATAGCTGTGTCAGTGTTGCGAACAACATACTGAATGGGCTGGGTGTGTGAGGTGTGCGTCATACGTGTATGGTCTGATGGATGATACCAGCAGTGCCCCCGCTATGTGAACATCCCTGTCCCCATAAATGGATACCTATGCTGTGCCCAACACCACGGTCCCTGTGGGAGGGATGGTGCTGTGCGGTGCACCCGCCGACATGGCGGTGGCAGCAGGCACTGGATGTAGACATATGTGGTACCCATGTCAGGCCAGGGTACCATCCATGTGCATGGGATATCATCGTGCGGGCACATACAGCACTGTGTTGAACAATATCACAGCACATAGCACCTGTCAGGGGTAATGTGTATGCATGGATGTGCGATACCAGCATGCACCATACACACCCCACCAAGCAGCATGCTGCCTACCTTGCAGAAGGCCATTGTCCACACCATGATGATAGACATGCGTAATGTCCATATACCCATAGCAATGACATATGGAATGGACAGCCACCCTCCCAATACCAGTATCCCCCAGGTGGGACACATCCCTGTGCCATGTATGTGACATACCCTGCCATACCATGCAGCCCTGTCCAGCAAGGCTGCACGTGCCATCACAGTCATACATGGTGCGATGGCCAAATGGCACTTGCACTATCAACTGTCCAGAGCAGTAATGTGGCACTGATGCACCTTGTGGTGTCACAGGTGCTGTGTGTTGGCGTGTACAACGTGCGCACATGCTATGTATGACCATCCCTGCTAATGTCATATGATTACACATTGTCCCATGTGTATCACATGTGCAATACAGGCGAGCCGTGGCAGGTTGTCCAACACCTGTACAGTGCTGTGTAGATGTACATGGCACAACACATGCATGTACAGGTGTCCACGTGTATGTGTGCAGTGCCACCGCTGACGTCCATAATGGCTGCGTCTGTGATGCCTAGCGACATATACACAGCATCCAGGTGAACAGTAGAACTGTGCACATCGGGACACGTGCCGACTGGTATGAACACAGGTGCAGGCAGGTACACATGTCCACAGCAGGTTACCATCTACATGGGGTGTGTACAGTGTGATGAGTTGACACACAGATATGATATGATACCCGCTGCATAACGGTGTGACAGGTGTGACAGCAACACGTCAGCTGTGTCAGTGTCATGATGCATCGCAGAGATTACTGTGCAGATGTCGTACATGTCATAGCAATGTATGTCCAGCGGTATGCCAGTACATCAGTGTAAATGTGACCTGTCACCATCATTATGTCTTACAGATAATGCCTCATTCACGGCTGCCAGCCTTCAGCCGCCAGGAGGATGACGTAATCATACCGTTGCTCCATGACAACTATGACCTGCTATTCAGCCATGTTCCACAGCAAGCGCAGCAGCGGGATGACCTGTGGCAGGATATGCGCAGGAGGGTGAATGACGTGGGTGGCAACAACCGCACCTACCAGCAGATACGCCGACACTGCACGGACCTAATACGGCACGCGAAACAGCGTGCCGCCGCAATCGCCAGAGAACAAGGTGGAACAGGTGGTGGGCCACCAACCCAGCCCCCACTCACACACGGAGGAGCTCCTGGCCAGTCTGGGGACACCCAGGGAACAGCATGCAGAAACACTAGCTGCCATCATGGAGGTGGGTGTCTCCCAACCAATGAGCCTGGAGCTGCCTGGTAAGTCAGTCTTGCATATGTGTATGATATCTGCTGTAGGTGTGGGTGTCACTGTACACCACGTAATGTACCAACACATGCCAGGTATATGGGCACACAAGCCGCATACTACAGTATGCTACGTTGTGTTTGCAGACGTGTGCATACCACATGCTATCACACAGGTACATGATGTGACATGCACAGTGCTTACTGTGGCTACAGTCATGGATAATGTTTATACTGTTGTGTCGCCCCTATACAGGTACCTCTGGCGTGTCGCACAGCCATGGGTCCGTCGCAGGTGAGACTGTTGTTAGTAACAGGCATGTTACAGTGTAGAGTTATTCGCCATGTGGCCAGGTATAACATGCACACCTGGGTTCTGCTCCAGTCACGGTATACAGGTCGCACCACCAGACACACACATGCCACCCATGTGCAGTAGATACAACCGTTATTATACACCGGCATGAAACCACAGTACCTGTCAGTGTGATATGTGCAGTCAGCTATGCATACAATGGTGGAGGTGTTCTACAATGGATGCATATGTAGTATGCATTGGAACACCATTTGTGGTACGCACACAGTACCACATAGTGAGCTGTGATCTGGGCAGCACACAGGTGTTACCAATGTGACATATGCCCCTGCATTGTGTGCACATGTTGTGACATGGCACACGACATGTCCCACGCCCGTGGTGTTCTGTCTGCAATATTGTCACACCATGACATGACCTACGCCCGACATAGCAAACATCCACACTGTTGTCTGCATAGCCCTCTGGATTGTGACACCTCCGACTTGTATGGGTGTATGTCACATGGGCCACCACAGGGATGGGTACACGATGCCCATCACACACAATTGTCCATGACCCAGTCAAACATGGCCATGGGTGATAGCCACAGGCATGTTGCCACACAGTACGTCTGAAGTGGATAGACACCGTTGCACATTGTCCACACATAGTGCGATCATAGCCGTAGTGGACCACCTGTACATTTGATGTGGTACACCAGACAACTGGAATGCCTGTCTGCAGCCACCGGAGGTGCCACCAATGTCTACCATATACGTGCTGTGGAACAGCATGACTGTGTTGCAGACATGGCAATGCAATGCGTCCATGTTATGCATCGCACAGCAACATACCTGTGTCCTGTTGCCATGCAGTGGCACAGTGCCTGTACTCCCCACTGTATAGCTATGTACATGGCTCACACCAACCACACCTGCACAGACATCTTTGTTACACATGCATTCTATCCGTAGCCTGTACACATAACACTGCACTGTGAAGCCCAGTATGATGCGGTGCATGTGGTGGGACACCATTGTCACATGTCCACATGTTATCGCACATGTCGGCGGAGTACATGTCAAGGTGACGCCAGCCATGTGTACTGTTAACCTGCCTGTGGCCACATGGTGTATCACGGTGACGCATGCAAACTACCATGAATGTGTGTACTGCATGCCTACTGATATGACACCTGCTTGATGTAGTGTGCACCCCAGGGCAGTATGCATACTAACACTATTAATGTCTGGCCTGCATTCTCTGTGCTGTGGTGTGGGAATGCTGCATGCCATCTGCAATATCACATGCATGATGTGTCTGCGTGTGTGTGTGTGTCTGCGTGTGTGTGTGTGTCTGCGTGTGTGTGTGTGTGTGTGTGTGTGTCTGCGTGTGTGTGTGTGTCTGTGTGTGTGTCTGCGTGTGTGTAATGTACCTTACAGTATGTCTTTGTATTCACAGGTGGTGTAGGTGCGTTCCCCTCCTGCGGTCCATCTGATGCTAGTGTCCCCACAGATACTAGCGGTGATGACCATATGCATGAGGTACAGGCAGGGTTGTCAGGGGCAGAAGCTGTGCCATTGGTTACCATCCCACCTATGTCCCCCTCATCCCCGCACACGGTTCTGATGCCGACACATACCACATCACCGTTGCCCATAGAGGAAGGACAGTCAGCGTCTGTTGGCATTGAGCAGGAATGTGTGGTGGCTACAGAAGGTGCGTACACACCATGTTGCCAGTGTAATGACTGGTGATGTGCCACACAGGCATGTGGCTGGTGCTGCTCGTAGGAGGACCTCTGGCAGACATGCACCTGCTGTACAGGGCGCAGCAGCTGGTATCACCAGACGCATGTTCCAGACTGTAATGGCGGCACAGGCACGTGCTGAACGGCAGAACCAAGAAGGGCAGAGGCTGCAGAGGGCCGCAATCCATTCCCTAAATGACAACATCCAGTCATTGGCGAATGCTCAACAGCAGATTGCTAATGTACTGGATAGGCGATTAGGTGAGATGGTTGGAATCCTCGACCGAGGCATGTCAATCCGCGAGCGTGAGCTGTCTGTGCTGGAACACCTGGTAGGGGTGAGGCGTAGGACACGTGGCCGTAGGCCAGCAACACCACCTAGTGTAGGTCGACGTGTGCGTGCCACCTCTCATGCCCACTCACACAGTGCCGGTAGCAGCAGCAGTGCAGCTGGTGCTACACCGACCACACCAGGACACAGCAGGCCACGTGGACGTGGCCCTGGCCAGTCCCAGCATGGACACGGTTCCAGCGGACATGTGTCATCGGAGAGTGGCCACTCCATACCTCCACCCGGTAGTGCCCGTGCGACCCCAGGCAGGCACGGGTCACGTGGCCGCAGACGGACACAGTGAGCCATACAACCTGCACTGTACAGTCTGGGGCTGCCAAGTATACCCTGTGTAGGCATCACATATGGCTGAACTGTGTACACACATACCCACACACGGCAGACACAACTGTAGGGCTCCACCACATCCACATGCATTCTGCACAGTCATGCCCAGTAAATGCACCGGCCCTTACACACACACATGATGTCATCCATTGGTACAGCCTATGCCCCTGGCAGACATATCACCCTGTGCATATGATGAAGCCTTTGCCGCATCACTGTCATCCACACCATCGGTGCAAGGTTATGCAAATATATTCTGATGCACAGGGTGGACAAGATAGTGAGAGGTGTATGTGATACCTGTGTATGCATAGCGTGTGATGTGTATGTTGCAGTGGTTGTGTATGACAAGTGACAGGTGCGTATGTGACGTGGGTTGTGTACTGTCATCATGCAGCAGACATACCATGTAGTGCAGGTGCAGCATGCATTGAGCTGTGTACACGGTATGTGTGACGGTTACATGTGTAGCACCATGTTGGTTCTGTTAACCTGTATGCCTCATATGGTGTACTCGCATGTGCCTACTGGGAGCACTGTTATCAGTCCCCCACGTGTAGCTGTGGGTTACCCACAGGCACATCTGGCAATATCAGCATACCACATGTACCCGCAACCTGCCTGGACACCTACATAGGTACATAGGTGCATAGGTACATACTAGGCTATGTGCCCTACGGCATGTATAAGCCTAGCCAGAGTGTGTGTGGCTTTCACCACCCCTTAGGATGAGGATACTATACCCATTGGTCTGCTGTCCCTCTGTCCAGCAGTGACACAGAGATGATTCCTGGGGCATACCTACGATCTCCCATCCACACGTCAGGATTACTCTTGGACAGAGTCAGTGAGGGGCTCTGCCTCACAAGGGCTGGGAATCTGTTCCATGGTGTAGGGAGTCTCTGGGCGATGAACCTGTCCCTCCAGCACGTCCTATTTATATCCGTGTTGAGGTTTGTGTCTGTTGCTCTCGTGCCTGTGGTTGTTTGGATCCTATGAGGTGGAGCATGTCCATGAAACCCGGGTTGGACATGGCCTTGTATGTCAGGCACAGATCACCTCGGAGCAGACGGTATGAGAATGTATAGAGCCGGAGTTCCCTCAGTCGGGCAGCGTGTGACATATGTTTCAGCCCCTTTATCCTTGTGTTGGGGAATGTTTGGGGCCCTTCCAACTGCTGCAGGTGTCGGGTTAGGTACATTCCGAATGGGGCGTTGTACCCAATCATTGGTCTGATGAGTGAAGAGTACAGGGGTACAATGACCTCTCCTGATCTGGATGTGAATCCCTTCATGACCAGGTGGGCAATGTGGAATGTCTTCCCAACCACATTGGCAATGTGAGTGTCAAGAGAGGTTACCGACAAGTTGGGTCCCCAGGTCCCTGATCACGTCAACCGTGTTTAATGGATTACCACCTATGTGGTAATTCGGGGTTACCTTGTCTTTCCCAAAGGGTAGGTCTATACCTTCCCTGGCATGTAGCTTCAGGCCATGGCTCTGGCACCAGTTATCCATTTCTATGAGACCTCAGGTGGATGTCTGTGTCTGATGGGGTGTCGATTATGGTGGCCGGTTTGCAGTCATCTGCATACCTTGTCTGCCACAATCCCCCTATGTTTGCATGCACGTCGGAAAGTTGAATGCCGAACAAGAGGGGGCCCAGGACTGAGCCCTGTGGGCCACCGCTCGGGACCGGCTTGGAGTCTGACATGGCACCAGGAACACTAACCCTGTGGGTTCTGTCCTTGATCCGGTTGGCAACCCATCGTGTGACATATGGCTCTACATCTACGCTGGTGAGCTTTTCTATGATGCCCGCGTGGGGTTTGGTTCGAACGCTGTTGCCAGGTCACGGTAGTCTGTGCGAACTGACTTACCCCCATCAATGGCCTTAGTGACTCTTCCGAACAGGTCGACCAGGTTCAGGAGGCAGGATCTGCCCTTGACTAAGCCGACGTGGGTATGTTCCAGTATTTGTCGGTCCCCAATGTCTTCATTTATGGGCTCCATTATGGTCCCCTCCATAGCTTTGCAGACAAGGCTCGTCAAGCTTATAGGGCGGTGATGTCCAGAGTCCGTAGGAGCACCGCCTTGGTGGAGTGGGACCACAGTTGCCGTATGCCATCCATCAGGTATGTAACCTGTAGTAAGGCTAAGATTAAACAGCAGCCTTATGTGCGGGTTGAGGTCCTCATTGAGGTTGTGTAGCACACAGCCGGGGACACCGTCCGGTCCCATTGATGCTGTGTTTTCCGCTTTAGAGAGAGCAGCTCTCACCTGGGCATTCGAGATGTTTGGGAGGCTAGACTCTGGTGGGATAGATACCTCCCCTCTTGGGGGGGAGGGAGGGTAGATATATGCACGGAACCTGTCTGCCAGTATGTTGGCAATGTCTGTGGGTTCAGTGATCATTGTACCATTCTGGACTAATTCCGAGCATAACTGTGAGCTTCCACCCATGTTCCTACCATAGCTAAGGAAGGCCTTATGGTTGTCTTATGTGTCCTTTGCGAGTCCTCTCCCACAGGCGGCCTTGGATGATTGTATGAGTGATCGTATGTTACTGCCAGTATTGATCAGTGATGCCTTCCCTGGTAGTGATATTGCTCTGTCATGTAGTAGCTTTCTCCTCTTGTTGTACGGTTTGTTTATGGCTGGGGTCCACCAGACCGTGTGCCTGCCTTTGGTGGACAAGGTCCTGATGTTATTAGGGATTGCTTGATCCAGACATTCCTGGGGTGCTCGTAGAAGGCATTTGTAAGGGTTTCAGCAGCGTGGCCTGTGTTTTCCACTGGCACGGAGGCCTTGTAGGGTACCACACCAGTCGTATGACGTGTGGGGTTCGCTGTGGAGAGGTCTTCACTGTGGTCTCCCTTGCCGGTGTTGGGGGCGGGATGCGGATCTCCAGTGAGATCACTATATGGTCTGACCTCACCGTTGAGGGATGTACATCCTGTGTGGAGCATGTCGTCCCCATGTGTGATGATCAGGACTAGTATAGTTCCTCCTCTTGTGGGTATGGTGCATAGTTGTTCCACAGCATTCGGGTGTATGAACACCTGGAACCTTTGGTCTAGGGTGTTGGGTCCTGGGTAATGTTCCCGGTCTATGTATGGGTAGTTGATGTCACCCAATATGATGGTGTTTTGAGAGCATTCATACTCCCCAGTGTCTTCAGGAAGGCTGTGTGGGTATCCTGGGTTTGGGAGGGTGGTCTGTAGCATGCTACAAACTGTAGGGCAGTCCTACCCATGGTTAATTGCACCTGGATGGTCCCCGCTGCTACGTGCGTTTCCGCCAACCTGGAGGTGTGGGTATCCTTCATGGAAATGGAGACTCCCCCTCCTTCTGTGGTTCGGTCCGGATTTGGGTCCTGAACGCGTGATATGAGGTATGACCTGATAGTGCTGGGGTGCTCTCAGGAGCCCTGAACCAGGTTTCAGTCACAGCACTGACATCGATGTCCTCCATACTGAGGAGGGCTTTTGAGGGCATGCAGCTTGGGCGTAGACTACTGGCATTGAGCAGTATTACCCTTAGTTCTTTCCAGGTTTGTAGTCTAGGGCGGTAGGTTTATCATTTGAGCCTTGCCTGCAGTGGGCACTATGGGGGTGGCAGGAGCCTTTGCCAAACTCAGGAAGCCCAGGGGCGACAGGTGCAAGCCGTCCCTTGCGAAGGAGCGTGGCGTGTCAAGCATGTCATCCCAGGCAAGAGGACATTGGACCCCCTCAGACTGACACCGGTAATTAGGCCAATTATCAAAGCTGATCATTCGGACTCTGTATTGTGGCATCATTCTTGATGAGGGTGGGATACTGCTCAGGGTCAGGGTCATGCTGGCCTGGGCTACACAATCTGAGAGCCCCTCTATGTCTCCTTTCATGTATCCCAGGGAGGTATGTCTCCGGTCGTTGACACCAGCATGGACAATGACCGCGTCATACTTGTACATGCTGCGGAGTGACCTGAGTGCTTGTGTTATGTGGCGGATTCCAGCGCCCGACAGGCAGCCTACTGTGATCATTCCCTTGTTCAGTCTGGTGGGTGGGACGTCGGTGTGTCTGACTATGGCGTCACCTATTACAAGTGTGTCTGGCATTGTGTGTGGCCTTAAGGGCTGTGACTGTTTAGCACACTGACGTTGAGAACTATGTGTTGCATGTCCTATGTCTTGTGGAGGCAGTTGCTTGGGTGTCTGCTTTGGAGGCCTCAGTAGGTTCGGTACATGTTTTAACAGTGCCTCCGAGTATGTCTTTGTGTGTTTATGTGTTTGTTTTGCAGTTGTGATAGTTCCATGTGACACTGGGTTTGTGGTGTGCGTGGTGTCCTTCTCCTCCCGTCTGGTCTTGCCGGTCGTGGGTTGAGAGAGCTCAGCCTCCTGTCTGGCTATATAGTTGCATCTCTCACATGTATTTTGTTTTGTGGGGGAGGTGCGGGTTGTCCGTGTCCATGAGGCACTTGTAACATTGCCTCAGGATGCCCAGATTCACCAGCTGAACAGGAGAGGTCGCTAGCAATTGACCCTTCGACATGCCAGAGAACGTGAATGCGTTTGCTGTGTAACTGGGTCAGAAGGGACCTATAGGGAAGTGGGTACTCAAGGGGATT
Organism: Protopterus annectens; assembly: GCF_019279795.1. Lineage (NCBI taxonomy): Eukaryota > Metazoa > Chordata > Ceratodontiformes > Protopteridae > Protopterus > Protopterus annectens. The sequence goes on along the minus strand of NC_056727.1, from coordinate 1,080,973,945 downwards.
CTAGGCTAGTGTAGTACTCCGTCTAGTATACATGTACTTTACCTATGTAAGAATACTTTGGGAGCAGGTGCTGAGCTTTTGTGATAGAGAACAGACAGTTTAGATTGCAAGTAGAGAAGTTCTAAGTGAAAACCTGCGGAGCACGGAGCCAGACATAGTGTAACGTTGTTTACACAGTACATGACACACATGTCCACACATATACTGCACCTGATGCCTGTGGTCGGTGCCACAGGCTACGGTGGACAGAGACATCACATACATGGCATGACACAGTACAGGTATGGTGACATTCTGCAGGTGTCGTACACAGCGTGCTGGCGACTGACCTCAGGTGTCACCTGTCAGCTGTGGTGCACGCTGTGCAGCAGTAGGACGCTGTACCGGTACAGGAATATGTCCGCAATCGCGGGGTGTACACCACTATGGCGCACACCCCATTGTGTGCAGATGGGGACACCTGCCTGTGTGGTCAGCACCCTCACAATACAATGCACCCACACGCCATGTCACAGGGGGCGGACTTGCACAGGTGGCCAGTATGGCTCACACCTATGGCATTGACAGGGTCGTACAATGCAGCACCAGTACGGGATGGTCACCCTGTGTGGTTAGTGTCCGTTCACAACACTATATCTGCATACACCCTCACACCAGGCAGCAGACATACAGACATGTTGACACACTCACATGGTGGTGACCACACATGTCTACACGGAGGGACGACGTGTTGCATGTACTGCACCATCCACATCCATGCACCCCACACTGAGGTATGTACAGATCTCTACCATGGTGTACAGTGATGTGTGGCACGTGGGACATAGTCCCCCCGATATGTGGCATACATGGGCACACATTCCTGCACACATGTCGGTGCTGGGAATGCCACACCCGCCATATGGGATATGTGCAGGCGTGCAGCGGTATGTAGTGCATTATGCGTACCAACACTGTATCCGGCAGATGTGCCGATATATGCACTTGGGAGGTGGTAGGTGTTACAGTAGCCATGTGACATACGGTCGATGACACCTGACCGATGGGTATGCATTATGGCAGCACTGTCATGTAACGGCGACATAGCAGACTGTATGCACATGGCAGGGTAGGATGGTGTGTGACACACCTGTGACCACCACCTGCACACATGCATGTGGACAGGTGTTTAAACACATGATGTACACACATACCGCCATGCGTGCTGTTACTATGCCACCATATGATGGCCCCCATGATGGGTATGCATGTGGTAGGGGTTGCAACTGTGTTATGGACATCGGACACCGCACATGCATGGCTGCACCATGCACGGTACACGTGTCACATGTATCCCCTGTTGCCATGTGTGTATGCATTGCTACGTTGTGACATGTGTGTCGACATACATGGAACATGGACTGTGGTATGGTATCACAGCTGTCACAGGCAAACTGTACAAGGGTATGTGTCCCAGTCAACACCGCTACACCCTGTAGGGGAGCATACCACAGACATGTGTCCACCTTCCATTCGTGTGTGTATTACCGCGTACGCCAGTGTTATGCATGTGGTACATCACAGGCTTCATATGTGTCCTGTGTGCAGTCCATGCACACAGCCAGACAATCACTTATATGACATATCCGGACGTTGTTTCACTGTGGTACAGCTGCAGTCATGTGTCATATCTGTGTCAGGGCCGTGGTATGTGTGGAGCACGCCTGTCTATGTATACCGATATGGGCGGACTACATCACACCTGTGGGATCATTGATAGTACATGTGTACTCTGCATGACGGGTGTACACCGCCATATAGACCTGTGGACATATGTCACATGCTGTTGCTGGACCGTGAGGCATACTGCTGCACCGATGACATGGTGCTGGCATGGCAGCTACAGTGTTCACTGCAGTGTGTACATGTTCGGCCTGCACCCGTGACGCCTGTGATGTCATCTGTGTGTGTACGTGTAACTGCATGTGTGTCCACCCTGTGCGTGTGGACGGGTTTACCTGGCCGTGACTTGCGGTGTGTACACTCCGTCTGCATGCCGGACGGCGTGTAGCACATACTAAGTGTGTGAGCATGCACGGGTTGCTGTTGTGTAGGTGGACACACACGACGGTCCACACTCTGCCCTTCCATGATTCCACCCCATGTGTATGCATGTCTGCACTCTGCAAATTCTAAGTGTGTGAGCATGCCCAGTAAGCAGCTGTGTAGATGGACACACAGTACAGTGCACACCACGCCTGTCTGTGAAGATACCCCATGTGCATGTATGTTCCCCTTTGCAACCGCCACGTGTGTGAGCATGCCGGGTTGCTGTTGTGTAGGTGGACACACGACGGTCCACACTCTGCCCTTCCATGATTCCACCCCATGTGTATGCATGTCTGCACTCTGCAAATTCTAAGTGTGTGAGCATGCCCAGTAAGCAGCTGTGTAGATGGACACACAGTACAGTGCACACCGCGCCCGTCTGTGAAGTTACCCGTGTGCATGTATGTTCCCCCTTTGCAACCGGCATGTGGGTGAGCATGCCCGGGTTGCTGTTGTGTAGGTGGACACACACGACGGTCCACACTCTGCCCTTCCATGATTCCACCCCATGTGTATGCATGTCTGCACTCTGCAAATTCTAAGTGTGTGAGCATGCCCAGTAAGCAGCTGTGTAGATGGACACACAGTACAGTGCACACCGCGCACGTCTGTGGTTATACCCCGTGTGCATGTATGTTTCCCCTTCGCGACCGCTAGGTGTGAGGGCATGCCCAGTACGCCATTCGTGGGAACACAGTACAGTCGGCACCGATGTCTGCTACTAGGCGTGTAGCCATGGCCAATGACATCCTGCATAGCCATGGTGGCCGTCCAGGTGAGTCATATGTGGTTGATATGCCACAATGGCTGCCTACATCATGCACGCCGGTTGCCCTCTCATAGGGTATACTGTCTGTGGTGCATCCCGTATCCATGTCGTGATGTTGTGCTCCGTAGTTAGTTGGTATTCCCGAGTGCAGCACTACCGTGTTACTGTATGCCCACCTTGGGATGGTAACATGCTGTGTGACTGCGCACTCTGTCTTCATTCCCTATCGGCTGCCTTGCCTCTGCAGATGATATCACCCACCTAGGAGTATGCCTCCTGACAGTGCTGTGCTCAGTAATCTCGGTAGCGCGTTCTGTAAATGCATCATGCTGTAGTGTGTTCATGTAGGTAGGCGTAGGTTCAACTCCCGGCCCTTCCCGTGTGTGTGTGTGTGTGTGTGTGTGTGTGTGTGTGTGTGTGTGTGTGTTTCCAGCTGCCCCTGGAGAGAGTAGTTCTTTTAGTCGCTTCGCAACACATACCTTGGCTATTGGCATCTATTCCTTTACGGATGATGTCACCCGCCTAGAAGTATGCCTCTGACAGCGCTGTGCTCAGTAATCTCGGTAGTGCATTCTGTAAATGCATCATGCTGTAGTGTGTTCATGTAGGTAGGCGTAGGTTCAACTCCCGGCCCTTCCCCATGTGTGTGTGTGTGTGTGTGTGTGTGTGTGTGTTTCCAGCTGCCTCTGGAGATAGTCATGCTTTTAGTCGCAACACATACCTTGGCTATTGGCATCTATTCCTTTACGGATGATGTCACCCACCTAGAAGTATGCCTCTGACAGCACTGTGCTCAGTAATCTCAGTAGCGTTCTGTAAATGCATCATGCTGTAGTGTGTTCATGTAGGTAGGCATAGGTTCAACTCCCAGCCCTTCCCCGTGTGTGTGTGAGGTGTGTGTGTGTGTGTGTGTGTGTGTGTGTGTGTGTGTGTGTTTCCAGCTGCCTCTGCAGATAGACATGCTTTTAGACGCAACACATACCTTGGCTATTGGCATCTATTCCTTTACGGATGATGTCACCCGCCTAGAAGTATGCCTCTGACAGCGCTGTGCTCAGTAATCTCGGTAGCGCATTCTGTAAATGCATCATGCTGTAGTGTGTTCATGTAGGTAGGCGTAGGTTCAACTCCCGGCCCTTCCCCGTGTGTGTGTGTGTGTGTGTGTGTGTGTGTGTGTGTGTTTCCAGCTGCCTCTGGAGATAGTCATGCTTTTAGATGCTTCGCAACACATACCTTGGCTATTGTCATCTATTCCTTTACGGATGATGTCACCCGCCTAGAAGTATGCCTCTGACAGCACTGTGCTCAGTAATCTCGGTAGCGCATTCTGTAAATGCATCATGCTGTAGTGTGTTCATGTAGGTAGGCGTAGGTTCAACTCCCGGCCCTTCCCCATGTGTGTGTGTGTGTGTGTGTGTGTGTGTTTCCAGCTGCCTCTGGAGATAGTCATGCTTTTAGATGCTTCGCAACACATACCTTGGCTATTGTCATCTATTCCTTTACGGATGATGTCACCCGCCTAGAAGTATGCCTCTGACAGTGCTGTGCTCAGTAATCTCAGTAGCGTGTTCTGTAAATGCATCATGCTGTAGTGTGTTCATGTAGGTAGGCGTAGGTTCAACTCCCGGCCCTTCCCTGTGTGTGTGTGTGTGTGTGTGTGTGTGTGTGTGTTTCCAGCTGCCTCTGGAGATAGTCATGCTTTTAGACGCTTCGCAACACATACCTTGGCTATTGTCATCTATTCCTTTACGGATGATGTCACCCACCTAGAAGTATGCCTCTGACAGTGCTGTGCTCAGTAATCTCGGTAGCGCATTCTGTAAATGCATCATGCTGTAGTGTGTTCATGTAGGTAGGTGTAGGTTCAACTCCCGGCCCTTCCCGTGTGTGTGTGTGTGTGTGTGTGTGTGTGTTTCCAGCTGCCTCTGGAGATAGTCATGCTTTTAGACGCTTCACAACACATACCTTGGCTATTGTCATCTATTCCTTTATGGATGATGTCACCCGCCTAGAAGTATGCCTCTGACAGCACTGTGCTCAGTAATCTCGGTAGCACATTCTGTAAATGCATCATGCTGTAGTGTGTTCATGTAGGTAGGCGTAGGTTCAACTCCTGGCCCTTCCCTGTGTGTGTGTGTGTGTGTGTGTGTGTGTTTCCAGCTGCCCCTGGAGACAGTAGTTCTTTTGGATGCTTCGCAACACATACCTTGGCTATTGGCATCTATTCCTTTACGGATGATGTCACCCACCTAGAAGTATGCCTCTGACAGCGCTGTGCTCAGTAATCTCGGTAGCACATTCTGTAAATGCATCATGCTGTAGTGTGTTCATGTAGGTAGGCATAGGTTCAACTCCCGGCCCTTCCCGTGTGTGTGTGAGGTGTGTGTGTGTTTCCAGCTGCCCCTGGAGAGAGTAGTTCTTTTAGATGCTTCACAACACATACCTTGGCTATTGGCATCTATTCCTTTACGGATGATGTCACCCACCTAGAAGTATGCCTCTGACAGCACTGTGCTCAGTAATCTCGGTAGCGCGTTCTGTAAATGCATCATGCTGTAGTGTGTTCATGTAGGTAGGCGTAGGTTCAACTCCCGGCCCTTCCCCGTGTGTGTGTGTGTGTGTGTGTGTGTTTCCAGCTGCCCCTGGAGAGAGTAGTTCTTTTAGATGCTTCGCAACACATACCTTGCCTATCGGCGTCTATTCCTTTACGGATGTTGTCACCCACCTAGTCGTGTGCCTCTGATGGTGCTGTGTTCAGTGGTCCACGTAGTGCGTTCCATACCTGTGTCATACTGTCGTGCGGTTGGGTAGGTGGGGGTAAGGTCAATCCCCATGCCTGCCAGCTGTGTGTGTGTGTCTATGCTCCCAGCCGCATGGGTTCATAGGTTATGGCTTTAGAGGTTCCGCAGAACACTTATATCCTGCCAACATCTCTGTGTTTGTGGATGTTGAGATGCGGCTAGTGGACTGCCTGTGTGCCTGCTGTGGTTGGCGACCTCCGTAGCATGTTCTCCACGTGCGCCCTGCTGTGGTGTGGTGGGGTGGTGCTGTGTACGTTCCACTCCCGGCCTTGCCACATGTGTCCGTCTGTATCTCTCTCGATGTATATATACATACATATGTTATGCCCATAGCGCTGCTCTTGCATGGACAGCTGTCTGTCCCATGTATCGCATATTTGCACGGCTGACACATAGAACTGTGGTACGATGCATATCCACTCATTGTCCATGCAACGTCCGTATTCCGGCACGCCCTAGAGACATCTGCTGGATATCTTGGCAGACAGCTATCCTTGCTGTACTGACACTGTACCCGTACACACCATAAACCTTGTGTATCATTGCCTGTTTATGGTGTGTGTATGTCTATCTGAGCTGTGTGCATGGTCGTGTGTATGTCCCGCTATAGCCGTCTGTGCAGGTGTCGCCACTATGGGTAATCCTTGTAGACCGCTGTTTCATGTGCACTTCAGCACATACCTGCGGACCGTACTACCCCTCCTACGGCAGCACGGGAGCGGCCTTAGGTCAACCGCTGCCCTAGGCGATAGGGCTCCATGGCGCCCACCACCACAACACATGGTGCCCCCATCCTGGTGTACCTACATGACATAACTACTGGAAAGGTGGCCCTGCTAGTGCGGCGCCCTAGGCAGCCGCCGGGTTGGCCTATGCCTAAGGCCGGCTATGAGCACATCCCATCATTTTGGAGTGGATCCTAGTGTTTCCACACACATGTATCTGTGTCTGTTCATAGCACTCCACCTCAGGGGACGTATATCTGGACTAGGCCTTAGGAGATAGTGGGACACTCGGGGCCAGTCATGTCATGTTTCTCTTAGAAACATTGATAGTGGGCACAGTGATATGTTATGCATGCGTATGGCATTTCCGTCAGATGTGGTGTCTTCCTCGCATGTTTGTCGTTGTGTCCTGTCGTCAGATATCATGTGGCCGCCGGACTGCTACTGTTACGTGGAACACAGCGGACATATGAGGCAGACCTCTACTCAGTCTGCGTACATCTGTGCAGTTGCAGGGTATGTGACTACTACAACATGCCTACTGTCTGCCTACAATACACACACAGTGTGTGGCGGCATGACAGACCACATGGCATTACTTTGTATTTGCACGGCACACCCACGCAGACAGTTGTGTTCCTCACACAGGTCTACATCTGCTTATCCACACTACTTGTTCTTTCCTGTACCATATGTGTGCGTCATATTTGCGCTTCCCGTCGGTGGCGGGGCTCACGTATGGCTATGGGGGCCTGACATTTGTTATGTTGACACTTCATGGCACCCTGGGGGACACGTCACCTTTGTGTCTGCTTACCTTCCACATTGACCTTCGCGGGGCATACGTTGTCATCCACAGTTACCAGGGTAGGACATTTGCATGTTTGCACATTTGTCCTGCTGTCTTTCTTCCCACCTGTCCGCCTAGGATCACCGGTTCAGTACATGTATTCTGGACAGGTAGCTCCTGCATACCCTGACCTGTTGTCATTATGTGTAAACACCCTGACGTTCGGCCATTGCCCTTGTTATGTTTCACATAGTGCTGTGCCTTCCTAGCTGATTGCTGCCTAAGCATTCTGGACTGTGCGGTGGGTGATAGGGATCGCTATTTCCATTGCATGGGTAGTGACACTCATAACATCCGTATTCATGGCTACGCCAGCATACCTCTCCAGTGTACCTGGTTATGAGGGACGTACCTCATTTGGGGTCTTCGATGGGTCATGCTCCTCGGACTCCCTCAGAGTTCCACATTGGAAGGGTCTGTTACACATTCAGTGTTAGGAATGGTTTAGGTGTAATCCATAAAATATCCAAAATGTACACAACCAGCCAACAGAGCACGGAACCAGCGAAATAATAAAATATAAAATACCAATCAACATAAAATAACCGCTGGTACCTTATGGCACACAATCCAAAAAACACATAGGTAGATGAAACAGTCAACGTAGAAATAGTCCAGGACAGTGCCCAAATGGTATAGAAAGGTTCCTTTATTCACAAGTAAGCGCTTTCACCCGTAGGCTTCTTCAGACTTATACATAACATAAAAGCATTCAGGATTTAAATATCCCTCCTTACATTTTCATTGGTCAATTTCTCATCAAACAATGAACAGTTAACCCCAGCATATAAAGCGCAAACTCAATGTTAAATACTCACACATATATTAACATCTTTAGAAACATCTTATTAAAACATGTATTATATTATATTGTACTATGCCTAATTTTCATCAATTATAAATATACAAATATATATAAAAAATATGTATATTATATCAATGTATAACAGTGGTAAACAACTAAAAGAGTGGACTAATAGGTGTTAAATGTATAGCTGTACCTAAACTAAATTCCTGTTATTTGGGTTTAAGCCTCCTGCTTCTCAAAAGAGGCTTAATCTGTGCTTTATCATTCAACCCTGGTGTTTGGTCAGCTCTCCACCTAATAATCCATCTCAATTCGCATTCTAAAGTATAGTTGATAAGGTCCCCCCCTCTGGGATTAAAATCTAGCTTTTGTAAAACACTGAATTTAAAAGTATGCCTAGAACCCAAATCCTTATGATGTTTGGCCAAAGCATTTGTACTCTGATGATGCCCCATGTTAGTGGGTGAAAGCACTCAGTATTTTTGGACTGTGGAGTGTATAGTTTTTCGTGTATCGTGTAATCCATGGTCAATTGACATTAATCATATTAATTCATTAAAGGATCTTCTTTATAAGTGGGAACGGCATAGTTTAACCATCCTATGACCTTCCTAGTTGAAGTTGTTAGTGAGCCATTAGTATGTGCTCCACAGGTCACCCATTTGTTCCGCATTATGGAGGCGAGTGATCCCCGTTTTGGTGATGGCAGATTGAGAGCTATGTACCGGTATTCACATGACGGTCTGACTTTGTATGGGGAATTTCTAATGTAGTCCCTATCTGTATTTCCTGTGCTATGCCTTACTGCAGCTGTGTAATTCCGCCAGGTTTCCAGTTATGGGTGCCATCTTGGTGTCTGGCGTGTCCATCCATGGGAATCGCCTACTGGACACTGATATAGGGCTGTACACATTTCACACCTGCTTTCCGCATTATCCGGTGGATGCTTTGCATCATTAGTGGGGATTAAGGCATGTGCTATACCCACATCCCTCCCACGGGGCGGGCCAATGGATTCTCTGCCAAACAACACCGAGGCCCATTTCTGCATACCCAGGTTCCCATGGCTGCAACCCTCGATGGTACACATTACACATCCTTCATGTGTGCGGTACTGGGATGTGGACGCACTTCTATGGACTTGACAATCTGGGGATTTCTGTTCATATGTCCTGCATTTCATGGACATGTGTCATCAACCTTAAACACGCTGTTGGTGCATATGTCTAGCTGTGCCGTAGTCGCGGCTGTCACTTCTTTTGCGTCGATCGCAGCAGGGGTTGCGAACGGAGCAATTTTTGGAGTCCTACAATGGACACCAGTGTGCATATGTAAAGTGTAGAACTTGTTGGACTGTCACCATCTGGCCAGTGGTTTTGACTGCTGCTGTATGTTCCCCGTTCGCGGATGTCTGTTTGACTACCCATATTATGTATTACTTGGCATATCTATATCCATGTACCAGTAAGCAAAAATACAGCAAACCTTGAGTCCTGGTCTTCTTCAAAAAAGACTTTAATGAACATAAACCAGACCAAAACAGACGATGAAAAAAACGATACACTCCACAGTCCAAAAATACTGAGCGCTTTCACCCACTAACATGGGGCATCATCAGAGTACAAAATACATTAGATAGTCATCCCTTATATACTTCCTTCAGAGTCAATTTAAAGACAATTAATCAATAAACTTGCTCATAGTTAAGTAGCCAGTAATCCAAGTCTTAAAGATAAAGTGAAATATAAACATCAGTGTTGCATAAATAACTTAATGGAAACATATATACAACAACAATGTGTTAATATAAATACAATATTGGTAAATACAATCAGTAAATTGAAAAATAATTGATAATTGTTGTGAGTAAACCTTAAAATGTAGTGTGTTGATAATACAATTATGTATATTAATGTGTATAATTGTTGTATTAAGATTCCAAATCATTGAATAAATAAGTACAATTAGATACATATTGTATAAATATAAATATAAATGTAAATAAGAGTCACAATGTTAAATATAAATATGAATGTATATAAATATATAAATATGATATGAAATAAAATGTAGTTGTTTACATCTTGTTTTCGAGTGACATATCTATATCCATGTGTCATATATACGGGCCGTCGGACTGTTGTGTGTAGATATATACATGTGAACCCCTCGTTTCATACCTTGCTTTGTTACTGTCTGTGGATTACCTGTGTACACACATCTATTACCATACCATACCTTTCCACTGTACAGGTTCTGGCAGGGTGTACGGCTGGTTGGCCCTTAATCTTGCTGTGTGTTACATTGACCTGTGTCTATCTGGCAATTCGCTGGCGTGTCATGTGAGACCTTCTTGATTCTATAGGGACCTGATCCCGTAATTGTGAAGTGCTTCCACTGGCCATATATTTCTCTGTCGTCTGGGATCTGTATGTAACCAGTCCTTTCAGGACACTTTCTATTGTTGTTCTTTTTTGGTTACATATATGAGTACTTTGGTATGTTGTGCTATTATTGTGTGTGGAGCATTTCTCCACGGGCCTCTGCTGACACTGGACATATATCCAGCTAGCCTAGCCCGGTCAACAAGTGTGAGCCAACAAAACACAATTAAATGCGGTGGCACCTTCTGACAAGTGGGTCGGGTTACAGATGCATAACCGTCGTCAATCCTTACTACTAACACACACGTTATTCTATCCACATTCTATGTTTGTCTTATCACATAGCATGTGTTTCTCACTATCTGTACCAGTACTTTGCATGGCATTGTCCGATTCCATACTTTCAGAGGCTGACAGTTTTGAGACATGTATAACTAACGTGGAGGACACAGCATTAACTTTCCCTGCTGTGAGCGGATCACACACGCACAGGCACACTTGCATTTCCTAATTGTGGGTTACGCGCAGGCGCACATGCATATCCGTATTCTGGTTACATATGTTTACTGGGTCTGTGTGGTTACGTGGTCTGTATTAGTTGTGACTGTTCCGGTAACATATCTCTGATCTGGTTGACGGACGTGTGCGGAACACACTTTCACCTTTACACATGTAACTGTCTTTGCGGCACGGACGCATTACGTACACGTTCACATTTATATGTTCTATAGTCGTAATTCAAATGGGACTGCATTCACATTTGCCGGTTGCTGTGACCACTACACGTTAGCTGTTCTGTCTCATTTATATGCATACCCATGGTACTTAGCTACATTAACATATCCCCCCACCCCACCCCACCCCGCACTCACGTACGTCACAGGCATCCATTCTCCTGCTGGGAAAAGTGCGGTACTACATGTTACACATTCCTTATTCCCTACCGCTCATGGCCCAGGATGCATATGTCGTGACCGCAGGGATATTCGGATCACGGGGGCTTATAGCCCCAACGCATACAGGCCTTCGATTGTCAGGGTGTTCCTGTGGTGCTTTGGGTTGGTCTTGTCCGCCTAGTGTACGGAACTGCCCTGACCGTGTACGAATGTCAGACGAGTCACATGGGCACGGTTTGTCCGTGTCTATGATACCATATCCCCCCCCATTATTCCTAACCGTGCACGCTGATTGGCCGGCGTGCCTGTTGTAGATCGTGTTATAGTAATTGCACACGGTCTGGTCGACCGGACCTATTTCCAGTACTATACCTCTGTATTTATAACCTGTCTCGCTATGTTACATGGGTTTAACATTGCGTGACAGCTTTAACTGAGCCACGGACATGTCCGTTGCTTACTTTGGGGCAGTCCCGCTCTGCTACACACATTTAACATGGCGGAACAGGTTGAACAGCACAGCAACGGGGACATCGGGCTCTCCATCGCTGTTTTGTATTGAATCGCTATGTTGACTTTGTTTCACATAGCGAGACAGTGTCGACATTGGCAGCGGACATCTCGCGCAGTACGTACGCACCGCCGTGGGTGCCGTATGTCTGCGGATGGGTGGTGGACAGGCATTATGCTGTGCCATTATGTCTGGGAATATATAGTTTCTTTCCCTAGATGATATGGCATACTAGCAATGACCCACGTCTGGGTGTGGGTACTGCTGTATTTACCCACGGTTGCCTTTGTGTGGTCCCTCGGGCATTGGCCTCAGGACCGCACCACGTCTACCGTGGGTATATCCAGCATTACCCACATTCGGGCGTGGGTTATTGCTATGGTATTCCGTGTACGGACACATGTGTTTGGACAACCTACAATAGCTTCTGCTATTGGCATACAATGCTGTGGGTGGTGCGGTTATCATACATATGCCATGTTCTGCGTTTGTCCCATTCACACTTGTCTATCCCCTGTCCTCATTCGTACGTGGATATTTATGTGGCACATGATTGAACTATGTATTACCCGCCTAGAAGTATGCCTCTGACTGCACTGTGCTCAGTAATCTCGGTAGCGAGTTCTGTAAATGCATCATGCTGTAGTGTGTTCATGTAGGTAGGCGTAGGTTCAACTCCCGGCCCTTCCCCATGTGTGTGTGAGGTGTGTGTGTGTGTTTCCAGCTGCCTCTGGAGATAGTCATTCTTTTAGTCGCTTCACAACACATACCTTGGCTATTGTCATCTATTCCTTTACGGATGATGTCACCCGCCTAGAAGTATGCCTCTGACAGTGCTGTGCTCAGTAATCTCGGTAGCGCGTTCTGTAAATGCATCATGCTGTAGTGTGTTCATGTAGGTAGGCGTAGGTTCAACTCCCGGCCCTTCCCCGTGTGTGTGTGTGTGTGTGTGTGTGTGTGTGTGTGTGTGTTTCCAGCTGCCTCTGGAGATAGTCATGCTTTTAGTCGCTTCGCAACACATACCTTGGCTATTGTCATCTATTCCTTTACGGATGATGTCACCCACCTAGAAGTAGGCCTCTGACAGTGCTGTGCTCAGTAATCTCGGTAGCGCGTTCTGTAAATGCATCATGCTGTAGTGTGTTCATGTAGATAGGTGTAGGTTCAACTCCCGGCCCTTCCCCGTGTGTGTGTGTGAGGTGTGTGTGTGTGTGTGTTTCCAGCTGCCTCTGGAGATAGTCATGCTTTTAGACGCTTCACAACACATACCTTGGCTATTGTCATCTATTCCTTTATGGATGATGTCACCTGCCTAGAAGTATGCCTCTGACTGCACTGTGCTCAGTAATCTCGGTAGCACATTCTGTAAATGCATCATGCTGTAGTGTGTTCATGTAGGTAGGCGTAGGTTCAACTCCCGGCCCTTCCCCGTGTGTGTGTGAGGTGTGTGTGTGTGTGTGTGTGTGTGTGTTTCCAGCTGCCCCTGGAGAGAGTAGTTCTTTTAGTCGCTTCGCAACACATACCTTGGCTATTGGCATCTATTCCTTTACGGATGATGTCACCCACCTAGAAGTATGCCTCTGACAGCGCTGTGCTCATTAATCTCGGTAGCGCGTTCTGTAAATGCATCATGCTGTAGTGTGTTCATGTAGGTAGGCATAGGTTCAACTCCCGGCCCTTCCCCGTGTGTGTGTGAGGTGTGTGTGTGTTTCCAGCTGCCCCTGGAGAGAGTAGTTCTTTTAGATGCTTCACAACACATACCTTGGCTATCGGCGTCTATTCCTTTACGGATGATGTCACCCACCTAGAAGTATGCCTCTGACAGCACTGTGCTCAGTAATCTCGGTAGCGCGTTCTGTAAATGCATCATGCTGTAGTGTGTTCAAGTAGGTAGGCGTAGGTTCAACTCCCGGCCCTTCCCCGTGTGTGTGTGAGGTGTGTGTGTGTGTGTTTCCAGCTGCCCCCTGGAGAGAGTAGTTCTTTTAGACGCTTTAAAACACATACCTTGGCTATCGTTGTCTATTCCTTTACGGATGTTGTCACCCACCTAGACGTATGCCTCTGATGGTGCTGTGTTCAGTGGTCCACGTAGCGCGTTCCATACCTGTGTCATACTGTCGTGCGGTTGGGTAGGTGGGGGTTAGGTCAATCCCCATGCCTGCCAGCTGTGTGTGTGTGTGTGTCTATGCTCCCAGCTGCATAGGTTCATAGGTTATGGCTTTAGAGTTTCCGCAGAACACTTATATCCTGCCAACATCTCTGTGTTTGTGGATGTTGAGACGCGGCTAGTGGACTGCCTGTGTGCCTGCTGTGGTTGGCGACCTCCGTAGCGTGTTCTCCACGTGCGCCCTGCTGTGGTGTGGTGGGGTGGTGCTGTGTACGTTCCACTCCCGGCCTTGCCACATGTGTCCGTCTGTATATCTCTCGATGTATATATACATACATATGTTATGCCCATAGCGCTGCTCTTGCATGGACAGCTGTCTGTCCCATGTATCGCATATTTGCACGGCTGACACATAGAACTGTGGTACGATGCATATGCACTCATTGTCCATGCAACGTCCGTATTCCGGCACGCCCTAGAGACATCTGCTGGATATCTTGGCAGACAGCTATCCTTGCTGTACTGACACTGTACCCGTACACACCATAAACCGTGTGTATCATTGCCTGTTTATGGTGTGTGTATGTCTATCTGAGCTGTGTGCATGGTCGTGTGTATGTCCCGCTATAGCCATCTGTGCAGGTGTCGCCACTATGGGTAATCCTTGTAGACCGCTGTTTCATGTGCACTTCAGCACATACCTGCGGACCGTACTACCCCTCCTACAGCAGCACGGGAGCGGCCTTAGGTCAACCGCTGCCCTAGGCGATAGGGCTCCATGGCGCCCACCACCACAACACATGGTGCCGCCATCCTGGTGTACCTACATGACATAACTACTGGAAAGGTGGCCCTGCTAGTGCGGCGCCCTAGGCAGCCGCCGGGTTGGCCTATGCCTAAGGCCGGCTATGAGCACATCCCATCATTTTGGAGTGGATCCTAGTGTTTCCACACACATGTATCTGTGTCTGTTCATAGCACTCCACCTCTGGGGACGTATATCTGGACTAGGCCTTAGGAGATAGTGGGACACTCGGGGCCAGTCATGTCATGTTTCTCTTAGAAACATTGATAGTGGGCACAGTGATATGTTATGCATGCGTATGGCATTTCCGTCAGATGTGGTGTCTTCCTCGCATGTTTGTCGTTGTGTCCTGTCGTCAGATATCATGTGGTCGCCAGACTGCTAATGTTTCTTGGAACACAGCGGACATATGAGGCAGACCTCTACTCAGTCTGCGTACATCTGTGCAGTTGCAGGGTATGTGACTACTACAACATGCCTACTGTCTGCCTACAATACACACACAGTGTGTGGTGGCATGACAGACCACATGGCATTACTTTGTATTTGCACGGCACACCCACGCAGACAGTTGTGTTCCTCATACAGGTCTACATCTGCTTATCCACACTACTTGTTCTTTCCTGTACCATATGTGTGCGTCATATTTGCACTTCCTGTCGGTGGCGGGGCTCATGTACGGCTATGGGGGCCTGACATTTGTTATGTTGACACTTCATGGCACCCTGGGGGACACGTCATCTTTGTGTCTGCTTACCTTCCACATTGACCTTCGCGGGGCATACATTGTCATCCACAGTTACCAGGGTAGGACATTTGCATGTTTGCACATTTGTCCTGCTGTCTTTCTTCCCACCTGTCCGCCTAGGATCACCGGTTCAGTACATGTATTCTGGACAGGTAGCTCCTGCATACCCTGACCTGTTGTCATCATGGGTAAACACCCTGACGTTCGGCCATTGCCCTTGTTATGTTTCACATAGTGCTGTGCCTTCCTAGCTGATTGCTGCCTAAGCATTCTGGACTGTGCGGTGGGTGATAGGGATCGCTATTTCCATTGCATGGGTAGTGACACTCATAACATCCGTATTCATGGCTACGCCAGCATACCTCTCCAGTGTACCTGGTTATGAGGGACGTACCTCATTTGGGGTCTTCGATGGGTCATGCTCCTCGGACTCCCTCAGAGTTCCACATTGGAAGGGTCTGTTACACATTCAGTGTTAGGAATGGTTTAGGTGTAATCCATAAAATATCCAAAATGTACACAACCAGCCAACAGAGCACGGAACCAGCGAAATAATAAAATATAAAATACCAATCAACATAAAATAACCGCTGGTACCTTACTGCACACAATCCAAAAAATAAACATAGGTAGATGAAACAGTCAACGTAGAAATAGTCCAGGACAGTGCCCAAATGGTATAGAAAGGTTCCTTTATTCACAAGTAAGCGGTTTCACCCGTAGGCTTCTTCAGGCTTATACATAACATAAAAGCATTCAGGATTTAAATATCCCTCCTTACATTTTCATTGGTCAATTTCTCATCAAACAATGAACAGTTAACCCCAGCATATAAAGCGCAAACTCAATGTTAAATACTCACACATATATTAACATCTTTAGAAACATCTTATTAAAACATGTATTATATTATATTGTACTATGCCTAATTTTCATCAATTATAAATATAATAATATATATAAAAATATGTATATTATATCAATGTATAACAGTGGTAAACAACTAAAAGAGTGGACTAATAGGTGTTAAATGTATAGCTGTACCTAAACTAAATTCCTGTTATTTGGGTTTAAGCCTCCTGCTTCTCAAAAGAGGCTTAATCTGTGCTTTATCATTCAACCCTGGTGTTTGGTCAGCTCTCCACCTACTAATCCATCTCAATTCGCATTCTAAAGTATAGTTGATAAGGTCCCCCCCTCTGGGATTAAAATCTAGCTTTTGTAAAACACTGAATTTAAAAGTATGCCTAGAACCCAAATCCTTATGATGTTTGGCCAAAGCATTTGTACTCTGATGATGCCCCATGTTAGTGGGTGAAAGCGCTCAGTATTTTTGGACTGTGGAGTGTATCGTTTTTTGTGTATCATGTAATCCATGGTCAATTGACATTAATCATATTAATTCATTAAAGGATCTTCTTTATAAGTGGGAACGGCATAGTTTAACCATCCTATGACCTTCCTAGTTGAAGTTGTTAGTGAGCCATTAGTATGTGTTCCACATGTCGCCCATTTGTTCCGCATTATGGAAGCGAGTGATCCCCATTTTGGTGATGGCAGATTGAGAGCTATGTACGCCGGTATTCACATGACGGTCTGACTTTGTATGGGGAATTTCTAATGTAGTCCCTATCTGTATTTCCTGTGCTATGCATTACTGCAGCTGTGTAATTACGCCAGGTTTCCAGTTATGGGTGCCATCTTGGTCGTACGCGTGTCCATCCATGGGAATCGCCTACTGGACACTGATATAGGGCTGTACACATTTCACACCTGCTTTCCGCATTATCCGGTGGATGCTTTGCATCATTAGTGGGGATTAAGGTATGTGCTATACCCACATCCCTCCCACAGGGCGGGCCAATGGATTCTCTGCCAAACAACACCGAGGCCCATTTCTGCATACCCACGTTCCCATGGCTGCAACCCTCGATGGTACACATTACACATCCTTCATGTGTGCGGTACTGGGATGTGGACGCACTTCTATGGACTTGACAATCTGGGGATTTCTGTTCATATGTCCTGCATTTCATGGACATGTGTCATCAACCTTAAACACGCTGTTGGTGCATATGTCTAGCTGTGCCGTAGTCGCGGCTGTCACTTCTTTTGCGTCGATCGCAGCAGGGGTTGCGAACGGAGCAATTTTTGGAGTCCTACAATGGACACCAGTGTGCATATGTAAAGTGTAGAACTTGTTGGACTGTCACCATCTGGCCAGTGGTTTTGACTGCTGCTGCATGTTCCCCGTTCGTGGATGTCTGTTTGACTACCCATATTATGTATTACTTGGCATATCTATATCCATGTACCAGTAAGCAAAAATACAGCAATCCTTGAGTCCTGGTCTTCTTCAAAAAAGACTTTAATGAACATAAACCAGACCAAAACAGACGATGAAAAAAACGATACACTCCACAGTCCAAAAATACTGAGCGCTTTCACCCACTAACATGGGGCATCATCAGAGTACAAAATACATTAGATAGTCATCCCTTATATATTTCCTTCAGAGTCAATTTAAAGACAATTAATCAATAAACTTGCTCATAGTTAAGTAGCCAGTAATCCAAGTCTTAAAGATAAAGTGAAATATAAACATCAGTGTTGCATAAATAACTTAATGGAAACATATATACAACAACAATGTGTTAATATAAATACAATATTGGTAAATACAATCAGTAAATTGAAAAATAATTGATAATTGTTGTGAGTAAACCTTAAAATGTAGTGTGTTGATAATACAATTATGTATATTAATGTGTATAATTGTTGTATTAAGATTCCAAATCATTGAATAAATAAGTACAATTAGATACATATTGTATAAGTATAAATATAAATGTAAATAAGAGTCACAATGTTAAATATAAATATGAATGTATATAAATATATAAATATGATATGGAATAAAATGTAGTTGTTTACATCTTGTTTTCGAGTGACATATCTATATCCATGTGTCATATATACGGGCCGTCGGACTGTTGTGTGTAGATATATACATGTGAACCCCTCGTTTCATACCTTGCTTTGTTACTGTCTGTGGATTACCTGTGTACACACATCTATTACCATACCATACCTTTCCACTGTACAGGTTCTGGCAGGGTGTACGGCTGGTTGGCCCTTAATCTTGCTGTGTGTTACATTGACCTGTGTCTATCTGGCAATTCGCTGGCGTGTCATGTGAGACCTTCTTGATTCTATAGGGACCTGATCCCGTAATTGTGAAGTGCTTCCACTGGCCATATATTTCTCTGTCGTCTGGGATCTGTATGTAACCAGTCCTTTCAGGACACTTTCTATTGTTGTTCTTTCTTGGTTACATATATGAGTACTTTGGTATGTTGTGCTATTATTGTGTGTGGAGCATTTCTCCACGGGCCTCTGCTGACACTGGACATATATCCAGCTAGCCTAGCCCGGTCAACAAGTGTGAGCCAACAAAACACAATTCGTACGGTGGCACCTTCTGACAAGTGGGTCGGGTTACAGATGCATAACCGTCGTCAATCCTTACTACTAACACACACGTTATTCTATCCACATTCTATGTTTGTCTTATCACATAGCATGTGTTTCTCACTATCTGTACCAGTACTTTGCATGGCATTGACCGATTCCATACTTACAGAGGCTGACATTTTTGAGACATGTATAACTAACGTGGAGGACACAGCATTAACTTTCCCTGCTGTGAGCGGATCACACACGCACAGGCACACTTGCATTCCCTAATTGTGGGTTACGCGCAGGCGCACATGCATATCCGTATTCTGGTTACATATGTTTACTGGGTCTGTGTGATTACGTGGTCTGTATTAGTTGTGACTGTTCCGGTAACATATCTCTGATCTGGTTGACGGACGTGTGCGGAACACACTTTCACCTTTACACATGTAACTGTCTTTGCGGCACGGATGCATTACGTACACGTTCACATTTATATGTTCTATAGTCGTAATTCAAATGGGACTGCATTCACATTTGCCGGTTGCTGTGACCACTACACGTTAGCTGTTCTGTCTCATTTATATGCATACCCATGGTACTTAGCTACATTAACATATCCCCCCCCACCCCACCCCACCCCGCACTCACGAACGTCACAGGCATCCATTCTCCTGCTGGGAAAAGTGCGGTACTACATGTTACACATTCCTTATTCCCTACCGCTCATGGCCCAGGATGCATATGTCGTGACCGCAGGGATATTCGGATCACGGGGGCTTATAGCCCCAAGGCATACAGGCCTTCGATTGTCAGGGTGTTCCTGTGGTGCTTTGGGTTGGTCTTGTCCGCCTAGTGTACGGAACTGCCCTGACCGTGTACGAATGTCAGACGAGTCACATGGGCACGGTTTGTCCGTGTCTATGATACCATATCCCCCCCCCATTATTCCTAACCGTGCACGCTGATTGGCCGGCGTGCCTGTTGTAGATCGTGTTATAGTAATTGCACACGGTCTGGTCGACCGGACCTATTTCCAGTACTATACCTCTGTATTTATAACCTGTCTCGCTATGTTACATGGGTTTAACATTGCGTGACAGCTTTAACTGAGCCACGGACATGTCCGTTGCTTACTTTGGGGCAGTCCCGCTCTGCTACACACATTTAACATGGCGGAACAGGTTGAACAGCACAGCAACGGGGACATCGGGCTCTCCGTCGCTGTTTTGTATTGAATCGCTATGTTGACTTTGTTTCACATAGCGAGACAGTGTCGACACTGGCAACGGACATCTCGCGCAGTACGTACGCACCGCCGTGGGTGCCGTATGTCTGCGGATGGGTGGTGGACAGGCATTATGCTGTGCCATTATGTCTGGGAATATATAGTTTCTTTCCCTAGATGATATGGCATACTAGCAATGACCCACGTCTGGGTGTGGGTACTGCTGTATTTACCCACGGTTGCCTTTGTGTGGTCCCTCGGGCATTGGCCTCAGGACCGCACCACGTCTACCGTGGGTATATCCAGCATTACCCACATCCGGGCGTGGGTTATTGCTATGGTATTCCGTGTGTACGGACACATGTGTTTGGACAACCTACAATAGCTTCTGCTATTGGCATACAATGCTGTGGGTGGTGCCGGTTATCATACATATGCCATGTTCTGCGTTTGTCCCATTCACACTTGTCTATCCCCTGTCCTCATTCGTACGTGGATATTTATGTGGCACATGACTGAACTATGTATTACCTGCAGGTATGCTGTGTACAGTGCACATATGTCACGGTTGGTTACAGTGTATCTGTGTACCTACCTCTGTGATACTGAGGACTACCACACATCCTTCGCAGCATTACATGCGTATGTCCATACTATTATTCAGTGGCCTGTGGGGGGTTGTCGGAGCGACGGTTACACGTGTCCCTGTTTGTGCACGCATCATGGTGGTCTTTGACCGGCCTCCGTTGCTATCGTGGGATGGACGGTGGTGTTGGTGTGTTTGGGTTGTGTTTCTACTGCCGATACGTCAGTGGGGGGTGGGGTTGGCACGTGTTCCTCTTTGCAGGGGGCCCCATCCTGGACATTTGTGTCCTGCGTCGACACTTGGCATGTGCCATATGTCCTGTGATATTCCCACAGTCGTGTATGCCTTCCTGCATTACTACTGCGTGTTACTGGCAGTTTGGATCTGGTACGCATGGCTATTATGTTGGATAGCTTAGGCTATTCCCATGCTATGACATACCCATTCATCCGGGCATATACGTGTTATTCAATCCTTTGCATTGGCTGTGGGTGTTTGGCCATACGGCGCCACTATTATCTACGTGTGATGTCCCACCTTCACCTTCTGTGCATGTGGCACCCTGTTGGGGTGTCCTGCTTGGTGGGCGGATGTTCCGCCCTATGTCTTGCGTTTGACATGTCTGCATAGCTAATCATCGGTACAGTGGCTGCACATACTGCTTTGTCCAGATGTGTACAGTTATGGACACCATGGCGTGTGAACACCTATGGGGTTTCGACAGGTCCGTACCACATGCGGGATGTACGCATTCTGCCGACACATTCACATGCGGCCATTTGGATATCAGTAACTGAGGTGGGATGTTGACATGTGGGGTACATATTTGCACACGTGGCACTGCCTAGGACAATACTTCATACTACATTTGGGGTATACCCACTGTGTGTAGGTGTGCAGCTGCGTAAGGCTGCTAGCTGGATTGGGTGGACGGTCGTACATGGGTTCGGGTTACGTGCTATGACGGGGCATGGGTTCTGCTTCTGGATATTCCGCTTCGGCATACGCCATCCTATGTGTATGCGACGGGTACGTTGCTGGGTCTAGCACATGTTGCTATGCACATGTTTGTCTGTGTTTAGAGTATCTGGTTTCTTTCTGGTTGTTATATAGACACGGCTGCCCAGCTGTGTACTCTCACTACCACTGTGGAACTGCTGGTGACCATGCCCATGGGGCTACTCGTGTGTAGGTGCGGCACGCTGACATGCTGCGGTACACCTTCACTGGGTATGCCTGCTGACAGTGCATTGTGTGACGGACACTGTATTACGCGTATCCTTTGTTCCTTGGACGGGTACAGTTTGGACTTCGTGAATTAATGTTTGGTTCTCCATTTTGTGTGGATGGGTACTATGTTGCATACTCTGCGTGCATTTCATTATCCACGGACACTGGTTGGTGCGGTTACTATTGCAGGCGGCCTGTGACAGTCAGCACTTTAGGTTGCTCCTCGCCTGCCAGCTTGGCCACGCCTACGGGCGCATCCTATTTGGGCTCGCGTACGTGCTCTCTGCACGTGGTTGTGGTTGCGGCGCACACTCATTACTATGCATGTGGCGCTGCTACGCCGGTTATACACTGCACTGCCAGCGCAAGCCTTACACCGGCCTTGCGCCGAGCTTCATGAATCCGGGGGTATATTTTACAGGTGTTGTAAGCCCACAGCAAGATTCACTTTTACGGCTTTTTGTTTTGTAGGGAAGCCTGTAATTTGATGAGCTGAAGGAAAAGTATGTAAATAGTTTAAAGGCCTGGCCACTGATACATGAAAAATTACTAGGAGTTGAGTTTCTACCAAGTATAAGCCCATTAATACTGTCTAGTGGAAAGAGAAATGATTTTGCTGCATGTACTCAGGAAAACTGCAAATTTGGAAACCATAAGCTAGTTTTAGTATTAATACTGCTGTCACTCTACTCAGTAGTATCTGCAAGCATAATGATCATACTTGGATAGTAACAACATAGATCATAATGTGAGACGAGGGACTCAGGAGTGCTTACAAGAATACAGAGCACCCACTCATATTAGGAAGACATATAACACGGTGAGGGATTCAAACAAAAACTTCAAGTGCAAAGACATTCCTTTTATTTTAATCTCCGGCATGTAATAAGATAGAACAGTGAGCAGTGGTAACAGTAGACACTGCACACAGCAGAACAGGTATTTTTTTTTAATTTTATTTACTTTTACCATGATCAGTGTGGGGCAGTGTTCCCTGTACCAACAGCTTCAGATCTGCTCCTCAACTTGAAGTGCATCATTGTGGCTATTTTTTGCCACTTTTAATGATCACAGGTGATCACAGGAAGTGGCTATATGTTTTGGAAAAGTCAGTGGATGAAAGTAAAGAACTGGTAGGATGATCACAATAAAGTGATTATTACTTTGGCTTTCTTAGGGGTGGGTACAATGCATACTGTCTGAAAACTCCAAGTTGCAACAAATATGCTGTAATTATTTTTTTTACTCTTTATAGCCAGAAACTGGACAGATCTGTGGGCAGTGTTAACATTATCTACTGCTCACAGCACCATTCACTTGGATTTATTTTTTAATTAATCTTTATGGCAGTTAATGTATGGGGTCAGGGTTCCCTGCCGTAGTGATAGGAAATATATTACTGTGGCTATTTTTTCATCACTTTTGGCAATCACAGATGAGAGGTGATTGCCAGAAGTGGTTGCCTTTGTTTGTTGGGAGCAGGCTTTGTATGAATATGGTACTGTGACCACTACATATTTTCCAAAATTTTCCTCAAAGAAACATTAGAAGTATACAGAACAAGGGTGTCATTTTGGGAGGTCAGGTGATGTATGAAAGCAAATGGCAGTTACAGGATCACTTCTGAATGATTATTGATATGGTTTATGGGGGGACATTCACTGAGCAAGGTGGCCGTTACATTTATGTGACTCCTTAACAGTTAAAGGTAGTATGACCTCTCAGAATGGAACATTCCACTGGGGCAGTATGTGTATGTTTTGTACCAAATTACTTTATTAGAAGCCCCTGAAGTTTTTATTGTGAAAGATCTTTGGAGGAGTGGCATATCACTTCTTATACGCCATTTTTCAAATCTGGCCTTTCAGAGGGCTTTTGTTTTCACAGTCTGGCACTTTACTTGGTTTCTACCCAGGGGCAGTTTGGCCTTTGCACAAAAGGCTAAGAAAAGCTAATGTCCAGAATATATGCATCCTGCATATTTTGCAAGAAAAATATTTTTTTTTCAGTTGTAACATGTACGATTGTTACAATGACATTTCTTTCAAGTGGCTATAAATGTGGAATCATATTCAGAGATGTGTTGCAGCTGAAGCTCGGTAGTTAGAATTGCAGCCTTGCTTGTGTTTACTCACTGACTTCTATCACCTGAAGGCATGTAATGATATCTCAAAGGAGACAGAACTATAGCCTTTCAAAGATAGGCCCCAGTTGCTTTGTTGTTTTTCTGCCAGGAACTTTACTGCTATTCTGACATGTTGCATTATACTCTTTTTCATTGCAGGCGAGATGATGAACTTTTGCTCAGTAGGCTGAGTAAAATAAGGGCATAAATACTTCTTTATTGTATAAGAAGTACAAATCTTCTATATTTCACCAGAAAGAAATATTTTTTCTTGTTGTAACCTGCCATGGTTATAATGCCATACTTTTAAGTGGCTAAAGCTTTGGAGTGAAATTCAGAAGTGTGCTGAATTAGAAACTCTAAGTTTAGAATTACAGTTTTAGATGTGTTTTGTAGTAGAGGATCCTGATGTCATTATTCAAAAGTTTCCTCATAAAACATCAAAGGTGGACAGAAATATATATACCTTCAAAGACAGGCCCGTGTTGTTTTAGTTCATATGCATTTGCATTATAATTGTTTTTATTTATTTATTTATTTATTTTTTATTTTGGATATCAAAACCAAAGAATAAAAAGGTCACACAGACAAACCAAATAGTAAAAACTACAAAAAACCTAGCCAAGCCAGAGTTTTCACTGTGTGATAACTTAAAACTCCTTTAATAGAGGCCATTTGGATATATGCAAATGACCCCTGAAGGACATTGAGTGTTTCAGCTGTACGTCTTCTGAATGTCCATGACTTTTTACTTTGCTCCTTTTTAAGTCTTTATGGATTCATTCAGGCCAATTAAGCCAAACCCCACTAGCTGTGGACATGCATATTTCAGCCTTCTTATGACCTCTAGCCTATGTAAGTTTCGCTTACCTGAAGTGCTTCTATGTTTGAACACAGATTGCTTATGTATAAAATACCCTATATTTGCTTTGGTATTTGCTGTGGTCACCTCATCTTCACTGGAACTATTTGCTAGGTTATCATATTACATATACAAACTATGCCACTGTGGACAAGGAGTCTGACTTTGCATGGTTGACCAAATGTCTGCACCAGACCTGTCTTGAAATGAGTTGTACTGTATAAATTTTCTATGTGTTGGATAGGAGATAACTACTTCAGTACCATGGCCACAACACAGTGATGTGCAAATGAATATATAGCTCTTTATTTTCATGTCTGCTGTCAGAGTAGTCCCCAGGTGGTCTACTTTGTCACAGTCCTACACCCCATTTATCTACTTTGCAGAAGTACCCCTGTGGTCTACTTTCTAGACCATGCTCTCTCTTTTGTAAATTCCTGGATCTGTCACTGCATTACATTCATCCGATCAGTTATTTAAAGGCAGTTACAGACAATGGTGGGAGGGTCTGGGTAGCTGGATGGAGGAAAGTCTGGGTGATGGAAAAATAAGTAGCCCATCCCAAAGCCTAGGGGTTGGTCCCCTATTTGAATATCGCTGAAAGACCCATGAGGATTACCTGCTCAGCAGCTTGTGGAACATCATTCCTAGTTAAAAGGTTTTCATTTTTATTTTTTTAACAAACATAAAATGACAACACACCATGAGCTACCACTACAGAACTATATTTTAGAATGCACTTTCTCACAAGCTTTATCAGGTCCATCTAATTGAATGGTTTGTAGAGTGGTATACCGTTTGATTATTGAAAATGCCTGGTTTTATGATGCTATCATCAGACTTTATTAGCCTATCTTGTGTTACATGTAATATGACAGCCTGTGTCTGCCTTTGTGGGGTTCATATACCTTGAAGCATATTGTGAAAGCTTTATTACAAAACTTTTTCCAGTTTGATGTATCCTTATCAATACTTGTATCACATGTAATATGAGAAGCTGTGCCCACTTTTATGGGGCTTATTTCTCCTGAAATACATTATGAAAGACTAATCTTCTCCTGTTTGGTAAAAAGAAACACAGTGCCTGCTTATGAGAAATGTATATACATGATTAATGTGACCAGTCACCATTTTTCTGCCTGACGAAGACAGACCCTTTTATATGCAGGGGAGATAGTCATTTAGATCCACCCTATGAAATTTCCAGTGGAAACAAGTAACTGTGCCCATTTTTATAGAGCTCACGGGTATACACAAGTAGGAGGAAAAATGTAAGTTAAGGTTGAGACCTGAGAACCATGTGTATAGGCTTTTTGTGCCCATGGAATAAAAATCTATCAAGTTGTGAACTGCAGACTATACAGAACCTTTAATTAAAGTAAGTATCTCAGATCTTCTTTGACCATAGCCAAACTGTGACAATAGTATAAAAAATACAGAAGTGTGGAGTGGGGCCCTAGGATAGCAAGGGATATGTGGCCCCCATAGCTAAACCTTTTAATTACATAAAATAAAAAACAACAAATTATTAAATACATTTCCATAAACTACATAATTAGTTTCACTTCCAAACTGCTAATTTTTTGGTAGGACACAATCACTTCATGAAAATTCTAACCCCAGTTGATGGGAAATAACTGAAAATTTTTTTCATGTAAAAGGTTAAAAAAACTGAAATCACTTTCAACATTAACATGTCCCATTAAATCCAAAAGGTTACAAGAATATTTTAAAATGTTTGTGGTCTAAAAACAAACCTTTTAATTTAATGTACACATATTTAACTCGTGGTTCTGTTTTTGAACTACTAGCTGATGCTATAGGCCTCAGTGAAGGGATCTTGTACATTTGAATGAATTTTAGGAATCCCAAAAAGTTTAGAATAATAGGATGCTCAACCTTTAAGTAACAGTAGATGTCAGCATTAATACAATTATTCCTAAGCAACTCATCCATGAATAGATCAATTTTTCCTATAGGCCACAAAGATCTCATTTTGGAGACTGATTCTTAAACATCTGAATCAGTTAGCAATGTCATCATATTGCACATGTATGACAAAACCATATTTTGGATGGTCATTTAAGAATGGATAATATGGAATGGAGGATTTTATCTACATTTTACTAGCTTGGAATTATGAAGGATGTAGAGAATTTTTATGCAGCTTGCTCTGTGATTATTACATGTTCAGTGATAACACTAATACTGTAGATGGTGTGGCTATACGGATGGGTACTTAGAAATTCACTCCAGTCTGGATCCTATGTCTCTGATGGACTGAGTCAGTCAGTAAATCGCCTCCTATATAAATTAAATTTCTGGGTCACATTTGGGTTGTAGAGCTAGACTTATAAGAGCCCTAGTGGTCATTAACCTAGTATACACCTATAAAACTATGAAACCGTGAGAATAAAGAAAACTCTGGAACATATAACAATTAGACCACCAAAGGCAAGTACTAATGACCTGAAGGAATTAATGCATTTATTGCGTGAAATACAGGAGGGAAAAATAATAGTGGCTGGGGACTTACATTTACAAGAGACAGACTGGAATAATATTGGTGCAGCAATATTAGTAAGGAAATTATTTACAGCATATGTTCAGGAACAACTGCTTTAGATTGCAAAAAATCCTACCAGAGAATGGAATGTACTAGACATTGCTTGTGTTCCTAAGGAAATGACTGTACTTCATGTCACGTTTTACCACCGTTGATGTGCAGTGATCATGAGGTTATAAAAGGTTAAACAGCTGCTAGATAATTCTGCAAAAATTAAATCTAAACCAATGCACAGACGGTTAATTACAGACTATATGGAACAAAACAATCACTATGCAAAACTAATTGAAATGATGCATTCAGTGGAAAAAATGCAGAAAAATTGTGGCAAGTTTTGAAAGAGAAATTGAATGCAAAAAAAAAAAAAAAATGTTTAACATCAGGATCTGGACACACAAGGTCAGAAGCATATATTTCTCTATGATCAAGATAAGTGATTAAGGTGAGAGACAAAAATGATAAGAAATGGAAACGAGCCTGAACTATAACTTTAAGTATAAAAGAATGACATCTTTGAAAACTGAAATAAACAAGTTTAACAGACAAATTAAACAGAATGTGAGACCAGATCAAGGAAATATTGAAGAAAATTTATAAACAGATATTCAGAATAATAGGAAACTATTTTATAGATACTTCAGATGTTGGCATACAGATTGATAAACTGTGTGTAGATTCTTAAATTTATTCTCAAACACAAGAGATTTTAGATATATTTACAAAATAAAAATCTTATGCAAAGCAGCTCAGCTACACAAAGAGGGTGATAAAATGTTCTAGCAACATCCAGGTAACTTCAGATGCTGAAATTATACTGGATTGCATTGAAAAATAACTACACAAAGTGGACCTAATTGAAACACAGGGAGGAGGCAGAATTAATAATAATGACATGAGAACACTTCAGCATGACCTTACACTACCATTATAACCGTGATTCACTAGGTCAATTAAGTATGGAGAGATTCCTCCAGATTGGAGAATGCACTTGTTAAACCTATCTTTGAGGAAAAATTGGAATAAGACAAACTCAGAGTAATGCAGACCCATATGTTACTTTTGTGTTGTGCAAATACTGGAAAATGTTATTTTGGTTAAATTATTGCCAGAATTGGAAATGTTGGGAATTGAAACCATATATCAGTATGCATATGTTGAAAATAAATCTATAACCACCTGTAACATGATGTTCTGGAACAATATATTGATAGATAAAGATAGAAAATTGTGCCATTTTGTAATTTATAATAGAAGTAACTTCAGCATTTGATAGGGTCATACATAAAATACTGATCAATAACTTAGAACAACTAGGTATTGATGAAATCCTAATAAGGTGGAGACCCGAATGGCTTACAAATAGGACATGGCAAGCATTATATAGCAACATGACAGATGAAATTCTAGGTTACAGTCAGGGTGTCCCACAGAGCTCTGTCCTAGGCCAAATTTTGTTTAGGTTGTATCTTTCAGATCTTTCTTTTTCATCTGAGGTGTTCTACAGTCTGTATGCAGATGACATGATAATGAGTAAACTGATTACATGTGTTACAGATAGGGCATGTCTGCAAACGAACTCGACTAAATTGAACATTTTGACACAAGAGAATAATATCCTGATAAATACATAAAAACACTAAGGATATGAAATTTGGGGGACATAGATCGAAAGGTGAATATTTAATACAGCACACAGTGATTGAAACTGTAGACTAATTTAAGGACCTGAGTATATCTGAAGAGCCAGCTTTAAGTTTTTCTAATCATAGGTTGTATACAAAGATTTTAAAAAATCTAGGAAATCAAAAACGATGGTATGGAATAACAATATGGAAACCCTATAATAAAACAAGCATGAGTAAATTCGAAAGGGTACAGTGGAAATATAACAAGGGCATCCATGGATGTGAAAATTAGCGTTGTTGCCTCACAGCAAGAGGTTCTCCCATTCAATTCTCGGCTTGGGTTGGGAGTACCTTCTGTGTGGAATCTGCATGTCCTCCCCGCGGTCAAGTGGGCGTTCGAAAGACATGCGTTGAATGGGCATGCCTTCGTTGAAGGTTGGGCGTCAGGCTGGCAACTTGACACCCTAAAAACCAACTGCCAATCATTAGCGGACTGGAGTTCCACTGTGATGACCCCTAACCGGGAAAAGCTGAAAGACAAACAACAACATTCATTGTGCAGCAACATTTCCTGAGTTAGTAAACATATGAAGAATTAATGCAAATTAAAAAGCAAAATAACTAGTATTCCTTTTTTATTTCTAAAGTAGGAATTCTTTGAGAAATTCTTGCTTACCAATGCATCCCATTCATGTTAAGAGTAATGCACAAACTTCATTTTTTTAAGTGAAACTGCTAAGGACATCTGTACAGCACCCTCAGAAGGATTGGCTAGCTAAGTGTTTTAACAAAGCACTAAAGCTTATGTTAAGAATGGCCAGAGAGCTGGATGAGAGAAACTGGGACTAGATGCTTCAATTATCTTCTTTTTACTGTTTAAGAAGTACCTCAGGCCTCATTCATAGTCACAACATTTGAACTGCTGTATAGCAAGAATCCCATAGGTTTGCTAGATATAGCAAAATAAACTTGGGAGGAGGACCCCTTAAATGTGTGAAAAAAAAATTCTCAGACCTGAAAGAGAGTTATAAATTGTAAGTATAATGTCCATAGTAACAGAACACATTAACAGAGCACAGAAGGCACAACAGGAAACCTATAACAAAACTGCTAATTGTAGAGAATTCAAAGCAGGAGATAAATTACTTGTATTAATACCCATAGTTCCATATGCATAGGCGAGAAATGTTTGAAGGCATAGAAAAAGCTAAATGAAATAAATCATAGTGTGAAACAACTGGGGTTAAGGAAAATGCAACTGCTATACTACATATATAATTGCTGAAACTTTGGAAAAACTATAGATTCTTTGGTAAGTATTTGCTGAAGAAGTCAAGATTGCCACAGCATGAAGTTAAAACTGGGAAGATATCATCAATGTATCAGAAACAAGAAGTGAGGAATTTGTACTCAGAAATAGTAACATATTCTTAGAGTTGCCTGGTAATGCTGGTTTAATCCAGCACAGCATACAAACATTGTCTGGTGAGAAAGTAAAATTTAAACCATTCGAGATACTAGTGCCCCAGCACCAAGCAGTTAGGTAAGAGATACAGAAAATGCTAAATTTATGATTCATAAAAGAATTCAAAAGTGAATAGGATAATCCTGTTGTACTGGTCTCCAAGCCCAATGTGTCTAAAAGATTTTGTAAAAATTTCAGAATGTTGAATAGCATATCAAAATTTGATTCATATCTCATGTCTCAGGTGAACAAACTGACTGAAAAATTGGACAAGGCCAGGCTTCTACCCACTTTGGATCTAATCAAAGAATTCTGGTAAATTCCACTAGTTCCAGACACTAAGACACTAAGGAAAATGGCATTACCCACACCAGATGGACTCTCACTACAGATTCCTGCCTTTTTATATTCATTAGACATCTGCAACAATTCTAAGACCCCACAAAGGGTCCAGCCTACCTGGATGATATGCTGTGATGATATTTTCTGAGGCTTGGGAAAGCCATCTTCTTAAAGTTAAGCCATTTTTTATTACTTCTGTCAGGATAGGTAACAGCTAACTAAGCTAAGTGCAAGTTAGGCATGGCAGAAGCTCACTATTTAGGTTATATAATCAGATGATAGTTAGAAAAAAACATAAGCTGGGGAAAATCAAAGCAAAACAAAACTCACCCATATCAACCAAGAAAAATGTCAATGCCTTCATAGGCCTGACAAGCTATTATTAGAAATGTATACCAAATTTTGCTGACATTTTATGCCTTTTGACTGATTTGATCAAAGATAAGACTCCCTGAGAATTAGGTGGATGGAGAAACAGAAAATGCCCTTAAGCATTTGAAGGTAGTATTACATTTGGAATCAATTTTAATCACTTCAGATTTCACCAAAAAGTTCCTGGTCTATACTAATGCCTCAGAGGCATAGGTGTAGCTTTGTCACATTGGTATTTAGTGAAAAAATAAAATGTCTTCCTATTGAATAGGTTCACAGCACCCTCAAGTAGTACTTATTAAGGAAATAATTTGCACTAATTATGCATCATGCCCCATAGCAGTAGAACTACCAGCAAAAGGACTGCAACTTTAGACTCTTGAGGTTAGTAATGATCCTCTAGCCCTTTAATTTCAAAGTAGACCACAAGCCTGGTTACAGTTATTTAAAAGAAGAATAACTGTATTGTGGCTGCTATGCCAGGAAAAACACCTTGGCTGCTGAAGTACAGGTAGGGTTGCCCCTTAACATGGCGTATGTGGGAAGAAGAAAAAGAAAGCTGTTAATGAGAATCAGATACCTTTGGAGCTACTGTATATCAGGGACAATTCTCTTGCCGAGGTCATAGTCTTTATTTTTGAATTGTGAGAGGAAGTCTAATGGAGTTTTCGTGGAATGCTGAAGGTAGTCGAAAGTTGTCCATGAAAGAATTTTGAAGTGTATCCATGAATCCAGAAGCTGTTATACTAATACTGCAGAAGTCTAAAGGGTTGGAAATACCTGCTTGTACTGTAAGCAGAAAAATATTGTAACTACTCTTTGTTCAGAGTCATTCAAGCTGAAGGAAGTATGCCTGGATAAAAGACTGATCTTCTTTGCAAACAGTGTTTCATTCTAGACCACTGTGGGGTGTAGTAATTTATATTCAATGAAAACTCTGGAAAGACTGAATTTAAATGATGATTTATTTCTGTTTTAGTTGTTTCCCCACATGTTGGCAAGAAAGCTGAACATTTCCATGTTCCCTTGTAAATAAACCTGTTTTAAACATGAAGACCACTTGAAGACTGTTTTGTGATAATTGTGTAAAAGACAAAGGCATGGATACCCCTACCCCCCACCCACACTTTCTAAGAACAGCCAGTGAACCAGCATGTATTTAAGAAACAGAAGGAAGACTATAGTTGTGAAAGAGACTCACTATAATATAACTGTAGATATTTATTCAAGTAGAGGTATTAGTGCTGTATATACATCTTTATCTCGCCTTTGTTTCTGACTTTAAGAATTTTGTAGATATCCACAGTCAGTCTGACTCCTCCGTTGTCCCATGTGTTGGTTTGTCTCATAGCTTAAAAGCCTACTACCTCCTCATAACCTCCATTCTTTTTTTTTTTTTTTTTTCTTGCAAAAAACCTTGGTTAGGGACAATTCCTGCCCCATGGCTTGAACTGCAAAGTTCATGACATGTTTACATGTGTCTGCAAGCTGGGCCAACCTACTCTTAACCTTTGGTTAGAGGGATGCCTCTAACAAGTATATATCCAGTACTGATGGTTAATACCTACTGCAGACATAAGAAGCTTAGCTTCCACATTGTGGGCTGTAGGCGTATTTTGTTGTGGTCAAATTTTGTTGATAAAATTGTCTGTGGTTAATTAACTTAATTGAATTATGCTGTAGTGAATGTGAAGGATGTCAACTGCAGCATAGTTATGAGTATTTCATTTTCTTAAAAGTTGTGTGACCATGGAGTGGGGAGTGGGAGTGAAACCCCCCATGTAAACTGAACTCATTTAAAGATTTGTGCAGGGTACATATATTTGTGTTTTGCAGGCATGCAACCCAATTTCATTGGTGATTAAATACAATATAGTTAAAATCTCATATGGTGAACTTGCAAAATCAGAGGGCTAAACAAGCCTATGTAAAACCTTAGGTCTGATGTCCCTGGGTTGTTCCCAGAGGAATGGACCAAACACAAGGTGGCCAGCAGGAAGAGATCCTTCTTTTCCATCATGTACTGTTACAATAATTTACTGACATAACTGTACTAGGTTCGTGATAAAGATAACTGCTACACCATCAATCCATAGCCATGGGAAGAGTACTAAAGAAGTGCTGTTATTCCCCCATGGGAAGGAAGTATTTATACCGTGCACTGAAAAAAAGGTAGTGGCCAACGATGTCCTGCCATTAGACTAGGCTTACATCTTGTTTGGAGAAAGAGTGGGCAGACATACAAATATCTGCCTACAAATGCCCAGTGCAGATGCATTTTGATAAGGCTGCTGTATGGGCCGCCACTCTGTTATAGCACTGTCTGAACTCTGCACCAAGGGCATCTTACTGTAGTTAGAGCAGTAGGTAATACAGATAGCCACCAGTTTATTTAGAGCTTGTTTAGTAACTGGGATGCTACCTTTCCAGGCTGTTATTCACAAAAAAGTTGATTTGTTTGGATGTTTTTTTTTTTGTCCTAGCAAGTGTAACATCTGACCTGTCTGTGGACAGCCATTAAATGCAAAAAATATTTCTTCTTTATTTTTGGGATTTTAAGAAACGGGTAAAAAGCTGGATGGTTTAGATAGATGTCTATTAGCTCAGAAAATATGTTAAGCATGAAAACTCGCTGTATCCTTGTGAATGACTGTGTAAGGTTCCCTACACGTGAGAGCTTGCAATTTAGGTACCCTTTTAGCTTAATTGATACCCACTGCAAATGTTTTCCATCACAAAGATTTTAATACCTCAAAAGTTCTTGGCTGAAAAGGTGCCAAAATTAAATTTTCAATAGCAAAGTTTAGATCTCATGATGGAGACACCTATCTCCTAAAAGGTCTGAGGTGCAACACTCTTTTCAAGTACTTCTTGATCAAGGAGTTGGAAGCCAAGGAGGGTTCAAGGATAGGTATGCAGCAATTTTCTAGTGGTCCACCATAGCTGAGGCATAATAAAGGCTTATTAGGAGTTCTGAGAAGTAATGTAGGGCCTGATTGGGGGAAGACATTTCAATGAGCATGTTAGAGCAACTCTTTTGTAAATAAATCTTCATAGTACTGAATATTTTGACTTCTTTTAAAATACTAATTACCTCTTAAGTTGGTCCTTAAAAGGTATCAGACAAAATGATCCATGCTGCCAGCTCTTTCATGCTGAGAATGTAAACTGTAATGCTGTGGGAGCAGAAGAGAACCCTCTTTTGCAGTTTACACTGTGAAAACAACAGTGACTTGGATCAGAAATGGGCCATGACCAGGACTTTCACATTATCTGTTCTTATCCTCTAAAATACCTGTGGCAAATGGCATAGGAGATGGAAGGCATAAAGCACACCTCCTCACCATTGCATGTTGCATGCAATAACTTCCCATACCTTCCTGGATAAGAACCTGAAACAGAATCCCTTTAGCTGACAGATTTTGTTTCTTGTGAAGAGGTCTATTATTCATAAATCTTATTTTGTGTAAGTAATGGCAAAACTTTGGTATATATCCTCTATGTGTGAATTTCTTTCTTTCTTTTTTTTTTAATTATCACTGTTCTTTCTCCATTAGCCCACCCACACATTCCAAAATGTAAACCCAGTTGGACAGCCAACTCCCACACCAATATGGCCAGCTTGCACAACTAGTGAGAATAACTGCCTTCTTGTTTGTTTATGTACCACATCACCATTGTGATGTCTGTCATACTCCTTAGGGAGTCTGACATTAGAGTCATCTTGAATGATCACACCCTTGATGTCAATATGCTTGCACAGCATGAGTTTGCTCCAGTCTTCCTGGATTCTTTTCGGTTTAAAATGTGTCACCTCCTTTGCAAAGCTGGAGACATCTTGAATATAGGTTTGCTTTAAAACAGACCATCTTGGATTGCATTCTTCCCGCTGAATCCTCCAAGTGACACCTTCTTGATAGAAGGAATAAAAATTATGCAAGTGTGACAAAGCTGGTGCCATAGATTCCTGAGGTATTATGGGATTTTTCTCATATGCAGGCTGACTACTGAAACCATTAAAACAGACAAGGGTATGAGCCATAGGGCTCAGGAGATACATCTGTCTGACAACTCTTACTTTAGCACCAGGTCTACAAAGAAAGCTTTTAATTGGATAATTATTTCCTTGTTAAGGTAATGGGATCCCATGTCTATATCCAAGGTGAACCTCAAGAAAATGTTTGACTTCTCTGTGGCCAGGCTCAGCTCTGTGTGGTTTTGGTTCAAGCCCATGTTAGTTGGGAAATGCATGGTGAGCATCAGAGATTTCTTGACTCCCTACATTGACAAGAGTTATATAAGGCAGCCATCTAGATATGTTCACATCTGTATTTCCTCCATCCTCAAGCAGGCAAATGCTGGTGCCAGGCATTTAATTAATACTCAGGGTGTTGCAGACAGCCCACAATGACGGGAAGTACTTTGGAAATGGGTTGGTTTACCTTGAGTGTTTTAGCTACTGTTTTTGCTCTTTGTAGATAGGAATGTAGAGAGAGAAAGGCATCTTTCAGGTCTAGACTGATTAAAAAAGCCCTAAATTGAGAAGAAGCAGTAACAGGAAGGTGAGCATTTTGAATATGGCCCCCCTCAATAATTAATTTAGCCTCAACAGGCCTGTGATAGATCTCTAATGGCCATCACTTTTTGGGGACTAAGAAGAACCTTTTCCTTCCTCTCCCTGTGACACTCTGTCTACCCTTCACAGGAAATCAACTGCTCAAACATTACCGCTGCTAGGTGAGACTGGTCCCAAAGGACTGAAGGCATATGCAAAGAGATTAGTAGACCTGAATTCCAGTTTGTTAACCTGTGAAATAATCTCCCTCACTCAACTCTTGGAGGTCTGGTTGAATGAATTCCTTTGAAATATGATAGCCGGTTCCACAGGAGATGGAAAGCGGATAAGGAAAGGGAGAAGAAAGGGGAAGTCAGTATTGACTACTACATTTCTTGGAGGAAATAGACTTGCCCCCTCTTCCACTATGCTGCTGCTGTTTACATCTGTTCCTACTGCCTCTCAGAAATCCTCCACTGCTTAAATTAATCAAGACTAAAAAGACTGTAAAAGTAGCGACTCCAAATCCAGCTCCAGACAAGTGACAAGTGGAGTACCTCAGGGGTCAGTCCTGGGACCGCTCTTGTTTAGCATCTACTGCTCTGAAGTACAGGTCAACACTAAGGGACTCTGGCTAACAAAGTCCACAGATGATTGCAAACTGGGAGCCATTATTGAATCCCCAAATGATGTTGATACTCTACAAAAGGGCCTTACAGAAACAGATGCTTGGTGCCATAGCCATGGGCTCAAGCTCAATGCCAAGAAATGTATAGTTATCCCCTTTGGGAAAAAACATGTACCCGTGAATTACCACATAAGTGGCAGTACACTAAATACCAAAAGTGTGATAAGAGACTTAGGGACACAGGTAGACAGTGGTCTCACCTTCGATAACCACATTGCCACAACAGTCAGGAAATCCTTCTATGTGGCACACCTCATCACTAAGGGCTTTTCATCCAGAAAAAAGGAGGTCATTGTCCCACTGTACTCATCCCTCATTAGACCCATTATAGAATACAATACCCCATTTGGTATGTACCTCTCAAGACATCTGCAACAACTGGAAAGGACACAGAAATACCTCACTAAAAGAATCACAGGCCTAAAGCAGATGCCCTATGCTGACTGCCTTAAAAAATTTCAACTATACTCTGTCGCATATTGTCTACTCAGAGGCGATCTCTGCTTAACATACAAGGCCATGTCAAACCCAGAGCTGTTGGACATGCTACACTTAAAGAAATCCCAATCCCTCAGAGCCACACACTCCAGGGATCTAAACCTTGTCATCACAATAAACAAAACATGCTGGAAGGATAGGTTCCTGACCCAGAGAGACTCCCCAGACATTGGAATAGACTGCCCATACATGTCAAGCAGAGCACCTCTTTGGCCCTCTTCAAAAGGAACCTTGATGATTGGATGGGAGAAAGGAAATTCACCCCAGGGATCATGTCAGTCACCCTGCTAGACAGGGGTCCAGGGAAGTAAATAGTGTGGGAAGAAATAGCCAGGGAATTGTTATGGCTTGGCTTGTATAGGCCATAGGGCCGATAGCCTAGTACCAACCTATGAACCTATGAACCTATGAACCTTAGCTTGTTACCTCTAGAAAGGCTACTTATTGGGAAGATAGTTCTACTGTATCTAGTAATAGGTAAGTAAAATGCTTACTTCACAAGTTCCATGGTCGTACTGTTTTCTTCTAGAGTTTTGAATATAATTTACAAGTAACAGCCAAATTGCAAATTCTTACCCAATGGCATGTCTAGAAATTGGCCTCCTTTAAATCTTCTGGCATCAGCTGAAGTTTAAGCCAGGTATGTATGCTTTCTTCTTATAGTCTCAGTTGCTGCTACCCTGCTGTAGGTGTCCTCTGCATTATACCCAGAATTTATGGTGTGCTTATCCACTTTAAAAGCAATTTGTGTCAGTCTAAGTCATTTTTTATTTTGCTTTTAAGGATTCAACAGAAATCTCTGAGATGACATCTTCAGTTTGTTAAGGATCTCATCAACATTTGATAATGTGCATTAGGTAATTAGTTAACAGCTCAAAATATGGCAAATGTAATCACATTTTTTAACAGTTCATGACTCTGCTGTCCTTATTCAAAGTGTATTCATCACTAGAACATACTTAGCCCACCCCCAACTTCTAGTGAAATAACTGTTTCCTGTACTATTGAGTATTTTATGCAAGTAATTGTAGGCCTCATGAACCTTAGAAAAACTTCTCAGGCAACTTATCAGTCTTTTGTTAAACAGGAAATATCTTTATTAAATTATTATGTATGACATAGGCAATCATACATTTATATAAATGAAAACAAACCATATTGATATAATTTTAGTTGCAAACATTATACATTAATTATAATCCATCCAGTCATTGCCAGTTAAACATTACATAGCTCATTCAAATTCTACCTTCTTTTAAACCTTGTTCGTCCTCTGTATGTATTGTTCCCACAATTCCATTTGTTCTATGTAATTCGCTCCTATCCTTTTCTAAAGATCCCAATTCCTGTTGTTTTGTCTTTGTTCTTCACTACTAGTACAGTTAGTTTAGACTTTGGTTTCCATTTTCTAGTAATTGCTTTTTTGGCAGCCATCGTAATTAGACTCAGAAAGGCCTTACTATGTCTAGGCAATTCCAGTCTGTATCATAGCTCAAAAAATAATTTCCTTAGTTGCACCAATTTGCTCACAAAGAATCTCTGACAGAGTAAGTTTGCCAGCTCATTACACTCCCAGAAATATGTTCCCAGTTAAGTCTGATATGGGACTGATTAATGCTGACATTACATGCTAATATTATACAGGCTAATATTGTTATAAACAAATATCAAACATTGTAAATATTTTACAATGAAAATAACTGACATTGGTGCTATTTTCTGATACTCTTGAGTGCACTTTTACTCATTCAAACTAAGTGCTTTCTCAGATGCCGCACAGATCCCCATGGCCTTAATGCTTTATTTTTTACATTTTTCACTGTATTCCCACCTTAGCCATTTTAGCTATGGTTTTCAGCCTACTTAGGTGTTCACTTGTAGATTTATACACATATCCATTAGTATTAAGCAATCTTTGTTAAGTGTTTTAGTTCATTAGTATTAATATTTATTCTGATAGATGCCTAATGGTAGATCTTTTTGTTAGTTAATTACTTAGTCATTTTGTTAGCGAGTTCGTTTCTTAATTAATGAAGTTTGGATTAGAAGGTTAGCCTTAATGAGCTGTTCTTAAGTTATATATTTTAATATGTCTCTAGCATTTTAATTTCAGTTCTAAAGTAGCGCAGTCTCAGTTTACACTATGGTGTTAAGGGGGAAGGGGGACTTGGTTAAAAGAATGAGTTTCATGCTTTTATTGCTCTTAACAGAGCCACCCTCTGTAACCACTCCCCTACTCCAAATATATAAATAATGAATGTCTTTAATATTTTTCATTATACTCAACTTGGATCGCTTGTTTGTGTGTTTCAATAAAATATATTCCATTTTTACCACAAATGTGGGCCACCTACCGTTTTCTATTTTACTATTTTGTAGTACATGTTTTACAGTTTGATTTTTATTAGTGAACTAGGTGCATAACATAATTCAAGGAGTGAACTTCACAGCCACCACACTGCGAAGTTTCTGCTTGGTTTGTTTACCCCTTTCTTCCCCATCACGTCTCCAACATTTGCTGTCTACCAGAGGAAAAATTCTTTGGATTCTACTTGGAGTATAAAAATACCTATGTAAACACTTGCAAGCAAAGATCCTAAATCTTCTAGAATTTGTTGCATATTTGGGATCTATGCATATATCCCCCATTGTTTGATCTGATTAATATCCCTAGATGTCTGCTGAGAACTGCCTCTCATCAGTAATGGGTGATAGGGTTAAGTTTTTTTTTTATGGCTTCCTCGGCTATAAGCATAGTAAAATTTTTGTCCCAGTTTTTCATCATGATTTTCCACTCTACTTAACAAATCAGTGGGGATATGAATTTTCTTGTACTGTTTGAAAGACAATCCTTAAGAGACACTAAAATTCACCCAAAGATTTAGAACTGTAAAATGATAGTGCTACAAATTTTCCTTTGATGCTTAATTCCTTGGATTCCAAAACAGTATGCGCACAGAACAAGATACAGCACACAGTTTGCAAGCATTCACAGAGCAGTTGAGACCTGACGCATAATCTTTCTCCAGGTACAAATTGTTTTGGAATCCAGAAGACTGAATAGGGGCAATGAAAGATAAACATGAAGCAGTTTCATAGGTAGTTATTAGGCTCTAAGTCCTGGAGACCAATAAGGAGCTTAGTGCAAATGTTCAAGTTGTCCCCAGGTGCTCTCCTACTAAGTAACTTGATCAAGGTCATACAAGGTCATACAAAAGGCAAATGAGGGCTGAGGCCATCAAATCCTTGATCATAGGAACTGCAGATCGCATCCCTAACACCTTCTGTGCCAACTGCCAGACTGCACCAAATGGCCAATTTATTTCTATTATTTGAAATGCCTTTACTCCAATTTTCTTTCATGTGAAATATCTTTACTCTAACAACTTCCTATTTAATTCCATGAAACCTGAACATGCAGTTAAGATGGTGGTACAATAGTATCATGTTATACTTTGTATAAGACTTATGTTCAGACCTGACTCAGTTTTACTCTTTTGAATGTTGAATAATGCATGAACGTTGTGATGTAATGTGTTAGAAATGCTGTATGTAATGTTGCATATATCATATGTGTTAGGGTAAAAAACACATACATTAGAGTAAATATAGTGCCTTAAGAAGTTCTGATAATGTGAAGCTCATAATAAAATCACCTGAGTAAGAAACCCTGTTAAAAGGAAGGACTGGAAGCACATGAAATCAAGACAGTTGTCTCTTCTGAAGAGGGACTGATGCATGGCGCAGGGTCACTGAGTGACTCTGATGTAGATAAAACCCTTAGAAACCTGGTGACTTACAGTATTGTATTAGCTGGATGAGAAACTAGATTTGGGTCTTTGGACAGGGCACTGCTAAAAACAGAAAAAAAGTCAAAGATTTGTTGCAAATTTGATGAAGAATTCTGCACTGGACGGACTTGCAAACAGGAAGAGAACAAAAAAGGGAAGGATGTCTAAGATAAAAAGAGAATAGCAAGTTAAATGCTTTAAACTCCCAGGAGACAGTGAGGAAAACAGCAGGAAAACTGAGAAGAGATGACAGCAGCACAGAAAAATAGCTCGGCCATCTTAGGGAAAAAAACAAAACAAAGTAGATCACTGAAATACATGATTAAATATTTAAAATAAGCAGCTCCTTAATGGTATGTATATATATATATATATATATATATATATATATATATATATATATATATATATATATATATATATATATATATAAATGGGGGCAAATTATGATTTACAGCATTTCTTGAAAAAGTTTAAAGTGAAGACCACAAGGTTTTAAGATACACTGTCTTAGTACAGGGAATGGCATTCTTCAAGAAGATATGAAAATAGAAGGCAAATAATAATAAAAAAGTGAAGTAGGAACCATAAATGTACAGCAAAAAAAAAAAACTTTTATTGTAAAACATTTTAAGTGCTTTTGTCCCTCAAGTAACTGGGACTTTACCAGATACTCCATCAGATTTTACAATAAAACTTTTTTCGCTGTACTTTTACGGTTCCTATTTCTCTTTTTTGTTTTTCTTTTTCTTCTCTTTTTGTTGAGTACTGTTTTTTTTATAAAAATAGAATAGACACACACAGTAAGTATACCAAATATGACAACCATAGAGCAACCCATACCAATAGTGTTACAATTGGGTCTATATTATATCAGTGAAATGTAAATATATTGAATACCTCTTCATCGACCCATTTTCAGAGAAAGCGAAACTCTGTGAATGATCATTACATCAAAATTTTTCCCACGATAAGTAACCAGTGGGCCATCTTTGGAAATTTGCCCTTTTCCCTACTGTAGTGTGATCAGAGTTGGTATATTTAGTTAGAGGGGTGTGGAGGGCACAGCCCCCATCAGAGTGGGTTTTGAATTTTTCTGTTTTTTATGTGATAATTACGTTGGCCCAGTGGTTACGTACCCTGGGAAAAATTTTGATGTAAAGATCGTTCGCAGAGTTTCACTTTCGCTGAAAACAGGTCAGTGACGTCCCGCTCACCAGGCTGAACAAGGAGAAGGTCACGGTGAGCTGCCTGTCGGGCGCTAGGATCCGCCACATAACACAAGCACTCAGGTCACTCCAAGGCAAGTACAAATATGACTCAGTCATTGTCCATGCTGGTGTGAATGACCTGAGACGTACCTCCCTGGACTACATGAAAAGAGACATAGAGGAGCTCTCTGAGCATGTAGCCCAGGCCGGTATGACCCTGACCTTGAGTAGCATCTTACCCTCACCAAGAATGATGACACGATATGAAGACAAGATGATCAATTTCAACAATTGGCTTAAGTATTGGTGTCATTCAAAGGGGATCCAATGCCTGTCAGCCTGGGATGACATACTCGACAAGCCAGGATGCTTCGCTAGGGACGGCTTGCACCTGTCACCCCTGGGCTTTCAGATATTGGCA
Source organism: Protopterus annectens (assembly GCF_019279795.1). Lineage (NCBI taxonomy): Eukaryota > Metazoa > Chordata > Ceratodontiformes > Protopteridae > Protopterus > Protopterus annectens. Next base: position 1,080,931,429 of record NC_056727.1, on the reverse strand, counting down.
AAGGCTCTTGCTACCCCCCATAGTGCCTTTTTTAGGCAAGGCTCAAAAGACAAACCCACCTCCATAGGTATCACAAGGGATAAGAAACTAAGAGTAATGTTACTCAACGCCAGAAGTCCAAACCTCAAGATGCACGCACTCAAAACTCTCCTTAGCATGGAGAACATCGATATCTGTGCAGTAACAGAAACCTGGTTCAAGGCTCCTGAGAGTACACCAGCACTACCAGGTTATACCTCATACCATGCTTTTCGGCCCCAAAACTTGGACCGAACCACAAAAGGAGGGGGATTATCAATATTCGTCAAAGATACCCACACCTCCAGGTTGGTGGCACAGCACGAAACATCAGAGACTATCCATGTGCAAATAACAGTGGGTAAAACTGCCTTCCAGTTTATAGCCTGCTACAGACCACCCTCCCAAACCCAGGAACCCCACTCGGCCTTCCTGAGAACACTGGAAAATATGAAGGTCTTTCCAAACACCATTATATTGGGCAACTTCAACTACCCAAACATAGACTGGGAGCATTACTCTAGCTCCAACACCCTAGCCCAAAGGTTCCTAGAATTTATAAACTCAAATGCTATGGAACAACTTGTTACCACTCCCACAAAAGGGGAAAACATACTAGACCCGATCATCACCAACATAGGGACTTTATACTCCAGACCAGAAGTGTATCCCTCACTGGTAAGATCAGACCATAAACTAATCTCACTGGATATTCACATTCCGACCCCACCCCCTGCCCAGAAAACCACAGTGAAAAACTTCTCTAAAGCAAATTTAACACTCCTTATAACTGAGGTGGAATCCTTCAAAGCCCCCGGGCCTGTGGAAAATACGGCCCAGACCGCAGAATCCTTTATAAACGCATTCTATGAACACCTTCAGGAATGCATGGATCATGCAATCCCAAATAAATCCAAGACCCAGTCCTCCAAAGGCAGACGTCCTGTCTGGTGGACCCCAGCCATAAACAAACTATACAATAGAAGGAGGAAGCTACTACATGATAGAGCAAAATCCCAAAAAGGGAAGGCATCTCTGATCAGTATTAGCAAAAAACTACGGGCACTCATAAAATTGTCTAAGGCCAGCTTTGAGAGAAAAATTGCACAGGACACTAAGGATAATCACAAGGCTTTCTTTAGTTATGTTAGGAACCTGGGTGGAAATTCCCAGATATGCTCAGAATTAGTCCAAAATGACAAAAAATACACCAAACCCACAGACATTGCCAACATCCTAGCTGACAGGTTCAGCGCAAACTCCCCCCCCACCAAAAGGGCAAATATCTATCCCAGCAGAGTGCTGCCCCCCTGACATCTCAGATGCTCAGGTAAGAGCCACCCTCTCCAAAGCAAAAAACACAGCATCAGTGGGACCAGACGGTGTCCCGGGCTGCATCCTACATGAACTCCAAGAAGAGCTAAACCCAAACATAAAACTACTGTTCAATCTCAGCCTTACTACATGATATGTACTCAAAGAGTGGTGTACAGCAACAGTGGTCCCTCTCCACAAAGGTGGTGCCTCAACGGATCCTGGAAACTATCGCCCCATAAGCCTGACTAGCTTGATCTGCAAAGCTATGGAAAGGATCATCATGGACCTCATAAATAAAGATATTGGGGACCTACAGACACTCGATCCTACCCAGTTCGGCTTTGTTAAGGGCAGATCCTGCCTCTTAAACCTGGTCAATTTCTTTGAAACAGCCACCAAGGCCATTGATGAGGGGAAGGAGGTCCACACAGCCTACCTGGACCTCGCAAAAACCTTCGATACAATACCCCACTCGGGCATTATAGATAAGCTCACCAGCTTAAATATAAACCCCTGTGTCACTAGATGGGTTGCAAACTGGCTCAGGGACAGAACCCACATGGTTAGAATTGCTGGAGCCATGTCAGACTCCAAACCAGTTACAAGTGGCATCCCACAAGGCTCAGTCCTGGGACCTCTCTTGTTCGGTATATATTTCTCAGAGGTACAAGCCAACATGGAAGGACTGTGGCTGACCAAGTTCGTAGATGACTGCAAACCAGGCACCATAATCGACTCTCCAGCCGACACAAGCATCCTCCAAAAGGGCCTCATAGAAACAGACAACTGGTGCCAGAGCCATGGCCTCAAGCTAAATGCCAAAAAGTGTATAGTCATCCCCTTTGGCAAAAACAAAGTGCCCACAAATTACCACATAGGTGGTAATCCATTAAGTACAGAAGAAGTAATTAGGGACCTGGGGACCCAAGTTGATAGCAATCTCTCATTTGACAACCACGTGGCCAAAGTGGTTAGAAAAACATTTTATATAGACCACCTAATCATGAAGAAATTCACATCTAGATCAGGGGAGGTCATCGTGCCTCTTTACTCATCCCTCATCAGGCCCATAATTGAGTACAATGCCCCTTTTGGGATGTACCTTACCAGACACCTGCAGCAACTGGAAAGACCCCAAAAGTACCTTACCAAGAGGATCAAAGGGCTCAAACAGATGCCATATGCTGCCCGGTTAAAGAAACTCCAGGTCTACTCCATGGCATACCGCCTGCTCAGAGGCGATCTGTGCCTGACATATAAAGCCATGTCCAACCCGGAATTAATGGACATGCTGCACCTCAGAAAATCCAAATCCCATTGAGCCACACGCTCGAGAGACTTGAACCTCAGCACTGAAATAAATAAGACATGCTGGAGGGACAGATTAACCCAGAGGCTCCCTTCACTCTGGAATAAAATCCCAGTCCAGGTTAGGCAGAGTCCCTCATTGACTCTCTTCAAGAGGAATCTTGATGAGTGGATGGGAGATCGTAGGTTTACCCTGGGTATCACTTCTGTGTCACTGTTAGACAGAGGCACAGTATACTAACCTCGAAAAAGGGCATAGCAAAATTAATTTAAAATGGGTGGCGAAAGCCAAACACACTCTGGCTAGGCTTATAAATGCCCTAGGGCAGATAGCCTCGTATGAACCTATGAACCTATGAAGAGGTATTCGATATATTTACTTTTCACTTATATAATATAGACTCCTTAAAATTACAGCTATTTCAACAAAAGGAGGAAATATCATCTTTAGTGTAGAAAAAATTATTATTATTCAAGGTGGTAGAGATAAGAAAGTCTTTAGTGAGAATTATTTTTTTACTGCAGATGAGGAAGAAAACAAATGCATTTATTCTGGCTATAAAAAAATGAAAAGATGTGAAACTGAACTTCAAATTATTGTACCAAGATGTGTTTAGAGTGCTTTACCTCTTGAGTATTAAAACTACAAACACCCCTAGACAAAATCTAGAGTACCAAAGAAGAAAAATGGAGGGAGTGAACAGAAATGCAGAGAATGTTGGTTCTGGTAACCAATTGAACAGAACTAGGAAAGGTAAAAGATATACTAGTACAGCAGTTATGCCAGCTGATCCAATTTCATGTTTTCAGATGAAGATGTTAGAGATTATATTAAGGAGTGAGAGATAATGGACAATAAATTTTAAATACTCTTATTGTAAGAGGACTTGAGTGAGTTGCATAAGAGCATTTGATGTATCCAGCAATGGAGAAATAGTTATGGACTGTATACATTTATTAATGGCATAATCATTCCCTTTTTACTCCTCCTTCTTAAAAACAAAGTAAGAATTGATGAAAATGTTGAAGGTAAGCTGCTTAAGACTATTTTAATAACTTAGAAAAATCATAATTTGGAAAAATCTGCATATAAATTGAGCAAACCATATGCTAGTAGGAAGAGGGTCAATTAATTCACAAAGACTGAGTGTTGATTAAGCAATGGGCAAATAAAATATAAGATGTTGAGGTGGTTTAATTATTATTATTATTATTATTATTATAGAGACAACAAAATGTTTAGGATTTGAATATGTTTAAAACTGGAAGACAGGGATTAAAATAACATTGGTAATACACCTGCATATGCACAAGGGTTGAGCACCCTGTATGACTGATCACTTCCAGTGGGAGGCCTTAAGATGGGTCTTGTCAGGGATAGGGCAGTACTTTAAAGATGTAGAAGCAGATGGTTGGGTGGAGGAGGAATCCTCTATTTATATGTCATATCAGTTTGTCATGAAAATGAATACGAGGGGAAACATGGTCATCTAGATGGGTAACATGCTTGACCTTTGAATTAAGTTATAAACAGTCTGACTTCTGAAGGTTTCAAATGGGAAATCCTTAGACTGATGTTAGAGACTATGCATGGGTTCAACACCTCTGGGATCAGTCTGTGGAGCTGTATAAAACATGAAAGAAGACATCTGACAAATGTATAGATGAAGTCATTAGATTGATCTTAGAGGCATACAAAAAAAAAGACAAAAAAATATGATGTCCAAAGAATGTTTAAAAAGAATTAAAATAGCAACTAGGTTCTCTTGCCCAGAAAGAAATGGGAAGAAGTAAAATAGAGAAATCAGTGCTACTGGTAATATTGATTGTGAGCTTATTGAAGAAAAGAAACATGACATTGTACAAATGTAAAAATAGCTTATGAGATATCTGTTAGAGGATTTACGGGAGACAAGATGTTTCATATACAGGAGACCAGTTAAGGAAGAGAATACAAACAGTATAGGGAAAACAAATAAAGAAACAAAGCAAAGACTGATAGCAGACAATTAAGGGGAAAGAAGAAAGACTGTTAAAAAGCTCAAAACAAAATTAAATAGTTAAATGTTTAGATAGAGCAAATTAGTAGATTAACTTGAAATGTTAATAGCTTAGTGATTAATAAAAAAGTGACAGGGTGCTATTTATGTAGCAAAAAGCAACGCACAAATAGCAGTCTTACAAGAGACACATCTATGCAGAGGTGAATATAAACTGGTAATAAAATAAAGTGGTAGGGGATGTTTTGTTTAACTGAAAGGAACAGGAAAAGAGGGATTATGCTTCTGACAAAAAAAATATGGAAATAAACATTGATGAGGAAAAAGGTGATACATTTGGGAACTAAGGTGATATATTGGAAACTAATTAAAATAATGCAGCCTGTGGTTTATGTGACCCTAAAATATTCTAACATTGACATAAAACATAGTGAGGGTAATTCTTAATTTTCCTCATGGATTCCTAATAGTACCTGGAGATTGGAATACCATAAGAAATATGGGAGACATCTTGGGGGGAACGTAGATAGGGTAAAGTGCCTAGTGAAGGAATATTTTTTTTGAAAATTATATGCAGGCATTTGGGTTTGTATATTCTATGAAAATCAGTTGTACAGTCGCAGAATTCATGCATTTTTCAAGACAAAATGGCAACTAGGCAAGAATGGATACATTTTAAATATTAAACGGACATAATTATATGATGATAGCTATTAATACTCACCCAATAATAGTATCAGGTCATGCACCAATGGAATTTACAATAATAAGACAGGAAAACAGACATAGTGAGAAATAGTTGCACTTAACTATGTACCTTATGGAAAGGAAGATTTTAGTGAATGTGTAGAGAAGAAATCAAAGGAAGAACTACAGGATTTAAAAGGAAAAATATAATTGTAGCAAATGATTGATAGTGCTACAAATTAAGAATAAAGAACTTGGTAGAATTTAAGGCAAAAAAGCTATGGCTAGAATTAAGGAGAAATACCAGAAATGATTGTGAAAACTGAAGGAAATACAAACAAAAATGGGAATAACTAAAGAGCTGGATGATCAAGTGAAGTAGACTAAAGATTATGTGTTAAACTATCTAGATAATCGGAGTTCAAAGATGAGAATTAAGGCAAATGTTTATGACAATAACACAAAAACAATAAAGATGTTAGAACAGAGATTAAGATGACAAAGGGTAGAACATTGATTGTAAAGATTATAAGTCAAGGAAATGGCAATTTAGAGATAGAATCACAGAAAATAATAGAAATGATGGCTAAATAGTTTAGTAATTTGTACAGGAAGGATCTATAGATAGATGGAAGAAGATCAAAGTTTGGAACTAGATATCATGATGCTAAACCTGCCACAAATTTCTGGGAGAAGAAAGTAAATATCTAATAAAAACAGATGAAAGGGAAATAATTAAACATGCAATAGAAAGTCAGAAAATGGGGAAACACTGGAAAGTGATGGAATTCCAACAGAGATTTGTAAACTGAAGGAGAATGAAATAATTAAAAAACAGACAGTCAAGAGGAGAAGAGAAATACTTGCATCACACCACCAGTCTCACATAGACCCATTAAGCCAGCACCGGCAAAAACACACATAAATACACAAAAACATACTCAGAGGCTCTAAATAAAAATCTGCAAAAGCAACAGAGGCCTCCAAAGCAGACATCCAAGCAACCTCCACCTCCCAATATAAACCATGAAACACATACTTCACAAGACCAGTGTGCCACGCAATCACAGCCCTTAAGGCAAAATAACATACCCAACATACTAGTAATAGGCGACTCTATAGTCAAGCACACTGATGTCCCACTAACTAGGCTGAACAAGGAGAAGGTTACTGTTAGCTGCCTCTCGTATGCCAGGATCGCCACATAACACAAGTACTCAGGTCACTCCGGAACAAATACAAATACAACTCTGTCATTGTCCATGTTGGTATGAATGACCTGAGTTGTACCCCCCTGGACTACATGAAAAGAGACATGGAAGAGCTTTCTGATCACGTAGCCCAGGTCGGTATGACCCTGACCCTGAGTAGCATCCTACCCTCATTAAGAATGATACCATGGTATAAAGAAAAAGTTATCAATTTCAACAATTGGCTAAGTTTCTGGTGTCATTCAAAGGGGATCCAGTGTCTGTCCGCCTGAGATGACATGCTCAACAAGCCACACTGCTTCGCTAGAGATGGCTTGCACCTGTCATCCTTAGGCTTTTGAATACTGGCCAAGGCTCTTGCCACTCCCATAGTGCTTTTTTTAGGCAAGGTTCAAAAGGCAAACCGACTGCCGTAAATAGCACAAGTATCAAAAAACTGAGGGTAATGCGTCTCAATGCCAGAAGTCTAAACCTCAAAATGCATGCACTTGAGACACTCCTCAGTATGGAGAAACTCGATATATGTGCAGTAACAGAAACCTGGTTTAAGGCTCCAGAGAGCACCCCAGCACTACCAGGCTACAACTCATACCATACATTTCGGCCACAGAACCTTGACTAGAATACAAAAGGCGGGGGCATATCCATATTCATCAAGGATACGCATACCTCCAGGTTAGTGGCACAGCACGATGCTTCAGGGATAATCCAAGTGCAACTAACAATGGGCAAAACTGCAATTCAAATTGTAGCTTGTTACAGATCACCCACCATGTCCCAGGACCCCCATTCCGTGTTTCTGGAAACACTGGGAAACATAAAGGTCCTACCAAACACCCTGATATTGGGTGATTTCAATTACCCAAATATTTACTGGGAGAACTACTCAAGTACTAACTCCCTTGCCCAACATTTCCTAGAATTTATAAACTCAAACGCCCTGGATCAGCTGGTCAACACTCCCACTAGAGGTGACAACATATTGGACCTGGTCATCACCAACATAGGCGACCGGTGTTCCACACCGGAGGTCAACCCCTCGCTAGTTAGATCTGACCATAAACAAATCACTTTGGATATCCACATTCTTCCCCCACCCCGGTCAAGGAAACCACTGTGAAAAACTTTTCAAAAGCAAACGTCACGTTACTTATGACCAAGGTGGAAAGTGTCAAAGGCCCCATGCTAAAGGATAATGCTGTCCAAGCTGCAAAATCCTTTACTAATGCATTCTATGGGCACCTACAAGAATGCATGGCTCGTGCTATCCCAAGCAAAACCAGGACTCACTCCTCCAAGAAAAGGAAACCAGTCTGGTGGACCCCTGCCATTAACAAGCTATACAATAGAAGGAGGAAACTAGTACAGGAGAGAGTAAAATCTGAAGAAGGGAAGACATCCCTGATCAGTATCAGCAAGAAACTACGATCCCTCATAAAATCATCCAAGGCAAGCTTCGAAAGAAAAATTGCCAAGGACTCCAAAGATAACCACAAGACATTCTTTAGCTATGTCAAGAATCTAAATGGCAATGCTCATATCTGCTCGAAGTTAGTGCAGAATGGCACAAAATACACTGAACTGACTGATATCGCCAATATCCTGGCAGACAGGTTCAGTGCAATCTTCACCCCCCTCTCACCCCCAAAAGGGCCCATAACCATACCAGAAGAATATAGTGCCCCTGAAATCACAGACACTCAGGTTAAAACAGCCCTCTCCAATGCCAAAAACACAGCATCAATGGGACCAGATGGTGTTCCAGGCTGCGTCCTACATGAGCTCAAAGATGGACTAACCCCTCACCTAAACACACTGTTCAAACTCAGCCTCTTCACAGGCTATGTACCCATAGAGTGGTGCACAGCAACGGTTATTCCGCTCCACAGAGGTGGAGCCACAGCAGACCCCGGGAACTATCACCCTATAAGCCTGACTAGCTTGGTCTTCAAGGCTATGGAGTGCATCATCATGGAACTCATTAACAGAGACATTGTGAACCTCCAAACACTGGACCCTACCCAGTTCAGCTTTGTTAAGGGCAGATCATGCCTCCTAAACCTGGTGGACTTCTTTGAGACAGTTACCAAGGCTATAGATGAAGGAAAGGTGGTACCGACAACCTACCTAGACCTCGCAAAGGTAATATAGACAAGCTCACCAGCCTGAACATAAACCCCTACGTTACAAGATGGGTTGCCAACTGGCTCATGGACAGAACCCACATGGTGAGAGCTGCGGGAACTAGGTCCGACTCTAAACTGCTTACAAGTGGCGTTCCCCAGGGCTCAGTCCTAGGACCCCTCCTGTTCGGCATATACTTCTCATCAGTAAAGGCAAGCACAGGAGGACAACGGCTGACCAAGTTCACAGATGACTGCAAACTAGGGGCTATAGTTGACTCTCCGGCTGACACAGACATCCTCCAAAAGCATCTCACTAAGACAGATACCTGTTGTCAAAATCATGGCCTCAAGCTAAATGCCAAAAGTGCATAGTCATCCCATTTGGAAAAAACAAAGTACCCACAAACTACCACATAGGTGGTAGTCCCCTAAATATGGAAAGTGTAATAAGGGATCTGGGGACCCAAGTAGATAGTAATCTCTCCTTTGATAATAACATTGCCAAAGTGGTTAGCAAATCCTTCTATGTGGCCCTCCTAATCACAAAAGGGTTCTCATCCAGATCAAAAGAGGTCACTGTGCCCCTCTACTCATTACTCATCAGACCCATCATAGAGTACAATGCCCCATTTGGGATGTACCTTACAAGACACCTGCAACAGCTGGAAAGACCACAGAAGTACCTCACCAAGAGGATCACTGGCCTCAAACAGATGCCCTATGCAGCTCGACTGAAGAAACTCCAGCTGTACTCGGTTGCATACCACCTACTCAGAGGTGATCTCTGCCTGACATACAAGGCCATGTCCAACCCAGAATTGATGGACATGCTCCACCTAAAGAAAACCTTATCCTCTCGAGCCACACGATCTAGGGATCTAAACCTCACCACAACAATAAATAGGACGTGCTGGAGGGATAGATTCCTGTCCCAGAGACTTCCCATGCTTTGGAATAAGATTCCAGTCTACATTAGATAGAGCTCCTCTCTAACACTCTTCAAGAGAAACCTTGACGAGTGGATGGGAAACAGAAAGTTTACCCTGGGGATCACTTCAGTGGATCTGCTGGACAGAGGCACAGGGAACTAATCTAAGGGGGTGGCGAAAGCCAACACATTCTGGCTAGGCTTATAAATGTCTTCGGGCAGATAGCCCAGTACCTACCTATGAACCTATGAACCTATCATAATGCGATGATGATAATTATTTTGAACGAGGGAAAGGATCTCTTAGATCCAGGGTCTTTCAGTCTCATTTGAATACTAAACCATTACTATAAGGTTTTTATGATGATGTTAGCAAGAAAGTTGGCAAGGATACAAGTAACACTAATCAATTTGGATCAATGTGATTCATAAAAGGAAGACAGACCTATGACAATATAAACAGGACTTTAATTATACAAAAAAGATGCTATGATAGGTAAAAATACTGTTATGTTGGTAGGGCTTGATACATACTAAGCATTTAACAGAGTTAGCTGTGACTTTAAGGAGAAAACTGAGAGGTTTTTAGCATTCATAAATAATGGACAGATTTAATATTTAGTATTTATAGAAGTGCCCAAGCTAGGGTAAAATTTGTTTGTGATCTCACAAAGGAGATAGATCTGACTAGAAGAATGATGCAAGAATGCCCACTCTCCTCATTTCTAGTTGCATTCTGTTTAAAACATTTGCTAAAGATATAACAGACTCAAGTATAGCTGGATACAAGTGGGGAGAAATCAGAAAAATATAGCTCTGTTTGCTGATGATATAATAGTATATGTTACAGAGCCAAGAAAAGTACATATAAGCTATTTTTGCTAAACTAAAATACTTTAGCATGGCAGGGTATAAGGATAATGGATTCAAGACTAAAGCAACAGTCATGAAATATACATTAACATTTGACTTGGTCCAAGATTATCTGTTTCTATGGGGGGCATGAAAAATAAAATATTTAGGTATATGGCTAAAACAAGATGTTAATTAGGCAGCTAATTTGATGCAGGAAGGGACTAAGGATGACATTTTTCTAAAGATAAGTCAATAAAATTGCTGTTGAAGGAACCGGATAATAAAATACAAGCAATTAAAATGTTTTTGTCCCATTGCTTTTATACATTGGTCAAGCAAATCTATTCAACCAAAAAAGCAGGCATGGAGTGATATTAAAAAAGAACTAAAATAATTTCTGAGACAATAAAAAGAAGGGGTTCATTGGGAGACGCTCCCTTTAATGGAACATGGAAGAATGGGTGTGTGCCAATTTAGAGATGTACTTCAAAGCCACCTAGGTTAGGCTCATCTGTTTGGCACAGGATCAGCACTACAGCATATCACATCCTATATTATTATTAAGGCTCACGGAATTGGGCCTCATAAAGAATACAGTCAATTTGTTTAAAAGTTAACTTTGCCACTGAACACAGTGTCTATGCTGGAGAGATAGGCTACCAACAGCTCATGAAACAGCATTTGCTGTACCACAAGGTTCAATATTATGAGCATTACTCTTTGATAAAAATGTATAAATAAAATGCATGCAGCCTTTATCCCAGCAAATATAATCCAATATGCAGATGATCTGACACTATGTGAAGCTTCTTCAGCCAAACAGCTCCAAGATGAACTGCATCATTCCTTTATAAAAAATGAAAAATGGCTTTAGCAATCTAAACTCTCCAAAATCCAAAGAAAAATAAGCGAATTGAATTGTTACCTCCAAACCAGCAAGAAAACTACTATGATTTAAAAATATCAGGTGATAAAACTACATTGTATAATAACTGACCATGAATTAAGAGTTCATCAGCATATTCAACACGCTGTTCAAGAAACCAATCATAAACAAGAACTTCTTTATAAAGTCAAACCTTTACTATCAGACCATGCATGCTAGACCGTAGCTCAAACCTATCTGCTCCCTAGTCTTTTGTATACTGCATTAATTTTGCCTGACTTACAGTCCTTTCAGCTAGCCAAAATAGAAAAATTGTAACATAAGATAGCAAAGTTTGCAAATAACCACACTAACCAAACACATCACTGTCTTGCACTTCATTCCCTTAACTGTGTTAAGCTACCTAATCTATTACCTATGCTCACATTAAGACTGGCCAAAGCATCCTCTACAGCCAAGACTGATGATCTGGCACCAGACAGTTATTAAACTGGTACCTGACACACAGGAAACTGCATTCAATGAACCAACACTTAGTGCTTATTCAAAACACAATGGTGATTGCTGATACTCTGTTTATGTTGCAAAACTGCGGAACCCTCTCCCAACAATCATCAGAAATATCTCATACCTATCCACAAAATAATCCTGCACGTGTAACACATGCATTACTAAGACCCTTTCTTATTTTACTCATTTCTCATCTATATTTTAAAATCCCAAGGAAACCACACATATCAGCAAAACAATCCTGCTCTTGTACAAGCATCATTATTAAGTCCACTCCTTATGCAATCAAATCAAATAAATATAAAATCCTCATATTTTCTCACCTGTTTATATGTTCCAAGAGAATAATTAGTTGGATGAATCTTACATATGCATTATCTATTGGGTGTACTAGCATCTCAATGTGACTTTAAACTGTAAAATTATTTTATTTTACTTATTTTTATATTTGTTAACCGGGGTGGTCCAAATGGGGCCAGAGAGTCCTTTTTCAGTGGAGATCCAAGGAGAAAAGCTCCAGGAAAGAAAAAATAAGAAAAACCTAACAATTCAGTTTGTAAGATACTTAACAGTAAAAAACAGAGGGAAATATACAATACAAATATATATACAAGGCAAAAGTACAGTATTTTGAGAATGCAGTAACAATATGTTTGAGAAATTTGATTAGCATTAAGTTATTTGCAAGGAATGTAGCAATGCCTAAAATAAATTAAAAAAAAGATCAGAGTAACATCATGGCATAGTACAACAAAGATGCATTTAATGGCATAGGTACTTATTGCAGAAAGAGTAATATATGTAGACAGTTTAGGTAGATACCAGGCAGATACGTTAATTGAGAGAAGAAAAAAATTCATTAGGTAAATTCCTGACAAGTATCAAGTGTTATATAATATATTTATATAATTGTCTTTGAAAAATATGCATTGTGGAGCTTTTCTCCACAGGCCTCCACTGAAAAGGGTCTTTACCCAATCAGATTTTCCTGGTAATGAAAGGCTTATAAATAAATAAATAAATAAATAAACATGCCTAAATGAAAGGAGGAAAATACACAGGAGGAGTAAATCTTTGTGGGTATTCGGAGGAAGTTTAGAAAACAGGACACTGAGCCTTATGCCAAGCTCCATATACGTATATCTACATGGGGCTGCTTCATTTGCCCTAACTTCCAAATGACTGACACCCATTTGCCCAAGACCAAATGACCAAAATTTCATTTGACTGACACTTCATGTGCCCAACACTTCATTTGACTGACAAGTATTATTGGCAAGTAAATGGAATATGTCCCCTTCCCCACTGTAGTGTGACCCTGGAGTTAGAATATATAGTTAGGGGGTGTGGGGGGCAAAGCCCCCCCTTAATTTCATATTATGTTTGGTTTTGCTTTCATATTGCTTAGTAAAACAAAAGTAAGTGGGGGCCTTCACCCCCCCCCACACCCCCCATTGTGGGGGGCTGTGCCCCCCACACCCCCCTAACTATATATTCTAACTCCAAGGTCGCACTACAGTGGAGAAGGGGACATATTCCATTTACTTGTCAATAATATTTATCAGTCAAATGAAATGTCGGGCAAATGAAGTGTCAGTCAAATGAAATTTCGGTCAAATGGGGTCGGGCAAATGGGTGTCAGTCAATTGGAAGTTAGGGCAAATGAAGTAGACCCATCTACATACATCCCTCTACAAGTTATGTACATCAAAGACTACAAATAATTGGAAATGCAGAATCCTGCTCATAGGATCTGAGACATACAAAGGCAAAAAAAGAGATGATTTAGGATAAAACAAACATTTGGAATAGGCTGTGATACTGGCAGCAGATGTTGAAGGGAATAAGATAATAACATGGCGCGAAGACCTGGTCTTTTAAGCTAACATGGTAGACTTTTTATTTTATTTATTTATTTGACATTTGTTGACTGGGTTGGTCCAACTGAGCCAGTCGTCCATTTTCAGTGGAGACCCGAGGAGAAAAGCTCCAATACATAGAAATAAAGTATGATAAGCATATTTAATAATAATAGCAAAATATTCACTATGTGAAACACCACAATTAGATAACTGCACGAGGAAACGGCTCAAATATAAATACTATCTTTAATTAAAAAGTTAAGTGCTTTCATCTAAAAATATAGTCTTCATCAGAACACACAAGTTCAACAGCTGATTGTTTAAATATGAAACACAACCAATCACATCCAACAAAAAATTACCATATTCATAAAATGATTAATTTGATGATGTCATATTCCCCTCATGAATTTAGTAAATAATGTGAACAAACATATATTAAAAAACATATAAAACTATATGCCGTTTACATTCTTGCTTCAATGATAGGTTTGATAGGTATATGATCATTAATACCAGGTGGGGTAGTTGCATTTAAAAGTATTTGCCATCTTACTTCCTTCTCACCTAATAATGTTTTTACGTTACCCCCTCCCCCCGATTAGACTGATTCAAAACTTCTAGTAAGGCAAATTTAAAGGTAGAACAACCACTGTTGTCCCTAATATGCCTATATAATGCATTGTTTGCATCCTCTTTTCTAATAGCATATAAATGATCATATATCCTATTTTTAAAAACCTCCCAGTCTTACCCACATTGTAACTGAGGCATCCACAACACTTTGCAAAATAGACAACATTCTGTGTCTGACGATTCCCATAATTCCAAGCATATTTGAAATACAACACAATCTTAGAGGTCTTATGTGCTAAAAACAGTGAAGTAGCAAATGAAAGCTATAAACTTGACTTGATTGCAGAGTGCAAAGACAAACATACACACAATACAGTCTAATCCATCTACAGTGCACAAACATTCCTAAGTAAAACACTGTTTTTAAGGACTCAAGAATTTATTTGTAAAAAGTATCAACAAGTAGTTCAAAGCTTAGCAGTGCAATTCTAAGGCCAAACATCCATTTCACTATCACAATGCTCAGTGCCTCTACAGCTTACACCCACAGCCCATTAACTTCAGCAGAGAAACAAACAGAACATCAAAGCAGACATCTGTCAAAATGACTGCCCATTATGTTTTCATATTTAAATATTATTTATTTTTAATCCTTACTTGCTGTTTTATCACTAATTTTCTTTATTTTTATGTAATAATGATGTTATCGTTATACGTAAACTCAGGACTAGTTAATGCCATGAACTTCCGGATTAATCAGTAAACTTTTTTTTTTGTTTTGTACTTACTGTTTTTGTATATATAATTAAAGTTCCAATTTGTACTTAATTTAAAGTAAATTGGCGGGGTTCAAACGTCCTGTACCCTTTGTTGGAATTTAGTTAAGACTGTAGATTGCAAGTTAGTAAGGATTGGAGCGGCATAGAGAAGGAAGGGAAAAGGAGAGCCTGAGCTAGGGAGAGTCTAGAGTTAGAGGTAAGAAATGTTCGATTTTGGTACAGTAGACCAAGTTTTTGGTGGGTTTTTTTTTTATATTTTGGAGGATATGCAAGCTGAATTTAAGTTCATCATCTGTGATGGTACCTAAGAGCTTAGTGTAGGGGTCAGGTTTAATGGTGGTTGTGCCAGTGGATGTGATGACAAAGGTTGATTTGTGTTGAGAGAGAGAATGTGGGAGAAATAGCAGGAGTTTAGTTTTTTTGGATTTAATATGAGCTGATTAGATAGCCACTTTTCAATGGATAGGAAAGATGCCTGGGTGAGAGCATGAAGGTCAGATATATTGTTAAAAATGGAGATGAGTGTAGAGTCATCTGCATATTGAATAAGGGAGGATTGTTTGCAACAGGTATGGAGATCATTGATGAAAATATTGAACAGAAGGGGGCCCAGGATAGAACCCTGGGGTACTCCAGATGTAATGGGTAGGAAGGAGGAGCAGGAAGAGAGCCATCTGACAGATTGTTGTCTATTGGTGAGGTAACTGGTAAACCAGCTAAGGGGGGACCAGAGAGATTGAGATCAGCAAGTTTAGATAAAAGTATAGAGTGAGAAACAGTATCAAAAGCTTTGGGAGAGGTTGAGGAAAAGACAAGCTACAAGATGATTATTGTCTCTGGCTTCAGCTACAGTGTGTGTAAAAGATAAGAGTGCAGTGGAAGTGCTGTGGTTTGGCTGGAAGCCATGTTGAGTGGGTGTTAGAAGGTTTTCCTGGAGGAGAAAATTGAGTAGCTGAGTATGAATGCATTTTTCAAGAATTTTAGAGAGGGGAAAGTATGGTTATGGGTCTGTAGTTAGATGGGTCGGTAGAATTCCCACTTTTATGTAAAGGGATGGTAATGGATTTTCAAGTGTCTGGTACCGCGGCTTCCTGAATGGATCTATTGATTAGCAAGGATACTGGGTAAGCTATGGATTCAGCTGCTAGCTTTAGAAAGATAGGAGGAATGTTATCTGTAGAGAGAGAGCAGGGCTTGAGCTTGAGAAGGAGTGATTTAATGTAAGCAGTAGAAATGGTTTAAGGGAGAAGAGGCTTTTGTTGTCTGGGTTGGGAGAGGTGTGAGAGGGATAAGAGTTGTGGTTGGTGTGATTAAGTTTCTGGATAGTATCAATGAAGTAATTGTTGAGAAGGGTGGTAGTTTCTAGTGGAGTATTGTTAGGGAAAGGGGAGGGAGTGGAAGGGCTACCAGGATGGAGTATTTTGTTAAGGTTGGACCAGAATTTTTGTGGATTGGATTTACTCTTGATTTGGGGAGAGCTGAAGTAGGAGTTTTTATCTTTGTTGATTTGTTTCTTGGCACGGTTCCTAAGCTCTTAATAAGTTTGGAGCAAGGAAGGAGTTTTGGTTTTGGCCTAGTCTTTCCAGACACTATCTCTTTTATGCATAAGAGTTTGAGTTTCTTTAGATAGCCAGGGGGCATAATTGCTATTGACTCTAATTCTTCTGGTAGGGACAAGGGAGTTGAGAACTTTTATAAATATATTGTTGAATTGTAGTATGGCTTCATTGAGAGGGAGCTGCTGGAGGAAGGACCAGTCAGTACTAGATCATGTAGAATTAAATATGTTGGAGTTAAAGTTTGAAAGTTTATGGCAGTCTCTGTAAGAGTGTGGTTTGGGTGATTGAGGAGAGTGTCTTAGGATGAAGGTGGGAAGATGGTCACTTAAGGTGTCAGGTAAGGTACAGGGGTACAGGGGTTGAGATAAAGGTTAGGAGTATTAGTGAGGATCCAATCAAGTATAGGATTAAAGGGAGAGGTTTTGTGCATATGGGTGGGGGATGTGACATGCTGGTGGAATCCATGTTAAGTTGATACTAAGTTGTGGAGAGTCAGATGTTAGATTAGACCAGTCAATACTGACATCTCCAAGGATGACAGTTTCATAGGGTATATTGCGGGACAGCCAGGACTTCCTTATTAAATGAAAGCAGTCCCATTTTCAAACTGTCTCTGTGTCCTCATAATGACTGAACATGCCTCTTGACTACATAAAATAATAAGTCATAGCTTCTTATAGCAGAGTAACATGAAAGCAGTACTGAGCCTTTGGTTTGAAATTCTTCACCTTCATAAGCAGCAAGTTTCACACACCTTGCCAAATCAAGCCTTTCACCATTACACACTCTGGCAAATGTTTCTGCTGACACAACATTGCACCTGGAACCTGTATCAACTTTGATCTCTATGGGTTTGCCATTTATCCAAATAGTACAAAATACTTCATTCCTTGCCCTTAAATGTACTGCACTCACCATTTCATGAAGCACTGACACACCATCAACATAAAGAGTAGGCTTGTCACAGTCTAACTGATCAACTCGTTTCTTAAAATGTTCCCTTTTAATAAAAGAATGTGGGCCTTTTGATTACAAAATCTTTTGAAATTATTCCATTCATTGCATTTGTGGCTTTGTTGACCAAAAGCAAAACATTTTTCCCTTTTAGATTCATGACTATCACCACAATTACAACAATTGGTAATTAAGATTGGTTGGGACCCATGCTTTGAGTTTGCTGACTCACTGAGACTGTGCAAAGTGTGGAATTTGCTAGAAAGTTCTGGGGTTTAACAGTGAGTGCTGCAGGGGTTACAGCTGCCATGTGCTTGGGCCTGTTTCTTTTAACAATGTGCTGCATACTATCAACATTAGCTTTATCAGTGTGCCTTCTACAGCTGTTTTTATTCGTAAGCATACTTGTGTGCTTTTCTGTAAGCTCATATATCTGACAAATCTCAATGGCCTTATTCAAAGTTAAATTACTGTTATGAAGCAAAATCTTTCTCACAGCATCATTTTTTATACCATACACAAGTCTGTCTTTTATCACCTCATTCCTTAAGTCACCATATCTGCACGTTTTAGCTTTATTTCTCAGGTCAGTTATGTATGCTGCAAAAGTTTCACCAGGCTTTTGCTCCTTTGTGTAAAATAAGTGCCTTTCCATTGTAACATTTATCTGGGGGTTGCACATTTCTTTAAATTTACATTTTAAACACTCCGTGTTCTCCCTTGACTCAGCCTGTACAACAATATGATGTTTTTCCCCCTCTCCTGCATAGATAGCTGGTGCATACATAAATTAATGTTCCCTTTCTATAGCTTCTGACCCAGCTAAATTAAGTAGAATGCCTTTGTACAGTCATCTTTATCAGAAAATGCAGCCTGTATGAAAATGTCGTACTCTTGCTCAAACACTCTCCAATTCTCAGCAATATTATTGTCAAACACAAGTACAATAGGTTTTCAAAATCCATCTGCCATACCCGCAAAGTATACACAAACATACTGAAAATACAGTCCTTGTAATTATGTACTACCTAACTATTCTGTGAGCTTGTAGCAACATTCACATGCGCAATAAACTTTTCGAAATACTTTACTTTGTGAAATATGCTCTGTAATGGCTGTACTCTGTGAAATAGGCCTTGTAACGCCTGTACTTTGCAAAACAGCTTTTCTGTAACACAGCACAAACTTGCAAACACTTTATACACTTCTGATAACTTGAATATTTTTGTTTTATATGAAAATACATATGCTTTGTGAAATTGCAATTGTTTCACATTATTTTACTCATTTTATGCAATTCAGACTTTATTTTAAACATTTTCCATAGTAATTTAAATATTTCTATCGATATTGTACATATTGGTTTACAGTATGTGAATATT
The DNA here is from genome assembly GCF_019279795.1 of Protopterus annectens. NCBI lineage: Eukaryota > Metazoa > Chordata > Ceratodontiformes > Protopteridae > Protopterus > Protopterus annectens. The sequence goes on along the minus strand of NC_056727.1, from coordinate 1,080,912,471 downwards.
ATTTAGAACATTCTATATGCCTGGTTTCATATTATGCAAAAAGAAATAGTGCTGAGCAAGTTTTAATACCTGAAATTAATTTCTGACCTGTTTTGCAAAGTATGCATATTTTAGGATGATCCACTCCTGAATATTCCACCAGCATCTACATAAGTACCTTAAATCATTTTACCCAAACCATTTCTGACCTCATGCCCCTTCAGTATGCTTCTTCTGCCACCCACCATGTCCTTTAGACATGCCACTTTTGACACCATGTCGCTCGTTTGTCTCTAATACATATAACAAGAAGGCCTGGGGTTTTGTTCTGATGCTTTAATACACAGAAACACTTCAGGATGGATAGCAGCATCATTAAATATGAACAAACTAGTTAACAAACAGAGCTTACATAAATACATACATACATGCTTGTTAAAGGTATATACATGCATATTGATCTACACTACTGTTGCTTTAAGGTATACTGAATGTCACCCAAGCACTCCTTGCATAGCGTAGGGCATAAAGATGATGTTCAGGCATACCATCCTCTGAACTTCTTTGCCACCAGTACGAACACTCCTTCTGATTTTTGGTCTGTTCATCTACATCCATTTTTCACCAGTTGAACACATTTTCTTTTTCTAGTGACTGCCTGTGTCTTGTTGCTGAAGTCCAAGCTTTAGCAGATAAGTACCCTGTTGGGGTTTTGTTTTTTCTTGGCTTTTTTGTTGCTGTTGGGATTAATGTCATCCAGGAAGGGTAAATGCAAGTGTGCGAGACAGATTCCAAATAAAGAATGCCACGGTAAGTGCCTTTTTTGCCTAGGAGTTTCTCAGGACCATAGGTCTTATTCAGTTTGTCAGGCATTCTTCCTGAAAACCCTTTGTAGTAGGCTTTATTAAATTTCCTTGTATCTTGAGAACCAGCATCTTAAACTTCTCGCTAAAGATACAATGGGAGGAACTTCCCATCCTGAGGCTCAGCTTTTAGAGAAGAAGGTGAAAAAGGTAATACTGCAATATTCTGCTGTTCAGCTTCTGCTGGGTGTTTCAACTGAGGTCATTATGAACCTGGAGGCTTGTCTGGCTGTGTTGTTGGATTCTTCTGTCACAACTGGGTTGGAGGCTGGTGAGGATCCAGATGGCAACACATCTGACAAGGCTTTGCAGGCATCCATTTCAGATGTTCAGGGGGAACCGCAGTTGATTATTTCTGAGGAGCCTAAGGGGATTCCACAGATTCTAGTTAGGGAAGAAGTTCCTTCTATGGTTATTGAATTCCATCCTGGGTCAGAGCCTTCTTAGTTTTATAGCAAGGAAGTTCCCTTAAAGAAGAAACAAAAAACTAAACATGTTTCTTCTGCTCCTAGGAATCCACAAAGTGAGTAGCGGGTCTTTACTCAGGGGTTGTTTAATGCTTTAATGTCATTAAAACATCTGCAGGGAGTTTCCATTCCTGCTTCACGTTGGTCCTCCATTCCTTTAAAAGGCCTAGTGAACAGGATTCTTCTAAGGAAGAGTCAGATTTTAATAAGGAATTCCTGACTTATTCTACTCAAATTGCTTCCCCTTTGGACTATGGGTCAGAGGAGGAGGAATCTAATAGTCCTAATACTCCTTTTGAAGAAACTTCCTTTGGGGACACAGTCTCTAGGATGATGGAATTTTTTAAGTGAGTTTGTGCACAGGTCTCTGATATCCATAAGAGGTATTATGAGTTGCTGCAGTTAGAATCTCCTAAGCCTGTGGCTATTCCTCCTGTTTTAGCTGCTTTGTTGGATGCTTTTTATAATGCCTCTAAAGTGCCTGATTCTCTGCTCCCATGAAGCCTGATTGATTTTATAGGGTGCTTGAGAATTGTAACTTTAAGGTTTTATAGGGTGCTTGAGGATTGTAACTTTTAGTACAAATGTCCTGCTGCTGACCCCTCTGTGGTGTCTGTAACTTCTGACAAGCCATCTCAATTGCTTCCTTCACTCAAGTTGCTGCCTTCTGACAATGACAGCAAAACCATGGAAAGACTGGTTAAGAAGGATTACACTTCCGCTACTCTAGCTTTTCGGGCTATTAATATCAGACCCATATGTCTAGGTATGTGTTGGCTCTTCTTTCTCAGCAAAAAAGAAAAAAGCCAGCACTCAATTCTCCAATATAGCCTTCCGGCAAAAGAATATTTTATTCCATGAAGACTGAATAAAAAATTAGCCCAGCGGGGTCGGCAAAAGCCTTCTTCAGCAACCATACCACAAAAAATAATATAAAGACTATTAACTCACGCATTTATATGCAATGTAATAACGCCCTCTAGTGGATAGAAAATATGTTACAAAACTAGATAGCAAAAATAGTACACAACGAAATATTTAAATATCACAAAATATCTGTGTGTACAGGAATCCAATAGTAAGTATATACATGCTGATCCATTACAAAATCATTCAAAATTGGTCATTCAACCCAGGTGAAAATAGAGCTCCCAATTTGACAATCTACATTATTTCTTTATTCATTAGTAACTCATGTAATACATGAACCTCATTACTCTTAAACCTGATATGGTCAGTGACCATGAAGCTAAAGATCCCTGTGGGATGTTTAAGTATGTGTTTATATAAGGAACTCAAAACTTGTTTGTTTCTAATATCACTTAAATGTTCACCGACCCTTAATTTAAAGGGTCGGGAAGTCTGTCCCACATAAAATGCCCGACAGCTACATTGGGCTAAATAAATAACCCAACTGGTACTGCAGTTAGCAAAAAAGGAAACATTATAAACATGTGGGAAATTGTGAAAAGTAAAACTATCTGACTTGAGCACCCTCGGACAATATGGGCAGTGCCCACATGGATGACAACCCAACAAAAGTTGCCCAGTTACTGTTGTTTGAGCGGGGGGGGGGGGTTAGGAAAATAATTGTGCACCCTTTTGTAGTGACTGAATAAAGATCCCAATGACTGCCCCTTCCGAAAGGAATAAGAACACCAATCCTTAATGTAATTGTTTAATGTATTATCTGACTGTAACAAGTACCAATGTCTTTGAATGATATTCATAAAGCTCCTGGTGTTTCTGTCATAAGTAGTGACCAATCTAGGCTCCTAAAATTGGTCTATACACTTAGGATGGTATGATAGCAACTGTGACCTATCTTGTTGATTAGCAAACCGACTGGCCCTGGTAATGTCATCTGCTTGGTATCCTCTGTTCTTAAATCTGGTTGTTAACTCCTGTCGATGGTAGGCATACGTGGAGGAATCAGAGCAAATTCTCCTAATATGAAGAAATTGCAATTTGGAGATGTTCCTGATGACATGTTGTGGGTGGAAGCTTGTGGCATGAAATAGGGTATTGAACTGAGGAAACTTTCTAAATACCTCACTCTCCAAAGTGTCTAATTCAGTTCTCTTAATTGACACATCCAGGAAAGTGATTTTCAATCTGTTATAAGTTAGCTTAAATTCTACACCCCACTTATTGGAATTCAAATATTCCAAAAATTCAAACAGAAATGCCTCATCCGCTCTCCACACCAACCAACAATCATCAAGATATCTCCTCCAAGTATCTAATTCATTCATAAAGATATTATGATTGATATCATAACTCAATTGTTCCTCCACGTAAGCCATAAACAGGTCCACATATATGGGGGCAAAAGAAGCCCCCATAGCAGTACCTTGGATCTGCAAGAAGCACTTGTCTTCGAAATAAAAGACATTGTGGGTGAATACCAATTCAGCCATACAAACCAGAAGAGTGTTAAAGCCTGGTTTGTACATATTCGCCCGATCAAGCCAATATTGCAAAGCAGTGAGTCCTGCCCAATGGGGGATACTAGTATATAAGGAGGTGACATCCAAAGTACATAAGAGCCAGTCCGGTTCCAGCTGCATATCTGATATGATGTCAAGAAACTGTGTGGTGTCCTGTATCCTCGCCCGTATCAAGGATAGCAAAAGTTTAAGATATTGTATGAGAAATTCCGACAAGGGCTCAGTCAAGGAGCCTCTACCAGAGACAATTGGTCGACCAGACTATTGGGATCTTTATGGATCTTAGGCAAGAAGTAAATGTATTGTTGTCTAGGGTCATTGACCTTGAGGTGATAACAGGTATCATGAGTAATGATACCCTCCTCTTCTACTAGATCCAAAAATTTATCAATGTCTTGTTTAAACTTACTGGTTGGGTCAATAGACATTGCCTTATAATGAGATTCATTAGATAGTTGTCACTCTGCCTCATAATCCACCCAATTCTGAACCACCACTGCCCCACCCTTGTCAGCCGGCAAAATGACAATGTCATGATTCTTAATAAGATGTTCAACACATGACCTTTCTTGTTGGTTAAGATTACCCTTAATCATATTATACTTGCTCAAATTCAGATGTAAATCTTTGAGAACCTCTATTGACCCAACCAGTAAGTTTAAACAAGACATTGATACATTTTTTGGATCTAGCAGAAGAGGAGGGTATCATTACTCATGATACCTGTTATCCCGTCAAGGTCAATCACCCTAGACAACAATACATTTACTTCTTGCCTAAGATCCATAAGGATCCCAATAGACTGCCTAGTCGACCAATTGTCTCTGGTAGAGACTTCTTGACTGAGCCCTTGTCGGAATTTCTCACACAATATCTTAAACCTTTGCTATCCTTGATACGGGTGAGGATACAGGACACCACACAGTTTCTTGCCATCATATCAGATATGCAACTGGAACCAGACTGGCTCTTATGTACTTTGGATGTCACCTCCTTATATACTAGTATCCCCCATTGGGCAGGACTCACTGCTTTGCAATATTGGCTTGATTGGGCGAATATGTACAAACCAGGCTTTAACACTCTTCTGGTTTGTATGGCTGAAGTGGTACTCACCCACAATGTCTTTTATTTCTTTTATTTCAAAAACAAGTGCTTCTGGCAGATCCAAGGTACTGCTATGGGGCTTCTTTTGCCCCTATATATGCGGACCTGTTTATGGCTTACGTGGAGGAACAATTGATTTATGATATCAATCATAATATCTTTATGAATTAATTAGATATTTGGAGGAGATATCTTGATGACTGTTGGTTGGTTTGGAGAGTGGATGAGGCATTTCTGTTTGAATTTTTGGAATATTTTAATTCCAATAAGTGGGGTGTAGAATTTAAGCTAACTTATAACAAATTGAAAATCACTTTCCTGGATGTGTCAATTAAGAGAACTGAATTAGACACTTTGGAGAGTGAGGTATTTAGAAAGTTTCCTCAGTTCAACACCCTACTTCATGCCACAAGCTTCCACCCACAACATGTCATCAGGAACATCCCCAAATCGCAATTTCTTCGTATTAGGAGAATTTGCTCTGATTCTTCCATGCATGCCTACCATCGACAGGAGTTAACAACCAGATTTAAGAACAGGGGATCCCAAGCAGGTGACATTACCAGGGCCAGTCGGTTTGCTAATCAAAAAATAGGTCACAGTTGCTACCATACCATCCTAAGTGTATAGACCAATCTCAGGAGCCTAGATTGGTCACTACGTATGGCAGAAACACAAGAAGCTTTATGAATATCATTCAAAGACATTGGTACTTGTTACAGTCAGATAATACATTAAACAATTACATTAAGGATTGGTGTTCTTATTCCTTTCGGAAGGGGCGGTCATTGGGATCTTTATTCAGTCACTACAAAAGGGTGCACAATTATTTTCCTAACCCCCCCCCCCCCCCGCTCAAACAACAGTAACTGGGCAACTTTTGTTGGGTTGTCATCCATGTGGGCACTGCTCATATTGTCCGAGGGTGCTCAAGTCAGATAGTTTTTCTTCTTACAGTTCTCCACATGGTTATAATGTTTCCTTTGTTGCTAACTGCAGTACCAGTTGGGTTATTTATTTAGCCCAATATAGCTGTCGGGCATTTTATGTGGGACAGACTTCCCGACCCTTTAAATTAAGGGTCGATGAACATTTAAGTGATATTAGAAACAAACAAGTTTTGAGTTCCTTATATAAACACATACTTAAACATCCCACAGGGATCTTTAGCTTCATGGTCACTGACCGTATCAGGTTTAAGAGTAATGAGGTTCATGTATTACATGAGTTACTAACGAATAAAGAAAAAATGTGGATTGTCAAATTGGGAGCTCTATTTTCACCCGGGTTGAATGACCAATTTTGAATGATTTTGTAATGGATCAGCATGTATATACTTACTACTGGATTCCTGTACACACAGATATTTTGTGATATTTAAATATTTTGTTGTGTACTATTTTTGCTATCTAGTTTTGTAACATATTTTCTATCCACTAGAGGGCGTTATTACATTGCATATAAATGCGTGAGTTAAGAGTCTTTATATTATTTTTTGTGGTGTGGTTGCTGAAGAAGGCTTTTGCCATAACCAGCATGACCCCACTGGGCTAATTTTTTATTCAGTTTTCATGGAATAAAATATTATTTTGCCAGAAGGCTACACTGGAGAATTGAGTGCTGGCTTTTTCTTTTTTGCTATTTTGTTGATGTGGTATAGCCGTGCACCAACCACTCGTGCAGGTATATTGTTTGCTGTTATTTCTTCTTTCTCAGGCCTGTCAGCTTATTTCTGAGCCTCCGGACTCTGAGGGTAAGACTTCTGGTCTTTCTTTGCTAGGGACATCCTCTCAAGTGGTTTGTCATTCAATCAAATGTAGTTATGATGCAGCAGATGCCTCTTCTAGGGATGCTGTTTTTGGTTCAGTGATGAGGACGTATTCTTGGCTTAGGCATCAACCTTTATCTGATGATATTAAGGCTACATTGATGGATGCTCCTCTGGATAGTAATATTTTGTTTAGGGAAGTAGCTGCTGGTTTGTTTAAATCCCTTCAGGATAAGGGGAAGGCCTTACAGGAGCTTAAACATGTGTTTGTTTCTCCTGTGCCTAAATTTCAGGGAATCTACCCTAATAAGCCAGCCTTTGTTCATAGTGAATCTTGCCCTTCTACTAAAGGTAGAAAGAGTGGCAAACGGGTTCCTCCTGCTAAGACCACTCAGACTTCAAGGATTCAGAAGCCTTTTTTTCCTGACAAACCAGGTGCTGTATGACTATCTGTCTCTTCCCAGCCACATTCCTCTTTCTCTTCACCTTTCTCTTTCTCTTCCTGTTTGGCTTCAGATCACTCGGGATTTTTGGGTTCTGTCAATCATTCATCAGGGGTACTTCATGGTGTGGAAATCATGACCTCCTTTTATGAGGATTCCTCAGCCTCCTTGGGAATAACTTCCTTTTTCTACCCAGATGTTCTTCGAGGTCTCTGACTCAGGGTGCTATTCAAGAGGTGCCTGTGTCCCAAAGGGGGAAGCGGTTTTACTCAAGAATGTTTCTAGTGCCCAGAAAAAATGGGCACTTGGACACCAATTCTAGACTTCTCTCATCTAAACACTTTTCTGAAGATGCCTTCCTTTCTGATGTTGGCCCTCCAGACTCTGTTTCCTCTCTTGTTCTATCAGGCCTATATGGTGTCTCTGGATCTGAAGGATACTTATCTCCATTTTCCAATCCACCCTCTTTTCAGGAAGTTTTTGTATTTCTCTGTTACTTCCTGGCATTTTCAATTCTCTGCTTTCCCCTTTGGCCTTTCTACTGCCCCAAGGGTGTTCACCAAATGCCTCACTCCTGTAATTGCTTTTTGCAGGCTTCAAGGAATCCAAATTTTTCCTTACTTGGACGACCTGCTGATTCAGGCATCCTCTCTAGAAATCTTTTTGAAAAATCTTCATTTTGCCATTTCCCTTCTTCAGAGCCTGGAGTTCACAATAATCTTCAAAAAGTCTTCTCTAACTCCTTCTCAGGATCATGTCTTTCTAGGTTGCAGGATTCAGACAGTGTCAGTGCTAGCATCCCTGCCTCCTCCAAAGGCCTTAACTCTCATTTCTTACTTTCAGACTCTTCTTCCTCTGGCTTTCATTACAGCCAGGGAGTTTCTGAGAGGTCTAGGTTTCATGATATCCACCATTCTGATGGCCCCTCTGGCCAAACTTCACATGAGAAAGTTTCCCTGGTTTCTGAAGTCGGTGTGGCTTCAACATGCACATCTTCTAGACTTTGTAGTTCCTCTTCTTCCTTGACTCAAAAAGGAACTTCACTGGTGGATTCAGGAGTTGTCTCTGAATCCATGGATCCCTTTTCATCCCCCTCTGCCATCTCAGGAACTGCTCACAGACATTTCAGACATGGGATGGGGAGCGACTTTTGGCTCCCTAAAGGACAAGGAGTGTGGTCACCTTTCAGCAGAAGCAGCACATCAATACCAAAGAGATAAGAGCTCTTCTGCTGCCTCTTCAGGCCTTTCATCCTCTTTTCTTTCCAAGGCATCTCAAGGTGTTTACAGACCATACCACAGTGATATGGTATATCAACAAACAGGGAGGAACAAGATCTTATCTTCTTTGCCGGTTGGCACTTCTGGTATGGGATCTTGCTATCAAGTATCTAGTGACTCTTCAGGCATTTTATATCCCTTCAGATCAGAACATTGTGGCAGACACTCTGAGCATGTCCTTAACTCAGTCCCATGAATGGATGCTTCACAGGGATGTGTTTCTGGACATTCTCCACCAGTGGGGTACTCCTCAAGTAGATCTATTAGCCGCCATCTGAACAGGCAACTTCTTCTGTTCTGAGCCAGAGTCCCAGGTCCTCTGGTGTGGAAGGTGGATGCCCTCTCATTTTCTTGGAAGGGTATGTTTCTTTATGTATTCCCTCCCCTTCCTCTCATTCTGAAAGTCCTGTTCAAGATTCAACAGGATGTTCCCAAAATTTTGCTGGTGACTCCCTTTTGGCTGTGATAGCACTAGTTCCCTACACTTCTGAATCTAGCCAAGGGCAATCATCACAAATTACCTCACAGGGTGGATCTACTCATACAAGAAAATACATCTCTCATCCATCCCCACCTATCCAGACTTCAACTGACACTGTTGGGTGATAGGATTTTGATTCCTCATAGATACCTTTTTCTGAGGATGTGCTGAAGGTCCTGCAGGAGGCCAGGAATCCTACTATTAGGAAATCCTACTTATCCAAATGGAAGACACTTTCTATTTTGTCTCTCTCATAACCTGGACCCACTTATTGCAGATGTTCCTTTGCTTTTCTCTTATTTATGTGAGTTGCTCAATGCTGGTTTGGCCTATTCTTCTGCTAAAGCCCACTTATCAGCTATTTCTGCTTGTCTGCCTTTAAATCCTCCTTTAGCTTCCAGTTTTGAGGCTAAACAATTTCTTAAAGGTGTCCTTTATAATAAAACTCCCAGGAAGGCTGTTCCTCCTCCTTGGGATCTTAACTTTGTTTTGGAGAAGTTGACTCTAACTCTTTTTAAGTCTGCTGCTTCAGCTTCATTGCAAGATTGTTCTTAGAAGACTGTTTTTGGGTAGCTGTTACTTCTGCCAGGCAGGTGTCTGAGGTGCAAGCCCTTATGGCTTGTCCTCTTTTTTGATATTAAATGAGGGCATGGTGTCCTTGCATACCAATCCTTCTTTTATGCCTAAGGTGGTTAAAGAGTTGTCACTTTATCAGTCTATTAATTTGGCTACTTTTTCCCCCTTTCCATAATGTGACAGTGAGAGGGTGCTGTTTTTATTACACTTTTCACGGCAAGAGCCTTCCTTCTTCTGTAAAGGTTCATTCTACTGTGGCTTCTTCTGATGCTTTTTCAAGAGCTTAAATACTTATTCTATTCTTGAAGCAGCTACTCGGACTTCTGTGCATACTTTGACCAAACAGTACAAGATGGATGGTGTTTCTAGAGCTAGGGCTGGTTTTGCTAGAGCCATTCTTCATGTCTTTTTAGAGGGCTCTTCTGCTCCTTCCTCCTCCTCCCAAGTTTCCCCTTGAGCTTTGGCTCCTCCCATATGTTAGGAATACTACAGCAGTGAATGTAAGGACATAGTACAGTTGTGTAAAATATTACCATAACAGTAGATGTCTTTGCCTTCACTGTTGCAGTATTCACTCCCTCCCTCCATCCTCCTAGTCCTTTAGCTTCCTGGATGTACAGGTTACCCCTTGGGTTTCTTTAGACTGGAGTTGCTCCTGGAGCAATCAGTTCTGAAGATGGTACACCTGAATGTCACCTTTATAACCTACGCTACGCGAGGAGCATTTGGGTGACATTCAGCATATCTTAAAGCAACAGTAGGCTTTGGTAGATTGGCCAGATGTCGGGCTTCCATGGCAGGGAGTTCCATATGTTAGGAATACTGCAGAAGTGAAGGCAAGGACATCTACCCTTATGGTAATATTTTACACAACTGGACATTCTTCACACCATAAGGTATAACTTGCACATATTTGGATTGAAAGAGACTACACTGTTTTTGGACCAGTTCACCAAATAGTCTACAAAATATTGAAATCTCATCTGATTACTAAAACTTGTTTTAATGTTACCAGTTGTGGTACCATCAACAAATTTCTTGATACAAACCTGTTTCTGGCTGCCTACTTGGGCAGAAAATATTATTCCCCTGTAAAGGAGGCATACCTCACTGGACTATATGAAAAGAGACAGTATGGGTCTCTCTGAATATGTGTCACATGTGCCTTGCATTGAGCAGCATTCTACTTTCACCAAGGATGGTGCCACAGTATGAACAAAAAATTATTAATTTAAAAAAAATGGCTTAGCTTCTGGTGTCATTACAGGGAATCCAATATCTATCAGCATGGGAGAACATGATTAACAGGCCACTTCGCTTTGTCAAGGATGGTCTGCACCTGTCACCCCTGGGCTTTTGGATATTGGCCAAAACTTTATCTATCCCCATAGAGCCATTTCAGGCAATACCAAAATGATAAAAGGATCAACAGTTCATCAACATCCAAGGGTCCCTACCATGTTCTGGCCAGCTATACTTTGTCCTCTATGACCTACAAAGCTCATAACTCTTACCTAGACCTACTAGATGTGCTCACCATCCAATCAATTAACTTATTCAAGGGAGACTTTAACTACCCCTCTATAGACTGGGAAACGTACACTGTCTCCAACTCACAGGCATAACATTTCCTGGATTTATCAAAACAAACATCCTGCAAAAGATAGTCCATTCACCAACCAGTGGAAAAAAATATATGGACATAGTATTCACCAACATGCACCCTCCACATATCACATTGTCATTGGTGACATCAGAACACAAAGCTGTCTCCCTCAAAATAAAAACCAACCTGGAAAACCCAACTATAACCGTAACAGTTAGGAACTATACTAAAGCAAACTGCATCCTATTAAGCAACAGTTTGTCAAAATTCATGGCTCCCCAAATCCTGTGAATACAGCTACCCATGCAAAATCATTTACAGAAACCCTTTACAAACATGTAAATGGCTGCATTGAGGCTGCTGTACCTACCAGAAATAAGCCCAGATCTAACACCAAAAACAAACCACACTGGTGGAATCCTTACATTAACAGGCTATGTAACAAAAAAGTCATGGCCAAAATCAGAAAGAGGAACTTACACAGAGACAAGAGCTCTGTGATTCAACTAAACAAGAAACTAAGAGTTCTAAAAACGTCCAACAAGGTCAACTATGAGGTCAAGATAGCATCCCAGGCTAAGACAATCACAGGCCTTCTTCAGCTTTGTCAGGAACCTTAAAGGTAATACTCAGCACTGTGTAGAAGACCAGGGTGACATAGAAAATCTACTGGCTGATAAATTTAGCTCTAACCTCCACACACTCCCTCCCACTACCCGCTGTGAAATCCCTTTTAGCATATTTCCAACTATCAACAGGGAGCAAGTCCTGGAGGCTCTCACTAAAGCTATAAACATCAAGATAATCCAAGCGTTATAAATACACCATAAAACAAGCAAGAAGGCGAACGCTGACACCACACTATGTAGCTTGAGGAAACCGAAAACAATGAAGCAAACTCATGCAAACCAGCAGGACTGAATAAAAAACTCTTTTAATAACAGTTGAGCGCTTTCACCTGTTACAATACAGGCTTCCTCAGAACAAAAACCATTCTGAATCACAGCCCTTAAATAGATGTTTTGGCTCCAAAAATTTAAAGCAACATACTCCACTAAAACTTTCTGCATAGGCAATAAACAAAAACATTCCAAAATAAATAGATAACAAGAATAAACAATTATATTATAAATACATATATATCCTATAAAATGTAGTGCACAAATTCCTCTGAAATTCATATTTGTTAAAAACATATGTTTCTATAAAAACACTGACTCAACTTATTTATAAACAATTTGACACTAACGTATCTTATATAGCAAAGGATTAATAGACAGTGATTCATTCAAGCCTGGGGGTGAGGCAGCATCAGTAAAAATTTGCCACCACATTTCTCTGTAAGACAACCAACTCTTATAGTCTCCCCCCCAGGGTCTATTTGAATAAGGTCAATAATGCTAAAAGTGAATTTGTGTTCAGAGCCCTCTTGTTTTATGTGCTTATATAGGGCATTCTTCTCATCTCTCTTTCTAATGGAGTAAAAATGATCGCATATTCTTTTGTTCAGCTGTCTCTCGGTCTTCCTAATGTAGAAAGTGGGACAAGCTGAACATAATGCGATATATATGACAAGTTTAGTAGTACAATAACCTGCCTTGAATCTAATAGAGGTGTTGGTAGTGTTGCTTAACCTAGTGCCTTGACTGGTGTTAATAGCAAAGCACCAGTTGCATCTACCACACTTCTGTGTAGGTTTAAAAGTGTTAGAAGTCAGAAACGTTGTATTTTCTAACAACCTTTTCAAGTTCATACCCATTTTATTTACAAAATAGGGTTTGTCACCTAAAATGTTGGATATAGAAGCATCCGCCATAATAATAAACCAACTTTTATTGACCAATTGCCTCATCTTATAACTACAGGGACCATATTCGATAACACAAGCTTTGTTTAAATCATTACGACTAACTCTAGCAAGGGAAACAACATTATTACCTTGAGAATTCATTCCCAACAAAGGTGTGTACCTAGAACCCCAGCCTTGAATAACCTGCTTACTTACATTTTGCATCATACCAAGGTCATAACCTCTATCACTGAACATAGCCGTAATATACTCAACTTCAGCTATCATATCTATGTAGTCTGAAGTCATTCTAACTGCTCTAATCAACTGTCCCTTATAGATGTTCCTTAAAAGACTTTTAGGGTGATTACTAGAATATTCAAGGTAGTTGTTAGAAAAAGTGGGTTTCCTGTATATTCTAGATTTAAACCCAAAATTAGCCGGAGAGACGAGGGTGTCAAGGTATGCCAGACCATCATGACTGAATGCGTGTGTAAATTTCAAATAAGAACTACTGATGTTAATATATTCTATAAATTCAGTCAATGTCTCAGTGTCACCATCCCATAATATATATATATCGTCAAGGTAGCAAGTATAATATTTGATGTGAATATAGAAGTCACTGGTGAACACTACAGACTCCTCCCAGTCGAGCATGACCATATTAGCAAAAATGGGAGCACACGCAGCACCCATAGTTACACCCTTAGTTTGTTTAAAAATCTCTCCTTCAAAAAAGATGAAATTATTGTCCAATACCATACTCATCATATCTATGATCAACCATATCTTATCCCAATCCAACCCTGCATATTTAGTAATACTACGATTGAATGCTTCTAACCCCTCACTTTTGGGGATGCAGGAGAAAAGGTCTATGACATCAATAGTTACGTATAACAAATCTTTTTTGTATAAATGTGTAGGAAAATAAGCTAAAAAATACCAAGAATCCTTGGCAAGATGAAATACCTTTTCGGACACATGTTTCAAAGTATGGTCAATGACCACACCCAAAGGGAAAGTTTTAGATCTGCTGCCAGAAACAATTGGTCTAAAAGGCGGGTCAGACACATTCTTATGAACTTTGGGGATGCCAACTAGCTTGGCTAACACAGGAAATTCCACTTTGACAAAGTTGTAAGTGTCCAAACTAATTTGCCTGTCTATAAGAAAGTCCTCGAGGTGACAATCAATTTTTCTATAGGCTATATTAAGTTCATTAACAGATATGATCTCATAACTGTCAGTAGAATGCAAAATATCATGAAGTTTAGAGGTATATGTAAGTTGATCAAAAAGAACTAAACCCCCACCCTTGTCAGGTTTCATCACCCTTATTGATCTATTCTTCCTCAACATTTGTAGGGTGTCCTGTTCTTCTCTAGAAAAATTATGTTCCATTCTCCTAAACATATTCTTGTTGTTAAGCTCATAAATCTGCTTAACAATACTTTTTTCAAATAAACCAATCGTTGGATGGCATGGGGGTATAAAGGTACTTTTCTTTTTCAGAATTTTACAGTCATTATTAGAGCCAGTAACATTATTAGTAGGATTATTGAACATTACTGCCAAGTTTAATTTCCTAGTATACAATTTAACTTGACAAATATTATCATCCACATCAAATTTAGTAGTTGGTATGTATTTCAAGACCTTCGAAAGTAAATTGAAATAAGACATATCAAGCTCAACATCTGTGTAGTTAAAAATGTTAAAGCTCTTGTACCTGTAAATCACACCATCCGTGGAAGAAATCTCACAGTACTTTGTGATGTTATGTACTTCTTGTTTGGTAGCAGTTTGTCGTGTAGTCTGCAAATCTACATTAGTAACTAGCTCTAGATTCATATTATTTATATTGGCTATTGTTGATGATGGGGTTCCTTCCAACCCCCCCCCCCCATTTCCAATCCTTTCTTCTGTCTTGACCTCTGTCCTTGAAAAAATGGGAATTACTTTGAGCCTGAAAATTATAATCATAATCTGAGGGGACCTGCTGTCGATTATGTGAATTGTCAACAGCTTTAAACTGTCCTTCTTTCCACCCATATATAGCCCCTCTCTCATACTGCTGAATATCCCTAGTAAGTTTAGAATTTTTCCTTTCTAGAGATTTTTTTATATTTAAATCAGCTGTAACAAATTGTTTATTATATAACCTTTCCCATTGTTCAAATAATAAATCACTTAAAATGTTTTCATTCAGTTTTTCTGTTTCATCCATTAGTCTAACTAGTTTCTCATCATTACATTTAATTAACAGCTTCATGAACTCAATGCCACATTTATCAAAAAACAAGTTAAATTCTGTTTTTGTATTGTCATTCACATCTATGCCCATAGGAAATTTAAAAAATCTCAAGCCTTTAGGAATGACATTAATGTTCAAACACTTAGATAAATAAGCATTTTCTAACTTCAATGTATTAATATTATTCAGTTTTTTACCAAATAAATAAATCATGTCTTTAAGTGAACAGTTAGAAATAACAGGATCTTTACTTTTTCCACCAAAAGCATCATTATCTAAAAAAATAATTAGTATTCATAAACATTTTAAATTTGTCAATTTTGTTGGAAGTTGAGTCAGTTTTTGAAAACAGCTCAGTGCCTTTTCTTGCAGGTTCTCTGCCTGCTTGTGCATACGTTTTATTTGGTAACTTCCTCTTAGGGATGGCCCCTGTCCGTTTACCATCTTCCTGTACAGCCACTAAAGAGAAGTCAAATGTGTAGTCAAAAAAAACAATTCTACTACTGTTGTTTAATTCAACACTATTTTTAAGTTCATTATGTCCTTGCTCCAAAGGCAAATCAATACAGTTAGAGAGTGTACGACCCACTCCCTGTCCATTAAGAATGCAAGTGGAGTTAAAAGATAAAGGTGGAGAAACACAAGGTTCTCTCCCCACTACAGTACCTGAAACATTAGTTTTCTCTATAGCATCCCAGGCTAAGACAATCGCAGGCCTTCTTCAGCTTTGTCAGGAACCTTAAAGGTAATACTCAGCACTGTGTAGAAGACCAGGGTGACATAGAAAATCTACTGGCTGATAAATTTAGCTCTAACCCCCACACACTCCCTCCCACTACCCCCTGTGAAATCCCTTTTAGCATATTTCCAACTATCAACAGGGAGCAAGTCCTGGAGGCTCTCACTAAAGCTATATACATAAGTCCACTTGAGATACTCTACAGCTACAACCTCAAAACAAGTTATGCTCCAGGTGAATGGAGAATTGTAACACTCATTTCTCTTCATAATGGTGAACCATCATCTGACCACCTGGGAACTACAGACCCATCAGTCTGACAAATCTAATATGCAAAGCCATGAAACAAATTACCATCGAAATTATCAACAAGGGCATTGGCAACCTATAGACATTGGACCCATCCTAATTTGGTTTTGTTAAGGGAAGGTCTTACCAACTTAAGCTAGTAGACTTCTTCAAGAGGATCACCATGGGTATGTATGACAGTACATACCAGTTACCTTGACTTGGCCAAGACGTATGATACAATACACCACTCAGGTATTGTAGACAAACTCTTAATCCTAGACATGTCACTATATACGTCACTAGATTGCCAGCTGGCTCACAGGTAGGAGACAAAAAGTCAGGATTGGTGAGATCATCTCCACCAAGAGTCCATTCTCTAGCTGAGTACCGCAGGGCATCGTGTTGGGCCTACTCCTGTTTGGCATCTACTTCTAAGAAGTCAAAACTAATGTCAAAGGCCATTAGTTCACCAACTTTGCAGATGACTGTAAAGTTGTGAGCTATCATAGATCACCCCCACAATACCGACATCTTACAAGATGGTCTAACACAAACAAATGACCGGTGGGAAAGCCACAGATTAAAACTCAATGCAAAGAAATGCATTATAGTACCATTTGGGAAATTTTCCACCCAAGCTAATTACTTCAATGATAAAACACCTCTAAGAATTGACCTGATAGAGATCTGGGAACATATGTAGTCAGTTATCTGGCATTTGACCAACACATAGCCGAGACAGTCACCCAACTCATAAGCAATGATATGGCATGCTAGTCCAAGGAAGTAATAGTACCAGTCTATTCAGCTCTTATCAGACCCATCATTGAGTACAGTGCTTATTTTGCATGCTCCTAACCAGGCACTTGCAACAGTTGGAACACCCTCAAAGGTTCCTCACCAGAAGAATCCAAGGTATGAATACCCTGTCCTACACATATACCATTAAGGTCCTATATCTGTACTCACTCTCCTACAGTTTACTGAAAGGCAATCTATGCCTAGTATACAAGGCATCCTCAGATCCGGCTCTGATGGATCTCTTGCATATCCACAAGACAAATAGCACCAGAAACACTAGATCTAAGGATATAAACTTTGTCTGCGACAAAGTTATAGTCTTATATGTAAAGCCATGCAAAGAATTATCATGGAGACGATCAACAGAGATATAGTAAACCTCCGGACACTGGACCCAACCCAATTTGGTTTTGTCAAGGGCAGGTCATGCCTACTCAACTTGGTGGACTTCTTTGAGAAGGTCATCAAAGCAATGGATGAGCACAAAATTGTTCACACTGCCTACCTTGACCTGGCCAAGGCATTTGAAACAATACCCCAGTTGGGCATTGTTGACAAACTCAAGAGGTTAGGTACAAACCTGTATGCCACCCAGTTGATAGCCAACTGGCTCACAAACAGGACCCAGGAAGTTAGAATTGGGGAGTCCACCTTTACAAAGAGGTCAGTCACAAGTGGAGTCCCTCAGGGATCAGTTATTGGACCACTCCTTTTTGGCATTCCTTTTTGGCAGATGATTGTAAATTAGGAGCTGTCATTGAATCTCACACTGACACAAATGTTCTCTGGGAAGGGCTGACACCGACACACAACAGGTTTCAGAGCCATGGACTACAACTAAATGCCAAGAAATGCATAACAGTATCCTTTGGGAAGGCATCCATCCCTGGTATTTATCATATTGACAACACACCCCTTAAAGTTGACCCAGTAGTCAGGAAATTAGGGACACACATAGATAGTAATCTAGCCTTTGACCACCACATGTCTACATTGGTGAGGAAATCATTCTATGTTGTGCAACTTATAATCAAAGGTCTGGCATCTAAGTCCAAGGAAGTAATTGTTCTACTCTAGTCTGCATTCATCAGACCTATCACTGAGTACAATACCCTCTTTGGTATGTACCTAACCAGGCATATCCAACAACTGAAACGTCCACAGAGGTTCCTGACTAAAAGAATACATGGCATAAGTAAAATGTCCTGTGCAGACTGCCTCAAGGTCCTATCCCTGTAGTCTGTCTCCTATAGGTTTTTGTGGGGAGATTTATGCCTGACATACAAAGCATTGACAAACCCCACTCTGATGTACCTCCTGCATATCCACAAAACAAACAGCACCAGAATTACCCATTCTAATGTCTTAAACCTTGCCTGAGGTATAAGTAGGACCTGCTGGGTGAGATCATCTCCACCAAGAGTCCAGTCTCTAGCTGAGTACCGCAGGCCTTCGTGTTGGGCCTACTCCTTGGTAATGGTAATTACACCATCCCAGAGACTACCCTGTCTATGGAACAGGCTCCTCATCCATGTGAAGCAGAGATCCTCCCTAGTCCAATCCAAATGCAACTTGGAAAATTGGATGGGAAATCGGAAATTCATCCATGGTTTGGCACCTATGTCTCTAATGGACACAGGTAACCTGTAAATGGTTCATCTTCCAGGCCCATGCTTACACTTATCAAGGGTACCAGGACTTGTCAGAGATTTGAGATGCATGGCTAGGCTTAAAAAAGGCCCTTGTGGTTGTTAGCCTAGTAAACACCTATGAACCTATGAACATAAATAGAACTTACTGAAGGGTACGATAAGTGTCTCAAAGAATCCCCATGCTATAGAATAAGGTCCCATCTACATGAAACAGATTTCATCTGTGACCCTATTCAAAAGAAATATTGATCATTGGATGGGAAATCAGAAATTCACCCCTGATCTGGCCCCCATGTCTTTGATGGGCAGAGGTCAACAGTAAGTAAATTAATTCCCAACTAACATACCCCCCACATCACCTGTAGCTGCTTCTTTACTAACGTACCCCTCCATATAAACATCCAGGTAACTCTGGGACAAAACTAAGTTGGGCTGCATGACTAGGCTTGTAAAGACCCTGGTGGTCATTAGCCTAGTATAAACTTATGAAGCTATGAACCTAAGGGTCACCCCACAGGCACTGTCATAACCTGTAATATTAAAAACAAATTCTTGACTACCACGACTGTGTTAAAAATTATTTATTCAACCAAAGAGCAAATGGTAAGCACTTTCACGGCTTGAGTCACTTCTTTAGACCAAAAACAAGCTATGTTACTAACAAGCAGCTTAAAGACCATTGAGAAACACAAACAGACAAATGGAATCAATGAAGCAAATCACGTGATCTGAGCATAGGTTTTAAGGACATATTCTCATTCAGCCCTGGGCTCTTATCAGCTTGTAGCATTAAGATCCACCTTAATTCACTCTGTTCTGTTTTATTACTAATGGCAACTCCTCTTACAATCATACAAAATTAATTCTAAAACAAGGAATTTAAAACTATGGTTTGAGCCAGCTATAAAAACATGCTTAGCTAGTGCACTATTTTCTTTCTGTTTCCTGATGTCATTGATGTCTTCCAAAATCCTTTCTCTGAAAGTCCGATTTGTTTTTCCTGCATAGAATGCACTGCATACTGTACATTGTGCAAAATAAACTGAGTGCTCTTACAGTCAGCATAAAAATCAAACTCAGTGTGATACCCAACTGTGGGATGTTTAATAAATAGAGTAGACCAGATAAACTTACTTGCAGTACAGGAGCAGCATGCAAATGATCCTATATGATCACTTGTGACATAGTCTAGATTAGTTTGTTGCCTATAACAAAGTGGACATTTCAATGAAACATTATTTCTAAAAGAAAACTTAGGTGCTGTACCAAGAATCTTCTTCAACATAATGTTTTTAAAACTGGCTCAACCTATAGTTTTAAATTGATTTAATCATTTTTAATATTGAATGGTTTTGTGGATTTTATCAACCTTTACTTACCAGTTCGGTTTATTTTGTACTGTCATAACCTATTCCATGAGCTCTATATTTAAGTAAAAATCACCACCCACAGAAGACTCAGGCTAAGGAGTTGTACATATGTCAGTGGGTGGTACCCCCTCCCATTCCTAGCTGTGGTTATGTTAGCCCACATCTTTTTTTTGGTGCTCCACAGTATTGGAATTACATGAAGCAGCAGCAGTATGGCTGGCAGGACTAGAAGTACAGTACATGTGTCAGTGATAGTGTAGCCTCACACCTACCACCTATGTATGAAATGTAGATGAGTGGTGCACAGTTTATAAACCTACCGTTGTGCACTATCAAGCACTGGTGCACTATTCTTGAACTGTATACGATATGTATCGCACATAATTATTTCCATAAACTGACTGCATATGAGATGGAGTGCTATGTTCAACAATACAATGTCCAGAGATTAAATCAGGATATGAGAAGAATATGAAAAGATTATGATACTGGTCTCTACAATTATCTGTCATAGGTTGCAGTTTAGTTGCTTATTCAAATTGCATTGAGAAGGCTTATGTGAGGTACCCACTCTGGACCAGTAATCAAGGAGCCTGAATCCTCATCACTGGCACTGGAGAGGGAAGTTCACTTGGAATAAAAATGGATACACTCAGTGTTTCTAGATACAGCTCTCTGCATCAAGCACAATTTCACTTAAGAGCACACAGGGAACACACTCAGTCCAGGTTCTGGATTTCTCTCTCTGTCTCCCTCCAGGTCTCCAATAAGTCACCCCACTGGCACAGATATAGAGCTAAGACCTCAGCCAAGTGTCCAAGCCAAGTACTCTACCACTCTCTCTGTGAAACCAGTGCTTTGTGTTCTTGCTCCAAGCAGCTGACATACACACTCTTTGAGATTTGATTTTCACACACACACACACACACACACACACACACACACACACACACACACACACACACACACACACACACACACACACACCTGTGAAAGGCTGCCACAGATTTACTAGCTATACCCCCTACTGCCCAGACTATAAGGTAATTACACCACCACAAGTCACTCCAAAGCCAGCTACTCTAAGGCTCCTGCAAGGGTACCCAGTTATACTGAGTGAAATTAATATTAGTACAAATGGTAATTTGACCAACAGCAAGGCTTCCAGGAGTGGCCAGAGCTGTCACCAAATATATATAAGTACTATCAAAGATTAAAATATTCTCTAAAAGACCAGCCACAATGAAAAGTTGAAATATATTTAGTAATAACTAAGAAAAGAACATGAAAACACTAAATATATATTTACAGTAAACACCAGAATTTCAATCACAGGAACTAAATGGTCAATGTATTAAAGTTCTATGCAGACATGCTTTATCTATAACACATATAATCAGTTTATCCATTTTCAAAACATCTGCACACAAACTGTAGAATACCTCTGATGAAAAAGAAAGATCTGAAAGATACAGCCTAAACAAATAAAGGCCTAGGGCAGAGCTCTGTGGGACAACCTGACTGTAACATAGAATTTTAACTTGTTCAATTAATGAATGTTACTTGCCATGTCCTATTTGTAAGCCATGCAGGTATCCAATTATTATGAGTATGTCAATACCCAGTTGTTCCTTTTATTGATCAGTGTTTTGTGCATAATCCTATCAAGGTTTTATGTAAATTCTAAGTAAATTATATCACATCATAGCTTTTAATTTACAGCTGTTATTATATTAATAATATAGCATCAGATTACAAATGGTTATAGATCTATTTTCAAGATATGCCTGCTGATATACGGTTTCAAGTCCCAGCCTTTCAAATCATGACTATAATTTATCCAAAATTACCTTCTCCATTTTTTTGCAACAAGATCATAAACGTATGGGTCTCTATGACTCTGGGTTTGTCCTAGTCCCCTTTTCATTAAAGACAGGTTTAACAAATGCATGTCTCTAATCTTGAGGACTCTTCCCATGCTTAAATGACCAAGTGAATAATGGATAAAATGATACTGTAAGTTCATGCTGAGGTGTTCTCAGGTCATTACTAATTCCATTTCCTCCCTGTGCTTTCTTTGGGTCCAAGTTGCATAGTTCTTCTTCAATATAATCTAATTTAATTTTAGTGTATGAATTTATGTGGATGTCACTAGGAGAATTTATCCCCCCACACACTTTGTACTGCAAGACTGTTTTACACAAGATTTAGTATACATATCTATAATCTGTTATGCTTCAGAATACATTTTAGAATCTGCACACAGTTTATCAGTTTGTATGTCTTTACTCCTACCACATTTTATCTATACAACAGTTTCCTATTATGCTCAACATCTTTATATAAATTTTCTTCAACTTTTTGTTTGATGTTATCTCACTCATTATTTAATTTGTCTGTCCATCTTGTTTATTTCAGTTTTTCAAAGTTATAGTTCAACCTTGCTTCCATTTCTCATATAATCTGTCTCCCGTCTTAAGTATCTTATTCTTATGGAAATGTATCCTCCTGGCCCTGTGTGCTTAGATCCTTATCTTAATTATTTGTTCTTTATTTTTTTGCAATTGTTGTTTCTGAACATACTTTATAAAAAATTTCCTTAATAATGTTGTTGAATCAATATTATTTTAGTTGGTTTCTGGTAAATTTAAATCCTCAGCCACAATTATTTTCCCTCCTGTGTTTCATGCAAGAAATGTATGAACTCTTTTAGGTCATCAGCACTTGACTTTGGTGGTCTGTACACTCCAACATTTGTCATCTGTTCCAGGGTTGTCTTTATTGTCAAAGTATCTACAGCATTGGTGTTATCAATGAATCTGAAATAATCACAGATCTCATAACCATCTTAAACCCCAACCATAACGCGTCTACCTGATTTTTTGTTAGAATATATGTTATAGCACAAATATGGCAGAAACCTAACATAATTAGTTTCCAGTCATCATTCTTTAATCATGTTATACAAACAATAATCAGTCTTTTGGGAATGCAGTAAATTTTTCAATAAAAATAAAATCTTTATTGATAAAGCTTCTAGCATTAACAACCAGCACAGATACATTAAATGTTATCTGTAAACTTCTAAATTTATGACCTAGCAAAATTCTTGTCTTGTCCTATTCAAACATGGCAATATATCTGCTGCAAAAATTCTCATACCTTGTTTTGACAAGTGCACAATGTCCTGTATAAATGGGTTTATATTACGACAACGAAACGGCTAAACACAGAACGCCGTTTCAGCGACACATAAAGAGTGAACTACAAGTTCCAGACACGACACACCAACTCAAACAATACAAAGTGGGGGCTTTGCCCCCCAACTAAATATGCCAACTCCAAGATCGCACTACGGTGGGGAAGAGGGCAAATTCATGGCGACGGCCAAGCAATTTTTTTTCCCTAAAAAAAAAATCGGTGATCTGGCTGTTTGCTTAACTTGTAGTTTACTCTTTATGTGTCACTGAAATGGCATTCGGTGTTTAGGCATTTCGGTGCCATAATATAGATCTGTCTAAATAACATGTGTGCTCAACATTAGGCATGGATGCTCTACATATGTCCACTTTTTAAAATGAGCCATTTTTATGTAGGTATTTACCCCAAAAATCTTTTCACTCACTCTGACTTTACTACCCTTCCGATATGTGATGTGTGAAAAATATGGCCTAACACCTGTACAAGCTATCTAAGAGGGCTGTAAGTTCCCTACTAACAGTCAGAGAGTCCTCGTAGATGAGATCATTTGCACCAACAATAAAACCAGTTCCATACTTCCTTACATTAAGAAATTCTAAGTCCCGACTCATCTTCTATTTTTACTCTTGGCAAGCATAACACCATTCCATGTTTATTATCCTCTCTGCAAATGTACTTTAAGTATCAGTTCATGTAATAATTTAATCTCCAATCACTAGTATATAACTTCTGATCAGATCTGAAGAATCTCACACTTTTAATCCAGTAATATCTGCTCTACAATTTGTTACAACAGAATGATCTTCATCACCATTAGTGTTATTAATCTCACTGTTGTTGTTGCTTCATTCACTTACATATGGTTTTCATCCAACTGTTTTAGTACTTCCACAGCTTGAGCCATGATGTCAAGTTTGATGTTTTTCTTCTTTTTTCTTGCAGCAATGTTCTTCAGAACTTCCAAGTTCAGTTTTGATTACTTCCTTTTAGTCTTCCTTTTGCCTTTTTTTCTGCCTTCTCTTTTGGAAAAATGATGCCATTTTATGCAGACTAAACATCTATGCACATGCAAAAACACATATATATGCATATATTTATATATACAATAAATGCAGCCATAACAGCAGGTACTATGAGGAAACAGAAGATGACTCAAGGGTATGTTGAGGCTTTACACTCCATGCAGAGGGTCACTTAGCCCTTGGATGGTGCATTACCTACAGCATCTTGCTTGGAAACCATTTCTGCATTTCATTCATTTTAATATCACTGCTACTGGATATATATATATATATACGGGTCTATATTACCTTATCGAAAAGACTATACATTGAACGCCTTTTCATCGACCCCTAAACATCAAACTGCCATTTATGCGAATGACTACTTCAGCAATTTTTTTCCTAGGGAAAAAAATTGCTTGGCCAACCAGAAACGACACATCATTTAAAATATTTCAAACATTTCAAACTGGGGGGTTTCACCCCCCCCCCACACACCCTCTAACTAAATATACCAACTCTCAGATTGCACTACAGTGGGGAAAAGGGCAAACTCATGATGATGGGCAAGCGATTTCTTTTCCCTAGGAAAAAATCGGTGAAGTGGCCGTTCGCATAAATGGCAGTTCAGTGTTGAGGGGGTCGATGAAAAGGCGTTCGATGTATAGCCTTTTCATTAAGGTAATATAGACCCATATATATATATATATATATATCTTCTTCTTCTTCTTTCGGCTTTTTCCCGGTTAGGGGTCGCCACAGTGGATCACCTTGTCCGCACATTGAATGGCAGTGGAGTTTTACGGTGTCGAGTTGCCAGCCCGGCGCCCAACCTTCCACAGAAGGCACACTCACACGCACACCTAGTATATATATATATATACACACACACACACACACACACACACACACACACACACACACACACACACACACAATGTTTTTAATAAAGTGCACAAGCAACTGACCAATTAGATTTGTAGTTACCTGTGTATTAAAAATATTCTTTGCAAGGAACAAAACTAGTAGAGACTACCTCGACTCATAATCAGTAACAGATCCTACAATACCTAGCACTAAAACTTAAGTAGAGAGAGAGATAGACAGACAGATATATGTCAATTTTTGTAACTGCAATAAGGGACTTATGGACATGTATGGTATAGATATTACTGCATAACCAATGGCTACAAGGCTCCCCTTCAAAACAATGCAATAATTTCTGCATCAGGCATGCCCACTTGTGTCTTATTGACAATTTATTTTATAGCTGTCATCTCCAATACCATCTCTCCATTTAGCCTTGTGACTGTCACTATAACTGAACAAACCAGATGGTATCTGTACTGCTTATTGAAACTGTCTTTCACAAAATACTTGGATTTTAATACTCTTAATGACTTTTTCATTTTCTTAATCTCACCTTTCAACTTGCATTAATGAATGAGGCTTGATTCAATAAACGTGACCCATTGATAAATTCTAAAAATGCAAATATCAAACAACAGATTTTATGCATTATGAGATTAAATGAAATAATCAAGTACTTGTTTATTGCCAGCATCTAGAGAGAACATTGTTAGGGGAAGTACAGCTATTTATGTGACTGCATTGTCATTTTGTAGTCTAGCAGTCATTTTCAGAGAATTCCTTACGGTTTTCCCATCAGTCTTAACAGATAGATGTTTCTCATACTTAGTTTTGTTTTCTTTAGCTTTGTAACAGCGCCCCCTCCTGATGAAACAATTTCCTTAAGCTAAAAGATGGAATCAAAAGAAGCCAATAACACAGTAAGATTATCTTTTCCAAGTCTCTGTCAAATGGTGAGAGATTTTAGTTTGTGCGCCGAGGTCAGTAAGTGATATGGACGGAAATACAACTCAGGCGGTGTAAATGCTGCTTAGGTTTCTTTTCTGCCTAGCAGTAAATGGCTGCTACCACTATACAAACAATTCTCATCACGCTAAGCATTCATAGATACAATTTCAGATGCACAGAAATAAATGTTAGTCACTCCAATGTGTTGGCATGCCTTGAACAATTCTTTAAGATAAGGCTTATTCATTAGTCTCTACCGTTCCAAAGCTTTGCACTGAAATGCTATGCTCAAAAACTGGAATGCACTTGGATCACTGCATTTATGACCACTGTTATCCCGTATACTTAATGTAAACATAAAAGCTGCATATTCCCTTAGCAGTTATCAGTCTTTGTAGTCATCATATGTAGAAGTGGTAACAGCTGCTTATAACTGTTGCATAATTATTGTTACATCCCTTTCTATTTTATGCTATAAAATCTGTCCTAACCAGTAACTCCTTGAAAAGGAGCAACGCCAACTATTGCCATTATAAAGGGTTGACAGTACATCTTGTTACAGTTCTGCATAATGCATTATGTGACAAAACACCAAGTAAGCTTATAGACTGATAATAGCATTCCTACTGTGATTAGATATATGGTTATCTGTAAGTAATAAATCTATAAATGTTGTGAGTGAACATATTTAATATGCATTTAGTGGGATGTTCTACAAGTGCTTGAGTCCCAAGCACTCAAAGATAGCTATCTTAGCGCCAAGGATCTGAGCGTATGTAGCGCGGGTAGGCTGCTTTTGCCATAGGCTCAAACTCGAATACAAACAGCTGCTGTAGTTTACCTGAACACATTACTCCAGATGAAGTACATGCAGCAGCCATGGTATGGCAGTGGGAGGGTTGGGAGTGTATACTAAGGCAACTCTCAGGATGGGGCTTTTAGGTTTAGGGAGCAGGAAGTGAGATTTAGGGTTAGGGAGCAAAAAGGAAGTCTTAGAGTTAGGGCATGGTAGGGTTAGGGTCACAGAGTAAAAAGGGTGTTTTAGGGTTACAGTTAGGGTTCTAGTAGAGTTATATAGTTTTATATGATGGGAGGGCTAAGAAGTTATGGGAGATCGAGTTAATGGGACTTAGATAGCACTAGACATTTTCACCAACAGGCAGGGAGCAAGTGTGCCAAAAGTAAAAAGCATGTGAGCACTTGTAGTTTTCCCGATTTTGACAGTATATTAAAACATAAAAATAATTGTCTGAGTGTATACATGCCCCCTTAAAAGTGCTTTAGATTCCTTCTTCAAACACCCAGGAGTGCAGCATTAAATGTAAAAAAAAATCTATTTTTTCTTTCTTGAAAAAGAAGAATTAGAATAGAAATACCACTTACCATATTTTAAAGATATGTTACATGATCAGGCATATTATGTTATATGCATACATTCTTAGATACATAACTATTTCTAGTGGATTTCTGGTGGATAATGAGTTGACTTAAGCAGTTACTCATCTACAGGAAACCACCACCAGAAACTAAAAATCATATGTTTTATTTATAATAATACCAATAATGTAATATCAATGTTTCAGTACCACTCAAATTGCTTAGTATTATTTTAGATTTTTTTTTTATCCCAAATGACCTTATGAGACTGCCACACTAATGTGCTTTTATTATTCCTTTAGATCTAAAGTTTAGGATCACTCTACAAAATATTGCAATGGGTATTAATGAAATCATTAGGTTGAAATGCATAGTGTTGACTTTAATGCTAACTCTAAGAAGATGCACAATTTGGGATAAAAATAAACTTCCTACTACTACAACTCCCCACTCTCACTAAAAAAGCGTGCATTCTTTAAGCAAACATGGGAGTCAGCTAAAAATATTGACGATTCTTGTATAAATCATATACTGTGTAGTATTCAATATGCAACAATTCCCTTTCTGTCCTTTTCAAATGATCTGCTTTATGCCCTCATAATATAACAGGAAAAAGCAGCATCAGATAGGAAGGTTGCTTCTGCACTGTAGTTTATTATGATGATTTTGTGGTCATATTGTTGATTACAAAGCTAGCAGTGTTTATGACTTCCCCCTTTTTTTCCCACATTTATGGAGTATCTATTCTATTTAGGAACCCAATAGTCATGTAGAAATATGAATGTTTTTCCCTATATTCCATATGCAATATTGTTGAAAAATATTCAAAATAACAGACCTTGGAAATGGAGTCTAATATGCTCCATCCTTCATTTTTTCAGGGTGATCTTTGTTCACCAGTATTACCAATTAACCAGATTCTAATCCTGTATCCCACCTTAAATGCTAACCTTAGGCCATGAGTTTATAGACCAACAATGATGTGGGACATAACTGTGTCACAGAACTTCTACCACAAAGGTGCTTTGCCTCTACTCTTGTGAAAGAGAATATTTCTGATTAATTTAGCAGGGCAGACTCAGTACTGGGATAAAGTGGGCTGCCTGGGATCCAATCAGTTCTTTTCTCAGTCAGTGCATCTGTGCTCTTTTCTTAAGAAATTCTCTCTGAGGCTTCTTGACTAAAGTGCTTAGGTTAAGTGACATGTTGTTCCTAACCTCACTGCAATTCTTCTCCGGAGAGATATCAGTCTTTTTATGCCATTATTTTTTGTACACTCATTTATTCATTAGCTAACTCTTCTGTTGTCAAAATCTTAGCGAAAATGGCCTAATAGGAGGTTACTCAGACTGCTCTCCTGAATCATAAAACACAAAAAGAAATGCCACGCCTGTTTTCTCCACTGTACTTTTCTTTGGGTTTCTTAGGACATTTACTTTACAATGAAATAATGTCCGTCTCCTAATCATGAGTACACT
This sequence comes from Protopterus annectens, assembly GCF_019279795.1. Classification (NCBI taxonomy): domain Eukaryota; kingdom Metazoa; phylum Chordata; order Ceratodontiformes; family Protopteridae; genus Protopterus; species Protopterus annectens. The sequence goes on along the minus strand of NC_056727.1, from coordinate 1,080,883,674 downwards.
AGCGGTTTAGATGCTGCCCCTGGCATCTTTTTTCTCTGATGATGAGAGATTAGAAATCTTAATGTATTCTCATTTGTTTTACTGATTGTTGGCACCATAAAGGCGTTTTGTCAGCCACAGCATAATTTCAATACAGGCAGCATAATGCAAGTGGAAAACAGATGTCCAGAAATCATGAAATATAAGACATAATAGTGTCCATTATCAAAGCTAAGTAAAAAACAACAAAATTACTGTTACTATTTAAAAATAAGTGTGAACATTAACCAGCACATCTGACAGTGTAATTACACTTTTGCACAAGAGAAAAAGGAGAACCAGTATCCAAAAACTCGAACTTGAGCAACCAAAACCAGTCGATAATAGGTACTGTATGAGACGACAGGCAATGCTTCACCATGACCAGGCTTAAAATCCAATAGATTTTTATTGAAATGTCCGTACAATGAATCAATAATTATGAGGATAACTTCACCAAGTCTGAATAGGCACAATAAATGAACGCATTAACTGGATCACCGTGTTTTCGCCCAGGATAAAGGACTTCATCAGATATATAGGTTCATAGGTAGGTACTAGGCTATCTGCCCGAAGGCATTTATAAGCCTAGCCGGAATGTGTTGGCTTTCACTGCCCCCTTAGATTAGTTCCCTGTGCCTCTGTCCAGCAGAGCCACTGAAGAGATCCCCAGGGTAAACTTTCTGTTTCCTATCCACTCGTCAAGGTTTCTCTTGAAGAGTGTTAGTGAGGAGCTCTGCCTAATGTAGATTGGAATCTTGTTCCAAAGTATGGGACGTCTCTGAGACAGGAATCTATCCCTCCAGCACATGCTATTTATTGTTGTGGTGAGGTTTAGATCCCTAGAATGTGTGGCTCTAGGGAACGTGCTTTTCTTTAGGTGGAGCATGTCCATCAATTCTGGGTTGGACATGGCCTTGTATGTCAGGCAGAGATCACCTCTGAGTAGGCGGTATGCAACTGAGTACAGCTGGAGTTTCTTCAGTCGAGCTGCATAGGGCATCTGTTTGAGGCCAGTGATTCTCTTGTTGAGGTACTTCTGTGTCTTTCCAGCTGTTGCAGGTGTCTTGTAAGATACATCCCTAATGGGGCATTGTACTCTATGATGGGTCTGATGAGTGATGAGTAGAGGGGCAAAATGACCTCTTTTGATCTGGATGTAAACCCTTTTGTGATTAGGTGGGCCACATAGAAGGATTTTCTAACCACTTTGGCAATGTGATTATCAAAGGAGCGATTACTATCTACTTGGGTCCCCAGATCCCTTATTACATCTTCCGTATTTAGGGGACTACCACCTATGTGGTAGTTTGTGGGTACTTTGTTTTTCCAAAGGGGATGACTATGCACTTTTTGGCATTTAGCTTGAAGCCATGATTTTGAAACCAGGTATCCGACTCAGTGAGACCCTTTTGAAGGATGTCTGTGTCAGCTAAAGAATCAATTATAGCCCAGAGTTTGCAGTCATCTGCAGATTTGGTCAGCCATAGTCCTCCTGTGCTTGCCTGTACCTCTGAGAAGTATATGCCAAACAGGAGGGGTCCTAAGGCTGAGCCCTGGGGAACGCCACTTGTAACCAGTTTAGAGTCGGACTTAGCTCCCGCAACTCTCACCATGTGGGCTCTGTTCATGAGCCAGTTGGTAACCCATCTTGTGACATAGGGGTTTATGCTCAGGCTGGTGAGCTTGTCTATAATACCAGAATGGGGAATGGCATCAAAGGCCTTTGCGAGGTCTAGGTAGGCTGTGTGTATCACCTTTCTCTCATCTATGGCCTTGGCAACTGTCTCAATGAAGTCCACTAGGTTTAGGAGGCATGATCTGCCCGTAACAAAGCCAGACTGGGTAGGGTCCATTGTTTGGAGGTTCCCAATGTCTCTGTTAATGCGTTCCATGATGATGCACTCCAGAGCCTTGTAGACCAAGATAGTCAGGCTTATAGGGTGATAGTTCTCAGGGTCTGTTGTGGCTCCACCTTTGTGGAGCAGAATAACTGTTGCTGTGCACCACTCTATGGGTACATAGCCTGTGGAGAGGCTGAGTTTGAACAGTGTGTTTAGGTGAGGGGATAGTTCATCTTTGAGCTCATGTAGGAAGCAGCCTGGGACACTATCCAGTCCCATTGATGCTGTGTTTTTGGCTTTGGAGAGGGCTGTTTAACCTGAGTGTCTGTGATTTCAGGGGCTCTACATTCTTCTGGTATGGTTATGGGCCCTTTTGGGGGTGAGAGGGGGGTAAGGTTTGCACTGAACCTGTCTGCCAGGATGTTGGCTATATCAGTCGGTTCAGTGTATTTTGTGCCATTCTGCACTAACTCTGAGCAGATCTGAGCATTGCCACTTAGATTCTTGACATAGCTAAAGAATGCCTTGTGGTTATCTTTGGAGTCCTTGGCAATTTTTCTTTTGAAGCTATCCTTGGATGATTTTATGAGGGATCATAGTTTCTTGCTGGTACGGATCAGGGATGTCTCCCCTTCTTGGAATTTTACTCTTTTCTGTACTAGTTTCCTCCTTCTGTTGTACAGCTTATTTATGGCAGGGGTCCACCAGACTGGTTTCCTTTTCTTGGAGGAGTGAGTCTTGGTTTTGCTTGGGATAGCATGATCCATGCATTCTTGTAGGTGCCCGTAGAATGCATTAGTGAAGGATTTTGCAGCTTGGACAGCGTTATCCTTTAGCATGGGGGCTTTGAAACTTTCCACCTCGGTCTTAAGTAACGTAAAGTTTGCTTTTGAAAAGTTTTTCACGGTGGTTTCCTTGACCAGGTGTAGGGACGGAATGTGGGTGTCCAGAGTGATTTGTTTATGGTCAGATCTAACCAGTGAGGGGTTGACCTCCGTTGTGGAACATTGGTCGCCCATGTTGATGATGACAAGGTCCAATATGTTGCTACCTCTGGTGGGAGTGTTGATCAGTTGATCCAGGGTGTTTGAGTTTATAAATTCTAGGAAATGTTGGGCAAGGGAGTTAGTACTTGAGTAGTTCTCCCAGTTAATGTTTGGGTAATTGAAATCACCCAATATTAGGGTGTTTAGCAGGACCTTTATATTTCCCAGTGTTTCCAGAAACGCAGAATTGGGTCCTGGGACATGGTGGGTGATCTGTAGCAAGCTACAATTTGAATTGCAGTTTTGCCCGTTGTTAGTTGCACGTGGATGATCTCTGAAGTATTGTGCTGTGCCACTAACCTGGAGGTTTGGGTATCCTTGATGAATATGGATACGCCCCCACCTTATGTATTTCGGTCCAGGTTCTGTGTCCAAAATGTATAGTATGAGTTGTAGCCTGGTAGTGGTGGGGTGCTCTCTGGAGCCTTAAACCAGGTTTCTGTTACTGCACATACATCGATTTTCTCCATACTGAGGAGTGCCTCGAGTGCATGCATTTTGAGGTTTAGACTTCCGGCATTGAGTAGCATTACCCTCGTTTTTTTTGTTACTTGTGCTATTTACGGCGGTGGGTTTGTCTTTTGAGCCTTGTCTAAAAAAGGCACAATGAGGGTGGCAAGCGCCTTGGCCAGTATTCGAAAGCCTAAGGGTGACAGGTGCAAGCTATCTCTAGCAAAGCAGTATGGCATGTCGAGCATGTCAACCCAGGTGGACAGACACTGGATCCCCTTTGAATGATACCAGAAACTTAGCCAATTGTTGAAATTGATATTTTTTTCTTTATACTGTGGTATCATTCTTGGTGAGAGCAGGATGCTACTCAGGGTCAGGGTCATGCCGGCCTGGGCTACATGATCAGAGAGCTCTTCCATGTCTCTTTTCATGTAGTCCAGGGAGGTACGGCTCAGGTCATTCACACCAACATGGACAATGACAGAGTCGTATTTGTACTTGTTCTGGAGTGACCTGAGTGCTTGTGTTATGTGGCGGATCCTGCCACCCGACAGGCAGATAATAGTAACCTTCTCCTTGTTCAGCCTAGTAAGTGGGACATCAGTGTGCCTGAATATAGAGTCACCTATTACTAGTGTGTTGGGTATGTTATTTTGCCTTAAGGGCTGTTATTGGATGGCACACTGATTTTGTGAAGTATGTGTTTCATGGTTTGTGTTGGGGGGTGTAGGTTGCTTGGATGCCTGCTTTGGAGGTCTCTGTTGCTTTTGCAGATTTTTATTTAGAGGGTCCGAGTATGTTTTTGTATATTTATGTGTGTTTTTTGCCGGTGCTGGTTTAATGGGTCTATGTGAGACTGGTGGTGTGATGCAAGTATTTCCCTTCTCCTCTTGACTGTCTGATCCAGTCTTGTGTAGAGAGAGCTTAGCCTTCAGTTTGGCTGTATAATTGCATCTCTTGCATGTATTAGTGTTTGGTGGTAGGAGGAGAGGGTAGACTGTGTACAAACTGGTATGTATATATACCCTCCCGGTACTTAATCAAATAAAATTGTTTAACTGATTTAATAATTAAGCAATTAAATGAAACAACACTCAACTCTATCAAAAAATCAGCTCTGTCATTAATCATTTTAAAAAAACATATTTACACTTTTGCAGTTACACTGTGCAGTCATGACAGCTAATATTTCTTTCTTGCTTTCTACTATATCCCTTAAACTTTGCAATATTCATGCCTTCATTTTTAGCTTCTTTTTAATGTAGCTAAAATGTCACCTGTCATTTACCGTAACCAGTTGAATCTCTACTTACACAGAAACCTCCTCGCAGCATTTCTTATGAAACATACAGACAGACAGACACACAGGCACATATATGTCAACATCACTGAATAGTCAATATCCATTACCTATGATCAAACAGATGTCATTCACTTATGCACCCTGATGCACAATGAAGTAGACACACATGCATGCAAACATTCAAATATTTTTAGTGCAGTAGATACATACTTCAGGAAGCTTTTAGATATTTCAGTGAAGCTCCAGATCTTAATTCATTTGTAACTTCTCTATTTTTGTAAAAGAATTTACAAGCATCCCCAGGAAGCTGTGGTTGTGGCACTGCCTTCTTTTGACTATAACTACAAAGTAGTATAATAAGTCCCTGTACAAAGCCAGGAAATGGAAATAGTTGTGTGGTGTCACGGTAATGCCTTTCACTCTCAAAGAAAGCAGAGAAAGACTAACAATACTATGTCCCCAGAAAGAGAAGGAAAAGTAAAACTATAATCCCATATCTAATTATATATTCTGAAGCTGAAACTGGTAACATAAAATTGAAGGCTGAGTTATGTGTTGAAGTTATCACTCTGCACTAGGATGGAATGAAGAATGTTAGCATTTTGCATCGTCTATCTATCCAACTGGCTAGATGTATGTGCATGTGTGTGACTTGAGCACTTCTGTATATATGTATATAGATATAATATATATATATATATATATATATATATATATATATATATATATATATATATATATATATATATATATATATATCTATATCTATTTATATGGGTCTACTTTACAAGACCGAAATACCATATCACCAACTTCCAGAAAAATTAAACCGTAGCACCATGTCAGAATCCCGACAGTTCAGTTAACCAATGTTCACTTAATCAAATGTTTACAAGACTTACTGCATTGCTATGGCATATTAAGATAAAACTGGTAAGGCATCCCATATGAAGAGTGTGCTGTATCTTGAAATTCACAAACGTGTCACTGAAGCCAACATTGCGGACGGATTGCAAGAAGCTCCTTTCATACTTAGACAAATTTACACCATGATAACAACTCAGAAAGGTAGGAAAATATTAGTAATATATGGTAACATCTATCATTTATAAAGATTTAGAAACAGCAGAAAGTATTAATGTTGTAAGTCACCCACCCACCAACCAATACCCGAAAACCGAAACAAAATTCTTAACTATAGCACTGACATAAATACTCAGTAGAAATTCTTAAATTCAAAAACAACTACTTAATTCCAAATGAATCATTGTTGCAGGGGGGCTGTGCCCCCCAAACCCCCATTGTGGGCTGCATCTCCCAAACCCCGTACAAATTAAAAGTATCAACTCCAAGATCACACTGAGAGGATTTCTTGTTCCACTCAGCTTGAACTGTCAGTATTTCAAATCTTCTGAACATCAGTATTGTGAAGTTCACTCGTGAAACTTCGGTTTTTTGGTCTCAGTTTTCTGGAAGTCGGTGATATGGTATTTCGGTCTTCTAAAGTAGACCCATATACCCATGTATATGTATACACACACACGCACGCACGCACGCACACACACACACACACACACACGTATATATATATATATATATATATATATATATATATATATATATGGTTCCCCTTCAAAACATCTAAAACCCATAACATTGAAACCATAACATCTAAAACCCAAAACATCTAAACCCATAACATCGAATTTCATAACATCTAAAATGTGTATCACAACATCAAACACTACAAATCACATGAAAATAACATCTCCTCTGCATATAACGAAACCAAACTAACAAACACACTTTTTCCTACGTTTTTGCAAGGGGGCGCTGCCCCTCATACCCCCAGTAAATTAAATATACCAACTCCAAGATCACACTACAATGAGAAAAAGTGAATTTCCTAACCCCACTGTATCACGATCACCATAAAGAATGTACACATAATGTCTATATCACTTGCCTGTATGGCCTACAAAATGCATACAGAGTGGCAAAATTAACACTATATGTATAAATTCCTACACTATATAAATAATAACTATAGAAATAAAAACTACAGCATCTCATAGTGATACCACAAGATTAACAGATTAAACTATAACATTTACATGTTTGATGATACACTATTCAATATTATAGATTTTAGATGTTATGAAATTCGATGTTATGGGTTTTAGATGTTATGAATTTTAGAGGTTATGATCTCAATGTTTTGATTTTAGATGCTATGGGTTTTAGATGTTTTGAAGGGGAATATATATATATAAATATATATATATATTTATCTACTTCATTTCACTGAAAGCTTATCTCACTTAAACTCGGTTGCCTGCGCACAATTCACTGAAAGCTCATTTCACTGAAAACTCATTTGACTAAAACTCATTTCATTGAAAGTTATATATGGCCTGTTCCCCACTGTAGTGCAATCCTGGAGTTAGTATATAAAGTAAGGGTGGTATGTGGGGGGACACATTCCCCCACATTGGGGGATGTTGGGGCATAGCCCCCCACATAGTTCAGTTATATGTTGTCTTTTGGAAATAGTTATTCAGTGGACTTGTAAGTATCCATATCTATGGTCTTAAACATTTAAAATAGGTGGGGACTATGCCCTACACCCCTCCTTACTTTATATACTAACTCCAGGATCGCACTACAGTGTGGAATAGCTCATATATAACTTTCAACTAAATGAGTTTCAGTCAAATGAGTTTTCAGTAAAATAAGCTTTCAGTGAAATGAAGTAGACCCATATAAGTGTGTATATATATATATATATATATATATATATATATATATATAGGTGTAGTGATAGAAATGCAAAGAATGAGAGAGAACTGCTAACACTATTAGACTCAAGCAGTGGTATTTGTAATACATTCATTTAAAGAAAGATACATAGTTGGAACCAAGAGTGTGTGCTAGAGGTATTCTTGAGGATCAGTTTTGAGTCCATTATTTTTTGGATCTTTAATGAAAGACTGTCCAGCTTCTGAGAAAGCTTGATTTAGCAAGTTTGTTGATGATATGAATATTGGTTATGTGCAATGGCGCTTGGTGACTTCAAAGCAAGGGGAGGAGCTGCAGGAAGCAATGGAATAGGTACAGGCAAATACATCGAAGAGGGGCTGTATTATATCAGGTCAATAACTGTTACCTATGATAAAACAGATGTGGTCATTCACTTTCATCCACAGACTGCTTCAGTACAAACCCACTTATAGCCAATTTAGTGACTTACATGTCTAGTTGAAATCAACACTCCATAGATCCCACTGTTACCCACTAGTCTCCCCTGCACTCCCACAATGTCCTCCTCTGTTTTCCCCTCATCCTGGACCCACACCATCCACACAGATTATTTCTACCTTGCTTTTTCATAGTTCATTTTACTTTTTATTCCCCCCCCCCCCCCGATTTTAACACTCTGTAATTGTTCAGACAGAATTCACTGTAATCTAAGTCTGGAGGAAGTAATTGAATTAAGATGGGGCTCTGCTAGGACCCCAGAAGTCATAAACTTGTAGATGCACTGAGGTGCAGCTTAGATTTTTTAAACTAATTATGACTTAATGATGGCCAATGACCCCTTCAGTAGTTTGTCCATGTACACACAAGCACTTCACTGAAAACCAAAATGAAACATTTTGGTTGGTTTCCAGTTAAATTATTAGGCTAATGCTAGTCAAGAAATTGGAAAAAGTTGCATTTTAATTAAAAACTTACTGGGCTGTTTTTCTAGCAGGGACCAAGATTTATTATTAGAGACATATACCACTAGTAATCCAATAATTGAATATGGTGGTTGATCATTTTGTTCATATAACATCTAACAATTGAAGTCCTGGAATGAATACAGAGAACACTGACAAGACTAATAAAAGATTATGAATCTATGCTTTATGTGAATAGGCTTAAGAGTGTATCATATATTCTATATCTTATAGGCTTTTGAGGGATGACTTAATCCTGATATTTAAATGTTTGCTTGTTGATTACATGGCAGCAATGATTAGAACAGAATTTATTAGTTGTAGATTTCAGATAAGAAATAATAATTGACCAGTCAAGCTTGCCTTAATTAAATCAAGGTTAAAGTCAACTTTTTTCAGGTAATGGTTGGTAGACTATAGAATTCTTTACCTTTATTAATCTGAAATTTGGAGGAATTAAAGTCCTTTAAGTATAACTTAGATATTTGGAGCGCAAACCTGAATTTTTTCACAGGTGCAGTTCCCAGGCAAACTCTTAAATGGCCAAACTAGGCTAGGAGTTTAGATCATAAATCATTGAATCATAAGACATTGTTTTGGAGAACTTATTTGCAAAAGCTGTATTCTTTTTATAAAGACTGGTAGTCTCAGCCACATTAGTTTTCCACACTGGTAGATTATGACAGGCATTTTTGCACCAATTATTAAGACCAAAGTCCTGAGGCTTATCTCTGTCACCACAAGTGTAAACCCTCTCCCATTGAGTGACAGTCATGGGGTGTGTGGTATGCTTATATTTTTTTCTTTTTGTGTGTATAGACCTGTGCGTGAATCCATGTGCCAGGATGACCACAACAGAACAGTTACTGCAGACTATAGTGAGTCAATGACTACATCAAGGACAGCTGATCAATGAGGAGGAATGTGAGGTATGTCTTACCATCTTTGAGTGATATGCCCACTAAATGGGGCAGGATCTTGTCAGCCCAGTTAACTGAAGAACCACTGATAGGCTTCTTGTATGATGTGTAGGAGATTGATTGCCAGGACTGTGATAAAGTCAAACAGGCTTTCCTTACCGGCAGTTGTTACCACAGAGAAACAAGCTCAAAAATGTCACAGTTGGGCATTTTCTCATAACAAATCAGTAAGATCATAGTGGTGTAGCTTAAAATGTATTATTAACTTATGATTGGAACACAATAAGAAAACAATGAAAGAATGATAGCAACTGCAAAATTCGAAATGTCTTTGCCTACTGCTTAAGAAAATGAGTGTGATAACTGACACCAAAGACTCTGAAACTTCTCTTTTGCTTGTATAAAATCTGTTATGCCTTGAGACCATGTATAAATCTGAGCAGTCTAAGGCTATAGTAAAACCAGTGTCATGTTTGTGTAACACCTTTATTAACTTCACACATTACAAATTACACAGTGAAATGTGTCCGAATGGAGAGATGGTAAGTCAGCAAGCAAAGGAGAGTAGTATTGCTGAAATTGACTTCATCCTCAAGTATTGGTGGGTACTTTCACGAGGTGGACCCTGTTTTCCACAAAATCGCACCAAGACGACACTGATATATAGACTGTACTTATATAGCATATATCATGGACAGAAGTAGGTTAAAAATTAAAAAAAGATAGCTGGGTGCACAAGACCCAGGATAAAAAAGTGCCCAATCCTGGTAAGCACACTGGTGCCAAACTGGAAAAGATTACAGTGTAGAATCCTCAAAACATGGAAACATTCCTACAATGAGGCCAGGCCCAGGGGAAGGATGCCCCCCCACATTGTAGAAGGAAGTAGTAGTCCACAAAAATCATAAAAAATGATAGGCCAAAGAAGAGCCATAAAAATGATAAGGTGAACTATTGAGAATAAGAAAGAAATTATGTATTGTTACTATTATGCAAAAAGCCCAGAACTTCCAGACACAAGATATACAAAATGATTAATAGAAGAAAGAAAAATACTTCCACAAGAAAAACCGTCAGAAGTTCCAAATAAAAAATTTTATTCATTAATACAACAGATTTGTGAAAAACAGTATATAGAGTGTGTGTATATTATATGAACAAAAGTTCATATAATCGATCGCTCTAATGAGTGAAAATCCCAGAAATCGAAAATGATATTGTGGGGGGCTGTGCCCCCACACCCCCTGCTAAATATATATTCCAACTCCTAGATTGCACTACAGTGAGGAAAGGGCAAATACTCCAATCTGCACTGTACTGCGATCCCATAGCACACATCTCGATTTACGGGAATTTTGCTCATTAGAGTGATCAATTATATGAACTTTCATTCATATAATATAGACCCTATAGATCAAGAAACATTGATCTGTTTGAAAAAGAAGCATCTGAGGAAGTGCAAAAATATAAACAACAAAACCTAGAGATTTTTGAATAGTATAAAAAAGAAATATTAATCTGGGAAAGAAAGGAGATTTGATGTAGTGCAATATTTATGCAAAGGAAAAAGCCAAATTAATCAATATAAAGAAGGCAACCCCAAAGATATTCGAAGAGAAATACAGGCAAAGGGATCCAGATATGGAAATTACACAATAAAGAAAATAATACCACAAAGATGTAATGTAGAAAAGAAGATTAGTAAAGTAGAAGTTAAAAATAGAAGTTGGAATTATGGAGTGCCTGCAAAGTGAAGGATTTGGTGTAGAAGGTCTAACACAGGTTACATCATAGCAAGATGGAGTGAGTCCCCAAACTAAGGAGAAGCAGGAAGATCAGGAGACATCTGAAGAAGAAATATGGACATGAGAAAGAAAAAGAAATTTATTACGGTGTAATATTTATGCAAAGGAGAAAGCAAAACTAACAAATGCAAAAAAAGCACCACCACAGATATTTGAAGAGAAATACAGGCAAAGGAATCCTGACATGGAAAACTTTACAATACAAAAAATAAGAAGACAAAGAGGAAAAGTAGAAAATGAAATTACTAATGGAGAAGTGGAGTTCAAAATAGCTGCTGTTCTGTGAGCACTGCTATCACCTAGGTCTCGATATACCCTGGATTAAAACAAACCCAGAAGGCAACACAGAATTAATAATACAGAAATAGCTGTAGATATTTACTGCTAATATCATCCAGCAAACAAAAGAGGAAGAAAAAGTGACAGATTCAGCTCAGAAACAGCAGGATTAACTAAGATTTCTGAATAACAGCTTAAGCAATGTGCTACTAAGGCCCTGCATCTGACTGCAAGATTGGTAAAACACTATACAGCAAGATGTCAAAAGAGGAAAATAATATGGAAACAACAACAACTAAGACCAAATTCTCAGTACTAGCCTCACCTGAGAAAGACACAAGTTCAAAAAGACAAAATACAACTAAACAAACTGACAGTTCTAAAAATACAAATAAATCCAAGACAGACCAGCCAGCTAATCTGGAAAACATAAAATCTGTTTTATTACCTATCCAGAAAGCATTAAAGGACTTATCATTACAATTTCAAACCTTTGGTGACTCATTCAGCCAAATAATATCCAGAATGGAAAAATCTGAGTCCAAAATAATAGAAAATGAAATAAAAATAGACTCTATTTCTCAAAAAACTGATGCCCATGACAAAGAAATACAAAACTTACAAGCAAAATTAACAGACCTGGAAGCAAGATCTCGAAGGAACAATATCATCATCAGAGGAATACCTGAAACTGTACTTCATAACAATCTAATACCAACAATCAAGCAAATAATAAATTCCCTCCTAGAGGAATCTGAAGAAATGCAGCAAATAACAATAGAGAGAGCCCACAGAGCCCTGAGGGAAATGTAAACATCACTGAAACCAAGACCTGTCTATATTAAAATATTAAACTACCAAGATGTAAATAAAATCATACTGGCAGCAAAGAAAAAAGGCACACTCACCTGAAATAATAATCAAATCTCCTTTGCTCAAGACTTCCCAATACAAATAAGACAAGCAAGACAACTACTATCTCCATACTGCAGGTTCCTAATAGGAAAAAAAAATCAAATTCCAGATGAAATATCCAAATCAGTTAATTTTTTACATCAAAGAGGTTAAATACATGGTTGCTAACCCCAAAGAGGCAAAAGAGACATTCCTGGCTGTTTTCAAACAAATTCCACCTGCAGAAGTGAAATAAATCCACAAAAAAGATAAAAGTCCCTTGGATGAAAAAACGACCCCATTCATGAGCACTCTAGCTGGGATCCAACTCTGAAATCTTCCCCTTGCTGTCTAGGCCCTTGGGTCATTGATGTGAGCCATGAGGAATACAGGAAAGGGAAGTACAGCCTGGGTGGGAACCAAAAATGAACTGCTGTTTCCGATGCACGAATATAGGAAGGAAGTTCCCATCTCGGATATTGGCTTGCAAATTCAGTCCCCCTAGGATTTTGATGGCTTCATTGAGAACAATCAGACAAAATGGATTTCAGCAAGCTCCAAAGGATTTTACTGCCTGAAAAATGAAAACTGATCTGCACCAGCTAAAAGAAGAAAGCTGCACCATAGATGTCAACCAACCTGCAAGCAAAACCTTGAAGAAATAAGGTACTGTTGAACTGAACCATTCACTAAAACAGTACACCCAGTACTGTGTAGGTGAATGAAACTCCAGCCTTAAATAATAGGCAAGAAATAAACTGTCAGAATTATGCTAGCTCATAGATTAATATTGGGAAAAAGGGAAAAAATTGTTAAATGTTTTATGTAAATACTAGAAATGTGTTAAAAGATCCTGGAGAGAAGTAATCTCAGGAAATTAGTAAAATAACCTAACAATCCTGGGATAATGTAAATATAGCCTTAATATGTCAACTATAGCAGAAGGACTGTTTGGCTAAGCTGTTTTTTTTTTTGTCTCTCTATACTTCCTACTTCTGTTAAATAGGTGCCAAGTATATATTTTATAACCCACACAGATTGATGTGGAAAAACATCACTATAGGCACCAAAGAAGGTCGAAACCTGAATAAGTAAAGGGGAGGAAAAAGAAGTCAAATGAGAGAAAAATGTAAAAATGACAAGATTGATTGTTTAACAATATTACTATGGTACACATATTGCTATAATTTACTGAGGAATGTATATTAATATGCTGTTTTAAAAATACTATTAGAAAGAATTAGTCATAAGACAAAAACAATACATGCTGTACCTTAAATGCAATACCATCACTGTATAAATAATATGTTGGAAGAGGCTAGGGATATTAAGTAGCAGTGTTTGTTGAGGGAACTAGTTTGTTCAGCTTTGTCCACATTGTTTATAGTAACACAGGGGGATACTATGGAGTAAATGTATATCTAAAAAGAAAACACATTCCAAGATTAGACGTAAAGGTAAACCATATAATGAACCTTCATCCCCCCCCCCTGATTATTCCTGGTCCAGGGATATAGTGGTTACGCACAGTGTAGGGACGGGGATAAATAGATGCTTTCCTAAACCATCACACAGTAACACATACAAAACTAACAAAACAAAACTAATATACATGGCATATCTAAGGAATACACCTAATAAATAAATGTGGGAAATAGAATCATGGAATGTTAAAGGGCTCCAAAACAAGAAGAAAAGAAAACTATTCTTACACCTTACATTAAAAACCACAGCCAACCTCATACTAATACAAGAAACGCACTTGACTGCACAGCACTGGGCAGAAATTAGCAGAAAGAAATGGATAAGTCAAATCATAGCTTCAGAGGGGAAAACAAACAGTGCTGGGGCTGCCATAATAATTAAAAACCAATTTAAGGAAAAAATACTTAAAACCAAAGCTGACAAGGAGGGAAGATGGTGCTATGTAACATTTAATAGTCCCACAATACCAAAACCTATAATGGTACTTAATGTTTACGCACCCTGTAATAACCAACAACACTTTTTTATGTCATTATACCCAACCTTAAACCAATTTAAAGATCACTACCTAATGATTGGAGGCGACTGGAATACATATCAAAACCCAGAAAAGGATAAATCTAATTTGACCAAATCACATAATAAACAAGCCACATTAGCCCTTAATGAACGCAAACAAGATTTCAAACTATATGACCCTTTTGAACATGGGAACAGTGCAGATAAAACAGGGAAATTCACATTCTATTCGCAATGCCACAAAATGTGGTCAAGGATAGACTTCTTCTTAATCTCTGACATATTCATTAACATGGACCCAACAATAACTATACATACCAGGTTCTTTTCAGATCACTCCAAAATCACACTGAACATTAACTGGGACAAAAAGATATATTTAGAGACTAGGGGTCATAATTGGTCATTAAACCCTAATTTACTTTCCAAAATGGATGTAATAAAAGAAACAGAAGCAATACTAAAAATAGCTCTTACAAATATCACTAACTCCCAAGTACCAACTGACATAGAATGGGCTGCAACCAAAGCACAAATCAGAGGATTGTTTATCAAAAAAGCAGCATACTATAAAAAAAATACAACTGAAAGAGGAGCATATACTGAAAGGGAAAATAGAGCATCTTGAAAAAGAGTTAATAAATAACCCTAAGAACCAAACAGAAGCAGAACTTTTAAAACTGCAAAGGGATCTATATATGTTAGAAACCAGGAACCTATCTTTCTATGAAGGCAGAATGTTAGCCACTTACGCAGAAGAAGCTCAAATACCATCTAGAGCTCTGGCCAGAATTATCTGCCAACACAAAAATACCTCCAATATATCAGAAATAAACTACAGAGACAAAAACTACACAGAAAATGAAGACATTATTAAAACATTTGAACAAATATACTCTCAAATATATGGAGCACAAATACTACAAACCTCAAAGGAAGATAGAACTCTTTTTCTTCAAAAACTGAAATTCCCTAAACTCAATCTAGACCAATAAAAAACTAACTGAGCCGATATCCATCAGTGAAATTATTACAACAATCAAACACTTAAAAGTGCATAAGGCTCCGGGTCTGGATGGACTCACATCAGAATTTTACAAAACATTTTCCCCCTTGATAGCCAAACTACTATACTATACACTGAATTACATAATAAACTATAAAATAAATGATATCCACTTTAATGCCTCTAAAACTATATTTATATTAAAAGAACACACAGACCCCAAAAACCCCGACAGCTACAGACCCATCTCCCTCTTAAATATAGATACTAAAATATTTACCTCTATACTTGCAAACAGAATGAAAAATCTGATAGAAAAAATCCTCTCCCCAGAACAATCCGGTTTTACACCACATAGACAGACTAGTGACAATACATTAACATTAGCTGCACTAATATTCTACGCTAACCGATACAATATCAACATCTACACAATGGTAGTGGATGCCCACAAGGCATTTGATAGGGTTAATCTAGAATTCTTACTCCAAACACTACCCTACTTTAATATACCCAATAACTTCATTCAGATCATCCAAACTCTCTATAGCAACCCATACACATCTCTGTATATAAATAAAACTTGGTCAAATAGGATCCTAATAAAAAATGGAACAAGACAAGGATGCCCACTATCACCCTTCCTGTTTAACCTATACCTAGAACCACTCTTTCTATACATTAAACAAAATACATATCACAATCCTCCATCAATACACAACTTCAAAATATACCTCACTGCATTTGCAGATGATCTGAACATATACTGCACTACACCAAATTCAGATATAAACAAAATAATAGCTGCAATTGAACATTTCTCGACTATGTCTAACTACAAACTAAACCTTAATAAAACTAATATTTTCCCCCTAAAAACACCCAAACTCATCTCACTAATACCATTGTTAAACACAATAAAAATTAAAGAAGAAACTAAATACTTGGGAATCACCTTTTTCCAGAGTAACAAAGACTTCTACCAACACAATGTAAACCTTAAATGGCAAGATATAATGCAAGACTGCAAAAGATGGAACAACCTAAAACTACCATTCTTGGCCAAAGTATCAATAATCAAAATGAACATTTTACCTAGATTAATGTATATATTCATGACATCACAGACAACAATACATAATAAATTCTTCAAACAAATTCATACCTTCCTAGCAAAATTTATATGGGAACCCAAAAAAAGCAGAATCTCCTATTCAAAATTAACACTCCCCAAAAGCAAAGGAGGACTAAATCTACCAGATTTTAAAATGTACTCCTCGATCATTAACACTAACAGAATATTGAGAATAGCTGAACATAACCCGTCAATGGAAAATTGGTCTCCTCTCTGGGTGACAATATATTATAGATATATTAAAGCTCTAGGTTTCAACCCCAAAGCACTTCCATTCCCGAAGCAGAAAGAAATACAAACTTATAACATTATAGAGCCCTTAAAACATTCTATCAACCTAGCGCAAAAACTCTTTCAATTCTTGAACCTTAGACATGCCATGACAATACTGCAACCCCTTCATAAAAACCCAAATTTAAAAATAAACAATAAGATGCTGGACTTAGTCCCTTTTCCCAGACTGAAAGATAAAACAATCCAAGATATCTATCCCTACCTTAACTGTTCAATACAAGAAATGAAGACCAACTTAAACCTCCCTAAATCACACAAAATAATCCTCAGACAAATCAAAGAACTGTGTTCCAGTTATCTCCAAAATATTACTATGACCAATAGTGACATAGAAACTTGTAGCAGGCTTTGGAAAGAAAACTATTACCAATTCATATAAAATGATAAATGAAATCAAATACCAGAAGGACCTCCTCTTCTCTAACTACTGGAGAAAAATTAAACCATCCATAGATGATCAGCAAATAAGCCAGGCAATCAATCTAACACTGAAGATTCTACCCCTCAAAAAGTTAGCATACACTCAGCTCATGATCAGTAATAATGCTTATTTTACACCTGCAATCCTACACAAATTTAACACATCAAAATCATCTTTATGTCACACTGTAAGGACCAGATAGCTGACTTAATCCATGTATTTTGGAGCTGTAAATGTGTCTATAAACTCTGGAACTCTCTCAAGGTACAATTACAGAAAACGGGTTATCAAACATCAACATTAACTTGGGAATTCACTCTGTTACACATTCTCCCACCCAACATCCCAAGAAAACAAGCAAATACACTTTTAACAATATTCCTACTAATGAAACTGTATATAGCTTTTAAATGGCTAGATACAATAAATATCTCTTGGGAGGGTTTTAAACAAGTAGCTATACAACACCTTTTAGCTCATAAAATAGTAATAGATAAAAGAAACAAAAACATGAAATCCAGAGAAATTTGGGAACAAACCTTTAACATCATATTAGCATAATTCATCACACAGCAACTTAGAAATACACTATAATGGAACCGAAGAACACATACAAGTTCAGATATTAAATAATAACTTGGATATTACGAATGTATATACTGTCTATATAACTGTGGAATTAACAATGAAAGCATCTATGTACATAGTGTAAATAGATATGTTGTATGACCTATATCCTGTGGTATTTGACATCAATGTATAACATATGTATATGTGTGTATGTGTATGTATGTATATGTGTGTGTATGTATGTGTGTATGTATATATATGTATATATATATATATATATATATATATATATATATATATATATATGTGTGTATGTGTATGTATGTATGTGTGTATATATATATATATATATATATATATATATATATATATATATATATATATATATATATATGCACACGGTCATGTTGTAAGATGTTTTTTGTTTGTGACATTTATTAATGTAAAAATAAAAATTATTGAAAAAAAAAAAAGAGTGAACCTACAAGCTACCATAAAAACTATAGACCAATAACTTGCCTTCTGACAATGTACAAACTATACACAGTAATTGATGCTGTCAGAGTTTATAGTCATTTAGAAAAAACTCAATTATGGCATCAGAACAAAAGGGCAATAAAAGAAAGTCATATGGAAGAAAGGAGCATTTGTTATTAAATAAAGTCATAATGGAGAACTGTAAAAAGGGGAAGAATGTAAGTATGGCATGGATTGACTACAAAATAGTATTTGGTAGTATCCCACATTCATGGATAAAAGACTGCTTAAAATGTACAAGATACACACTACACTGATCAACTACATTACAGTGACCGTGAAACAGTGGCAAACCACTTTGTAATTAAGCCATGATAAAGGACAAATTATTATCCCAGGGATAAAAATTCAAAGGGGGATATTCCAGAGTGACTCTGTGTCACAGCTGCTATTCTGCCTTGCCCTAAACCCATTAAGCTGTCTACTTAACAGCTTAGGCCATGGCTATAATTTGGGTCTTAGAAAAGCAGTATAAAGACTTCTCATCTCTTTGTTGATGATTTAAAACTGTATAGCTCATCAGATGAGGAACTAAAAGTACAACTGCAAGTTGTCAAAACTTTTTCAGATGATATAAGAATGTCATTTGGTCTTGATAAATGTGCAAAAGCAACCTTTAAAGCAGGAAAGCTACAGCACCAAGAAAACATCAGTTTGGGACAGGAATGTGATATAAAAGAAATTGAGCAAGAAGAGGGAGTATATAAATATTTGAGAATTGTTGAAGGATCAACAATAAAACATGAACAAATGTGAATAAAACTTAGTAAGGAGTACTTTAGAAGACTTAAATTAATCCTGCAAACAGCATTGACATTAGGGGACAAAATCCAAGCTATAAACCAATTTGCTCTTCCTGTCCTTATAGTTTTGGAGTGACTGAACCCAAAACATGTTGGCTAGATTAGATAGGAAAACAAGAAGGATGCTTCATGCTCACCAAATGATTTATAAAAATCAGTGTATAACAAGATTATATATTCCCCCTTCTAAAGGAGGGATGGGCTTCCTTGAAATTGATTACATGTATAGGTTTGCAATCATGGGACTCCACACAGATCTGCTGACCTCACAAGACCCAAATGTAGTGAAAGTTTTGAAACATGAGGAGAATAAATCTAAAATGACTTCTCTGCTTAATCTAGCAGAAGCATATCAGCGTCAAGCAGGAATAGAAATCAAACCAGAAGTAAATAAAAATCAGGCAGCAACTGAATATGCCAAAAAACAAAAGAAAGATTATAAGGTAAAGGACCAGATGAGAAGGGAGGAAATGTGGAAAATGCATAAATATTACTGCAAGTATAGAAAACTTCTGGAAGAACCTCATGCTGATCAGGAACAAATGCAGGAATGTTTAAAGAGAGGCGAATTCAAACCAAGAGATGAAAGGTTAATATTGGCAGCCCAAGACAGTGGGCTACGTACACACTGGTTTACAAAGTCCATTGAACATGTGGGAGAAAAATACAAATGTAGGTTTTTTAAAACTGAATTGGAAACAGTTGCACATCTCATTGCTGGCTGTGACCTACTAATGGCAGAAGGACTGTATACTGAAAGACATAATAATGTGGCAAGAGTATTGGTACTGAAGTGGCTGAAAAACACTGGAAACATGAACCACAAAGCATTATAGAAAATGATGAAGTTTACATCACACGGGATTACCCATTACCAACAGTTCAAAAGACAGATGCTAGAAAACTGGATATAGTGGTCCTTGAAAAGAAGACAAAATTAGCATTGCTCACTCTAATCACCACATGCAGAGACTACAGTGTCTTGTGTACAGAGAGACACAAAGTCATAAAATATCAGAATCTGCAGGCAGAAACAAGAGCAATGTGGAAGAAAGATACTCAAACGGTTTCAATAGTAGTAGGAGCAACAGGTCTTATAAAAAAGAATCTACAACCATATTTCGATATGTTACCAATACATGTAACTCCATATGAATTGGAAGGAGTCATTACTGGACACATTGTGGGTGCTGCAAAGAGCACTTTTAGCTGACATCAAAGACCGAAACAGTATTAATTTTATGAACTTTAATTGTAGTTTGACTTAGGAATGGGGGTCCATTCCCATCATGGTATTAGAAACCCCAAAGACTTGGAGAAATTTTAAAAAAATGACGTGTACACATACAGTTATAAAAAAGTAAACAGACCATTGCAAAGATTTTTTCTTTTCATAATGACGTGTATACATACAGTTATAAAAAAAGTAAATGGACCATTGCAAAGATTTTTTTCTTTTCATGAATTTTATATATATGGTTTATTTCTTAACAATTGACACGCGGTGGTGGTGCTACGGTAGCGTTGTCGCCTCACAGTAAGACGCTGTCCAGTTCGATTGTCAACTAGAGTGTCTTATGTGTGGAGACGTGTGAATGGGCGTACCTTCGTTGAAGGTTGTGCGTCAGGCCTGGCAAGCCGGTACGTAAAAATCAATTGCCAATCGTTAGAGGACCAGAGTTCCGCTGTGGCGACCCCTAACCGGGAAAAGCTGAATGACACAAACAAATTTCTTAACAATTATTCAATTTAACATTACATAGACCGCCCAAATCCTGCTTTCTCTGAAATTTCTCACCCCTGAGCATTATTATACGTTTTCTTTCCAAATACTCCATTTATTTCTATTAGTTTTTTTCTTCCTTTTCTAAAGATCCATCCAGCTCTTTTATTTCCTTTACAGCATTCAATAATTCTGTTACTGTCAGTTTAGATTTTGATTTCCATTGTCTAGCAATAGCTTTTTTGATAGCTAAGAGCATTAAACTTAGAGGGCCTTATTATGTCTAGGCAATTCAGTTATTTTATCACACGACTAATAACTGTTGTCTACCTGTGAAAACATTCTCTTAAGTTTACTTGTGGTATAAAACATACCCATATGAACACTTTCATGGAAAAACCCTAAACCTCCTAGATTTTGTTGCATACTTGGGAGCCATACAAATATCCTCCCATTATTTATTTGTATATTACCTTTCCATAGACATATACCAGTCTTTTTCACTCTTTTCTTATTGATTTTTATAATTATAATGTATTATTTTATATGCTGTTTTACTTATCCCTTTTGTAACTGCAGTTCTTCTGAAAGGTCTGCAACCAAAATCCTATTCTCTGTACCCCCCCCATTTCAACAGTATTACTTTTCACTTTCATTTGTAGACTTCAGTCTATATTGTATATATGAGCCTTAACTTTGTAGCTCTAAGGTATCCCTTCAAATCAGATAATCTTGAACCACCTTATTCTTTGGAGAGACACAGCTTATACCACTTCACTCATGTCCTTTGTCCATCCCAAATAAATTCATTCAATTCTTCATTAATTATAGTCCGCAGCTTCTCCTCTGGTTGATTAAAAATACGCCTGACCTGTATATAATATTAAAGGGACTAGGAAACGTTTTCACTGCTTGCACCTTACTATCCATATCCATAGTCAAGAGTTTACATCTTCTCAATTTTTGTATCATTTTTTGTTTAGTCTCTTCCCACATATCCTTAACTGCCATAATAGAATACTTTTTAATCCATACACCTAAATACTTCATCTTATCACTTCCTCATAAATATGGTTAATGTTTTTCAAACATCTTTATTGAATTATCACTTGTGACATAGACAAACTTACATTTATATAAAAGTAATCAACCAATAACAAGTTCCCATTTACAAACATTATACATTACATATATTCTTCTATACAACATAATCAGTCCAACGTTACACAAATTGTTAAATTCATGCCTTCCCTTAAACCTCATTTCTCCTCCAAAACATTTTTCTGCATGTATTCTTCCCACAGTTTCTGTTTTTTTTCTATGTAGTTTGCTCCTACCCTTTTCTAAAGATCCCATTTCCTGCTCGTTTATCTGTGTTAAATATTCACTATTTCAGGTACGGTTAGTTTAGACTTTGATTTTCATTTCCTAAAAATTGCTTTTTTGGCAGACACCAGTATTTAACTTAATAAGTCCTTACTATGTCTAATCAGTTCAGATCCTGTATTCCATCTCAAAAAATCATTTCCATAGTTACACTACTCTGCTCACCCAGTATTCCTGACAGAATACTCTTTAGGGAATTTTTAAGTCTGTTAACTCACTACACTCTAAAAACATATTCTCCCAGGTACCTCTTTCTTCCCCATTACACCTCCAGCATTTGCCATCTACCTGATGAAAAATTATCTGAAGTCTTCTTGAGGTACCTCTATGCAAACTCTTCCAAGCAAAAATCCTAAATCTTCTAGACTTTGTTGCCTATTTGGAAGTCATACATAAGTTCTCCAGTTGCTTCTTTGTCAGTTGCTTATCTAATCTCTCTTCCATAGGCGCTGGAACTGTAAGGTGAGGGGGGAGCTCTGCCCCCCCCCCAATTTTTAATCTAAGCAGCTCACCTTATATTTAAAAAAGAGAGAGAGAGAGAGAGAGATGCTATCTTGTATTTTAAAGAAAAAGAGAGAGAGAGAGAGAGATGCTGAATACCTTTAGTTCCATATTCGCAGCTGCGTAATTGCTTGCTTGCCCTCCCACATTGCCCAACCTTCTGCATTGCCATTCGTGGTTGCTCGTGGTTGCCTAGCTCTAAAAAAAAAACATGAGACTTCCGGACTTCCGACCACTATATTAATGTCATTCCCGCATTTGCTTGCCCTTTTCCATGCTGGTTGCTGAACCTGCTTGCCTGGCTCTGCATTGCTCTGACTGACTGTAATGGAGGGAAAACTAAATTGTTTTGTAAACCATCCACCACACCACATATCACATTGTAAGTAAGTCATTATGTTTATTCTTTGCTTTGGGTTTGGGGCAATTGGAAAGTTGGGCATTGTGTTGTATTATACAACATAAATATTACTGTTTAAAATATAATTCTATTTATCATTTTATTATTTTTACTGCTATACCTCCCGAACAGTCAGACATCCTGAAAACTTTACTGTATTAGTTATACGAATGTATGCAAATCATCTTTTTAAACAGTGTGTGTGTGTGTGTGTGTGTGTGTGTGTGTGTGTGTGTGTGTGTGTGTGTCTGTGTGTGTGTGTGTGTGTGTGTGTGTGTGTGTGTGTACACGCGAGTGCGTGCACGTGTGTGTGTGTGTGTGTGTGTGTGTGTGTGTGTGTGTGTTGTATGTGTGTGTGTGTGTGTGCAGTGTGTGTGTGTGTGTGTGTGTGTGTGTGTGTGTGTGTGTGTGTGTGTGTATGTGTGTGTGTGTGTGTGTGTGTGTGTATGTGTGTGTGTGTGTGTGTGTGTGTGTGTGTGTGTGTGTGTGTGTATATATATATATATATATATATATATATATATATATATATATATATATATGTATATATAAAACTGATGAATTATCTGCTTAATAATGTATAATCTAGTTAAAGCAGAACAATGAGTGAATTGCTATGTTTGTTGTGAACTAATACTCCGATTTGGAAAGCTCTGTCCTTTCCATTTGGAAGCAGTTTCATATGTTCACCCCCATTTTTAGCAGCACAGTGTGAGCTACCGTTCCTGTCATTATAGTTTCTCTAAGTCACAACAAAAGAAAGGGGAGGGGTTGACAGAGTGTCAGAGCAACCATTATCTTACAAGCCAAAATTATGTGGTTTTGCATTCTTTAGAGGCACAATATATATAGAAGCATAAAGTGTGGTTCATGGTGACTGTAAAAATGTCACTTTCAAGAAAATCATGAACACTGAATTGCATTGGGAAAGAATCTGTATCTGTCCATTTTTTAAATTGGCCTTCCAAGTATTGCAAAAACGGGGGATAAGCTATCTGGCATGCATATCAGAAAAAGGGATTTCATAGCATAGCTCTGCTGATAAGTAAGCGAGTGAGGTCCATAAGAAAATATTGAAATTTTGGTGGGAATTTTATGATGAATACATAATCAGGACTCTGTTGTTGAACCCGTGTTACATATATTTGTATAACACATAAAGCAGTTGATGTTATTATGAAAAGCTTTTTCCTGCTGATTGTAATCCTGACAGAATGTGAGGTGACTGAATGAAATGGGAGTTGAATTGACTGGCAATGCTTTCTGTTTCTGTTATTAAGGGTGGAGAGGGCTGAGTGCTCTGTCCTGGTTTTAATAGTTCGTTTTTAGTTGCTCAGAAGGCTTTGGCATTTTCCTGGTTTTCAGGTTGCAGCTTTAGCCATAGTAACCCTACTAGATGGCAAAACTTTTTTTGATTTTGCATGAGTATGGAGCACCTTGTTATATCACTTTCTAAACATGGATAAAGAACAGATAACAGATATTAGAAGAGGAACAAAACAACAATACCATGGAACAACTAGTCACCATCCCCACAAGAGGAGAAAACATACTTGATCTCATCATCACGAACATGGGATCACAATGTTCAACACCGGAAGTATACCCCTCACTGGTGAGATCAGATCATAAACTAATCTCGCTGGAGGTCCTCATCCCGCCCCCACCTGAAACAAAAAAGGCCACAGTGAAAAACTTCTCAAAAGCCGACTTCACACTTCTAAAAACTAGTGTGGTCTCCTTTAAGGCCCCTGAGCCAGTGGTAAACATTACTCAAACCGCTGAATCACTTACAAATGCCTTCTACCAGCACCTACAGGACTGCATGGATCAGGCAATCCCAAACAAAACTAAGACTCTTTGTACCAAAGGCAAGCGTCCAGTCTGGTGGACCCCAGCCATAAACAAGCTCTACAACAAAAGGAGGAAGCTACTACAAGATAGAGCAAAATCCTTGAAAGGTAAGACACCTTTGATCATTATAAGTAAAAACTAAGAGCTCTCATAAAATCATCCAAGGCAAATTTTGAGAGAAAAATCGCCAAGGATTCAAAAGACAATCATAAGGCCTTCTTTAGCTATGTTAGAAACCTAGGAGGAAACTCCCAGATATGCTCAGAATTAGTTCAAAATGATGTGAAGATTACTGAACCTACACACATTGCCAACATACTGGCTGACAGGTTCAGTGCAAACTTCTCCCCTCCCCAAAAGGAGAGATATCTATACCAGAGGATTGTAGCCCCAAACATCTCCAACCCCAGGTGAGAACTGCTCTCTCCAAAGCAAAAAACACAGCATCCATGGGACCGGATGGTGTCCCCGGCTGTGTGCTCCATGAACTCAATGAGGAATTAAACCCGCAGTTAGGACAGCTGTTTAATCTTAGCCTCACCTCAGGATACGTACCCAAGGAGTGGCGCACGGCGACTGTGGTCCCACTTCACAAGGGCGGTGCCTCCACCGACCCTGGAAATTACCATCCCATTAGCTTGACAAGCCTTATCTGCAAAGCCATGGAGAGGATCATAATGGAACTCATAAATAAAGACATAGGGAACTTGCAGACTTTGGATCCAACCCAGTTTGGCTTTGTCAAAGGCAGATCATGCCTTTTAAACTTGGTTGACTTTTTCGAGACAGTCACCAAGGCCATTGATGAGGAAAGGCAGTCCATACAGCCTACCTTGACCTGGCAAAGGCCTTCGACACAATACCCCACTCAGGTATCATCAAAAACTCATCAGCTTGAATGTAAACCCATACATCACAAGATGGGTTGCAAACTGGCTAAGTGACAGAACCCACAGGGTCAGAGTTGCTGGAGCCATGTCAGACTCAAAGCCTGTCACAAGTGGTGTCCCACAGGGCTCAGTCCTGGGTCCACTCTTGTTCGGCATCTACTTTTCTGAAGTACAAGCAAACACAGGAGGGTTATGGCTGACAAAGTTTGCAGATGACTGCAAACTGGGCCATAGTCGAAAACACATCTGACACAGATATCCTTCAGAAGGGCCTCACAGAAACGGATAACTGGTGCCAGAGCCATGGCCTAAAGTTAAATGCCAAGAAATGCATAGTCATACCCTTCGGGAAAAACAAGGTTACCCCTAGCTACCATATAGGTGGCAATCCACTGAGCACAGAAGAAGTCATCAGGGATCTGGGGACCCAGGTTGACAGTAGCCTTTCGCTTGACACTCATGTTGCTAAAGTAGTTAGGAAAACCTTCTACATTGCCCACCTGATCATGAAGGGATTCACATCTAGATCAAGGGAGGTCATCGCCCCTGTACTCATCACTCATTAGACCTATGATTGAGTACAATGCCCCATTCGAATGTATCTGACCAGACACCTGCAGCAGCTGGAAAGGCCCCAAAGTTCCTCACCAAAAGGATAAAGGGTCTCAAAAATATGTCTTATGCTGCCCGACTGAAAGAACTCCAGCTCTATTCAGTCTCATACCGCTTGCTCAGAGGTGACCTGTGCCTGACATATAAGGCCATGTCAAACCCTGATTTGATGAATATGCTTCGCCTCAAAAAATCTAGATCCCTCAGAACCACAAGGGCGGACACTTAAACCTTGACACGGTTATTAATAGAACATGCTGGAGGGACAGATTCATCACCCAGAGACTCCCTATGCTGTGGAACAAAATCCCGGTACATGTGAGGCAGAGCACCTCGCTGGCCTTGTTCAAGAGGAATCTTGACCAATGGATGGGGGATCGCAGATATACCCCAGGGATTACTTCAGTGTCACTGCTTGACAGAGGCACAGCAAAATAATAGGCATAGTTTTATTCAAACTAAAGGGGTGGCGAAAGCCAAATAACTATGGGCTAGGCTTATAAATGCCCTTGGGCAGATAGCCTAGTATGAACCTATGAACCTAATATTGGTCACTATAAGAAACAACTTGCTTAATATCTCTTGACTACTTTTGTGCTGACAATTGGTTCCTATCTGTAAAAATATTGTGTGAACTTTTCTGCCTTCCCACTTCCAAGACCAGCACATTTGTTCATATATGACTGACATATTATTTCTGCTTCATATTTTTGGTATATTTTTCATAAAATTGTGCTTTTCTGGCAATTTTTCTGCCATTTTGGTATCAGTGAAGTATTGTGCAGATATTGACAAACTACTGAAGGGGTCATCGGGACAAATGTTTCATTTTGATGTCAGTGAAGTGCTTGTGCATATTTAGCCAAACTACTGAATGAATTCCTGGAAGAAATGCTTCATTATGGTGCTTGTGCAAACCTGGTGAGACTATTGAAAGGATCATTTGGGGAAATGTTTTCTTTTGGTGTCTGTGCATACTTGGACATAAACACAGAAGGGATAACTTGGGGAAACGTTTCATTTTGGTGTTAGTGCATACTTGGACATACCGCAGAAGGGATCACTTGGGGAAATGTTTTGTTTTGGTGTTTGTGCATACTTGGACATACCACAGAAGGGATTGCTGGGGGAAATGTTTTATTTTAGTGCTTCAGCATACTTGGTAAAACTACTGAAAGGATCGCTTGAGAAATGTACATTTTCCTTACCCAAAGTTTCCATGCTCTACCCCCATGCATACCCGATACTAGATGGCAAACATTGGTTTGTAAGCATTCCAACTAAATTATGTGTTGTTCCCTTTAAGAGTAACCCTTTATTTCCAGCATGATATTTCAGTGTGTATATGTGTATGTGTGTGTGTGTGTGTGGGGGGGGGGGGGGTGTTTCAGCTCTGTTTGTTATTTCCACAGCCAAGGTGTATGATAGCAATCCCCTGCAATATACTTATGTCAGTAAGCAACATTCTGTGGGCATGTGCAGTAAAAGAAAATGAAGCCTGTGAGTAAAGCTGTGTGAAGTCAGCATTACTGGCTTGCTTCCCTTTACTCAAAGATAATACATGCTTTCTTTTAAAGGAAAGCATGAATATTATCTGTGTTTAGGCAATCTCTTTGAACAAAAATTAAATGAGCAAGACTCCTTTCCTTTAGTGTAGGGAATGATCAGTGTACCAGCATCCCCCCATGCAATACCACTGGAGGTAAATGTACATGGAAAGATGTGAAGTCTGCACAGATGGCACATCAACTGAAAACCAAACTGTACAGCAATGTGAAGCAGCAACAGTCATTGTTGTGCCACTGGTTGGCAATAATAATTAAAACTGATACACACAGACACATATACACATACACACATGCACACTCACGCACATACAAGAAGCACACACATGCATGCACAGTTACACAAAACACATACTTACACATACGCAACAAGCTCACACACACACACACACACACACACACACACACACACACACACACACACACACACACACACACACACACACACACTCGCTGTCACCCAGACTCTACAAGCACACACACTCATGCACATGCTACAAATACATACACATGCAAAAGCAACAAGCACATACACACACAAACATACACTCATGCACACACTACAAACACACAAAAAATGCACTCTGTTTATATTTTCTAAGAGAAAAAAGAATCACTGGGATTCATATAGAATGTTTATTTACAATTTTACTTTTTATTGTGAGTCCTGCCTGAAATACTTTCTTATCTCCAATGGGATTTTATGTTTTCACTACAGAAAAGTATTAACCCCACAGCATATTATAGTTTTCATTTATTATATATTTCTTGAGTGTTTATAGTACTACATGGGTTTATAGATTTATGCTGGACCCTTTACTATTTGGAATCTATTTCTCAGAAGTCTAGGCAATAGGAAATGGCCTGTGGGAACATGAGTATAACATGGTTAGGCTGGTAAAGGTCCTATGGCCATTAGCATAGTAACCTCCTATAAATCTATGAACCCTTGATCCAATAACTTTCTTTGGATATTAATTGCAGCTTGTCGATTCTTGGTTTGGGGACCTTTCCTGTAAGAATGCAGTGTGAGGAGAGAGTAGTGTATTATACCACGTTAGTAGTTATGCAAAGTCTTTCTGTGTTATGCACTTTTGTCTGTATTTTGTTGAACATTTCAGGGTTAATGAACTTATTTTCAAGGAATTCAATCCATCCAAATTGGAAACTTCTGGTAAAAGCCTTGTGTTTTTTTTCTGATTGTCCTGAGGGATTAACTGCATAAAAAGTCTTTTATCCTGCTGGTGTAAAAGAATTACACTTTTTGTGAGATTGTGCTCATTTATTCAGAGCTTCCCTGTGCCTGACTAGGACATGTGTGATTACAAGACGTGGATAGCTTTTAAAACCATGTGGACCTACACCTGATATAAGTATTTTTTGCACTTGCTGTAACTGTTTTACTGCTATATAACATTTACTTGATGAATTTATTGATTTGGCTGAATTTATCATGTGTTTCAGCCTGCACTTATTAAAAATGCCATTTGTTTGTCACTGTACTGCTCTTACATTGTTTTAACAGTATTATAGTATTCCATAAACTCCTGGTACTGCAAAAGCTGTTCTGAGTTTGCCAAAGTTCCCATGAGTGTGCCAAAATATTTCTAAGTTTTGCAAAGTTTCTCTGTGTTCTCTTTAGTTGCATACTTTTTTCTGTATTTTCTGGAGCATTTTTCAGGGTTAGTGAATTTATTTCCAAAGATTCCTGATATTGCAGGAAATCTGTTGTTGTAAAGCATTTGTTACTGCACTTGAGCTCAAAATCAGCTCATTTTATATTACAAGGGTTCTTTTGCACTCTGGAGCTGAATCCACACATCCAAGTTGGAAACTGCTGGTAGAAAGCTTATTGTTTTTTTATCTGATTGGCTCGAGGGATTAACTGTGCAAAAGTCTTTTATCCTGCTGTGATAAAAGATTTGCATTTGCACATTGTGCAAAGTCAGCTCCCCGTGCCTTGTGTATGTATGTATGTATATGGGTTCACTTCTAAATTTCAAAATCCCAAAACCCCAAACCTCTAAATCCCTACATTCAGAAGTTGAAAGTTTTGGAATCTCGAAAGGTATCACTGGGGATCGCCGTATAGTGTGGAACGGGAACTTTACCATTCTCTGTACTATAGTGTGATCTCGGAGTTGGTATATTTAATTTGCGGAACGTGTGGGGTGCAGGGGGGCTGCCCTCCTGCAAAAATACAATGTATGAGGTTTTGTTCTTGTAGGTATTTTTTATTTTCAGTTTTGATATTCCAGAACTCCGAACTTCTGAATGTCAGGATTTAGAAATTTGAGGTTTTGGGATTTCAAAATTTAGAAGTGAATCCATACATCTATATATGTGTGTATATATATATATATATATATATATATATATATATATATATATACATATATATATATATATATATATATATATATATATATATATATATGTGTGTGTGTGTGTATGTGTGTGTGTGTGTGTATGTGTATGTATGTGGTAGAAAATACTAGGTGGACATTGAATAGGCTTCACCGGTGGTAGAAAACATGTTCTGATAATACTTTAATGTAAATATTTTATGTGCAGGTAACAAAGTCCATTGACAAGGAAACATAGTGACCCTGACTGTGGAGAATGCTATTCAATGAGGCTGACCAACTCTGTAAGGAGCAGACTGACCTTTATCTGAAAGAAAAGATGACAAAATCTGACAGTAAGAGGAAGCAGGCCACAAAAGAGCTAACAGATATTGCTGCAAAGATCCCTCGAAAGCTAAGGTATTAGTTTAGTTCTAAGAACACCCACATCATCTCATCCCAACAACGACAGCTCTGAAAACATCACAGACACCCAAGGACTTCCATTACCATTGCAAGCATCCAGAACATCACAGCAGAGACCAATTCTGCATGTGAAATTGCTTCTGAAAATATTAATGTAAACACCCCAGCTTCAAGTAACAAACCAGCAAAGGATTTCCGGAAGATGACATTAGATTTGGATTTTGCCTACCACAACAACACTGAAAATAGTGATGCTACCAGCTGCACTTGTAGCACAGATTTTGATGCTTCCACCATAACTGCTAGCCACAGTCCCTTTCCAGAAGTGCCATCTACCTTGGAAGATCCAGAATACCAACAAGGTGAAATTTCTTTACCCCTGGACAAAGGTGGCGACAAAAGAAACGCAAGTAGAGATCTGTTTCTTAAAAATGACCCTACTTTAAGTACTAATGCAGCTGAGAAACGGCTACTTGCTCCATTTGAGCTAGTATGTACGACTACTGATCCTTCCTGTTTTCTAGCAGGCAATTTAGTTTGTTGCAGAAATATTGATGAGATTTTCCAACCAGAAAATGTAAAAGAAGCCTGTATTAAGCAAACTGTTGTGAGAAGTAAATCAAAAACTGAATGCAGAAGTTGTCAAACACAATGGTTTTCATCATTCTCTTGGTTAACCTACTGCCAGTCCAAAGGATGTGTATATTGTTATTACTGCCGTGGTGCAGTGACAAGAAAACTCCTTACATTTTTCACTTTGGTGGGCCTACATTCTGTTTGACTGGATTCAGTGCCTGGAAGAAAGCAATCAAAAATTTAACAAACTTCAGCTGACCTCATTCCACTGTGAAGCTGTTAAGAAGTACAGTGCTTTCAAAAACAGTAGAATGAACATTGCTGCTCAACTTAACCAGCAACAATCCCAGGTACAACTGAAGAACCGTACACTGTTCCAAAAGCAGGTGACACCAATAAAATTTTTAGTAAGACAAGTACTAGCTATTTGTGGAAAAGAAGAACAGGAAAGCAACTTGAGACAGTTGATGCTGACAAGAGCAGAAGATGAACAAGAGCTGATGAAGTGGGTGCAGGAAGGACAATATCAGAGTTCTGATATTGTGAATGAAATGGAGATCATGGCTCATCAGTTACAGAATTTATTACATGAAATAAGGTGCAAATCTAGGCTTTATTTCATAATAGCAGATTAATCTTGGGACGTCAGCATGAACAGATGACTGTATGTGTCCGATGAATGTCACTTCCAGAGTTCACTATACAGGAAGATTTTATTGGAATGTATAAAATGGAAAGCAGGTGCAGAATCTATCACAAATTCACGGAAAGATGTTTTATTACGGTGTAATTTGCCACTGGAAAACTTAAGAGGACAAGCATATGATGCAGCAGCCAACATGAGTGGATGCATTTCTGGAACTGCTATCAGAATTAGAA
The DNA here is from genome assembly GCF_019279795.1 of Protopterus annectens. NCBI lineage: Eukaryota > Metazoa > Chordata > Ceratodontiformes > Protopteridae > Protopterus > Protopterus annectens. The sequence continues at coordinate 1,080,851,463 of NC_056727.1, read as the reverse complement.
AAGACAATTTACTTGCTCTAAATGTCCACTGTGCCAATCATTGTTTAGACCTGGTACTGCAAAGCTGTGCACAAACTAGCATTGCTATTGATGATACCCTCCATTTTGATCAAGATGCTATTGTACTCATTTGTGCATCATCTCGGAGAACAGCTCATTTTGTAAGCATAGTAACAGGAGATGATGATCCATATAGTATGATATCACTGCATTTACTTTGTCCAACAAGATGGACAGCTAGAGCAAAAAGCATTAAGGGTATTTTAGCCAACTATAAAATACTCTATGACACTTTACAAGACCTTCAACATGAAAAGACTTTTGATGTATGAAGTAAAGCCAAAGGGTTGTTAATGATGATGACTAAGTGTATAATGTACTTTGGACTTAGTGTTTTCTATAACATATTTAGTGTAGCAGAACAAGTAGCAAGTATGTTACAAGCAAAAGCACTGACTGTACAAACTATGATAATTAGTATAAATAACCTCAAGTTAAACTTGCAAAGACAACATCATAACTTTGATCAAGTGACACCATCAAGGACAGAACTTAGCAAATACAGATTGTTAAAGAGTTGAAGCTTCCTAGAAAGCACACAGTCCCAGCAAGGTTACAGGATGGTTCAGCACCACATCACCACCATGATTCTGCTAAAGACTGGTACCGTCAAATGTACTTTGAGTGTATCGATGCATACCTTTCTGAGCTCAACCACCATTTTGATCAGGAAACATACACCTTACTGTCTTCCATGGAGAATATGCTGCTTCAAGTAGCCAACAGCACTTCATTTGCTATTCCACCTCAAGTTGAGAGAGTGTATGGAGGTGAAGACATAAACATAGATAGTCTGACTGCACAGCTGCAGCTGCTCCCAGGACTTATAAAGCAGATGCTCCCAAAGATGACAACTGTGCACTCTATTGACACTATAATTGATGCTTTGGTGGACAAGAACTGCTAACAGCAAATGCTGTACACTAAAGTAGGAAAGCTACTGCTAATTTACCCTCTTGTACCAATGAGTACAGCAACTGGGGAAAGGACATTTTCTACCCAACTCAGAATAAAATCATATTTAAGATCTACTATGACAAAGAAAAGGTACAATCATCTAATGCTTCTGCACATCCACAAAGAAAGGACAGGCAAGCTGAAGTGTACAGAAATTCTATGGGAGTTTGTGCAGAGAAATGAATGGAGACTTCACTTTTTTGGGAAGTTGTAAAGTAAATGTTTTAGTTCAGTGCTTACACATATACTTCATCTTCCTGGAACAATTGAATGAGTATATTGTGCAACAAGTTATATAAATTATTTTATTAAGCATCTGTTGGGTTGTTTGATTCTGATACCTTGTTTGCAGTTAAAAAGCTTTCTCTAGAAGCTCCTTTATCTGTTTAAAACTTTCATTTAAAGGCTCACTGCTGCTTTTCTGCTGTGAGAAACATTTCTGCAGTTTGTTTCCCACCCTCCCTTCCTATTGGTATGCTGTTCTTATAGTTGGTGGCTTTGCAGTTGCCCGCCCCTACTGTAAATTTGATCTGGGACCCTCCTCCCAGTCTAGTGTCATTACCTCATTCTACCTAATACAGGGAGAACATATGAGAAGGCCAATCAGCTTAGTTTCTGCTCCTCCTTTCTCTCTTTCCACTTAAAAAAAAAAAATTCTAAGCTTGTTTCCTGCCTTTCCTGTGAATAGTCTAGTCTGGATACAAATTTGCTGTGTCCAGGACTATTTGTGGGCTTTTAATCCCCCAAACCTTTCTGTGTTGGAGGGAAGCCTTCTACTAACTTAATTTTGTTTCTTAGAACTAGCCAGTTTTTTTAGTTTCAGCACTCATTTCTGTTTCTTTGAGCTCAGCACTTGTTCAGAATGTATTGTAAGCACTAAATAAGCTACAAATTACTACAGCACTCAACTTTCCTCGCTGTCTAGAGGAAAACAGTTTCTAGTACTTAACAAATAAGCACCTATTCAAGCATGTCTAAGGGTCAGCTCCCAGTGTTTTCTCCTGTCTACCTGATGAATCTGGGCATCTTGGGGCAATGTAGCAATTGCCTCATGTACACAGACAACCGTCTCCTCCTATCACCCAACACTACAACCTGTGAGAGATACACTTATATAGCCAAACTGGAAGCAAAGCTCTCGTCACCTAAGACTGGACTAGACAGTCAAGAGGAGAAGGTAAACACTTGCACAACACCACACTCAGCACATAGTCCCTCAAAACCTACACCACCAAAACACACACATAGAAACACAAAACACACACCTACATTTGTGGAGGCTCTCAGTAAGAACCTGCCCAAACAACAGGGACCTCCAAAGCAGAAACACAAGCAACCTCCACTCCCCAACACAACCCAAATGACACATAGCCCACAAACTCATTGTGCCACTCAACCACAGCCCATAAGGCATAACAACATACCCAACACTCTAGTCATAGGTGACTCTATAGTCAGGCACGCTGATGTTCCACTCACCAGGCTAAACAAGGAGAAAGTTACTGTCAGCTGTCTGTCAGGTGCCAGGATCCACCACATAATGCATGCACTCAGGTCACTCCACAACAAGTACAAATATGACTCTGTCATTGTCCTTGTTGGTGTGAATGACCTGAGACGTACCTCCATGGACTACATGAAAAGGGACATGGAGGAGCTGTCCGATCTTGTAGCCTAGGCAGGTATGACCCTAGCCCTGAGGAGCATCCTGCCATCAGCCAGAATGATACTACAGTACAAGGACAAAATGACTGACTTCAACAATTGGCTAAGCTTCTGGTGTCATTGTAAGGGGATCCATTATCTGTCTGCCTGGGATGACATGATCAATAAACCACGATGCTTTGCCAGAGATGGCCTGCACCTGTCACCCCTGGGATTCCAGATACTGGCTAAGGCTCTAGCCACCCCTATAGTGCCTTTTTTAGGCAAGGTTCAAATGACAAATTCACCAGTGTAACAAGTACAAGCAAGAAGAATCTGAGGGTAATGCTACTCAATGCTAGAAGTCTAAACCTCAAAATGCACTCACTTGAGGCACTCCTTAAAATGGAGAACATAAACATCTGTGCAGTGACAGAGACCTGGTTCAAGGCTCCAGAGAGCACCCCTGCATTACCAGGCTATAATTCATACCACACCTTTCGGCCACCTAGCCTGGACTGAAACACTAAAGGTGGAGGCGTGTCCATATTCATTAAGGATATCCACACCTCCAGGCTAGTTGCTCAGCATAATGCATCCGAGATTATCCAAGTGCAACTAACTCTGGGCAAGACCGCAATCCAAATGGTAGCTTGCTACAGATCCCCCACCATGCCCCAGGATTCCCACTCCTCATTTCTTGATACACTGGAAAATATTAGGATACAACCTAACACCCTAATAATGGGAAATTTCAACTACCCCACCATTAACTGGGAAAACTACTCATGTATCAGCTCTTGTGCTCAACGTTTTCTGGAATTCATAAATTCCAGTGCCTTGGATCAACTTATCCACACTCCCATCAGGGGCAGCAATATCCTAGACCTGGTTATTACCAACATGGGCAACCGGTGCTCCACACCAGAGGTCAATTCCTTGTTGGTCAGATCCGACCACAAGCTAATCACCCTAGACATCCACATCCCTTCCCCACCCCCCATTAGGGAAACCACAGTAAAAAATTTCTCCAAAGCCATCTTCACGCTTATTAAGACAGAAGTGGCAAACTTCACGACACCCATGCTGACAGACAATGAAGGTATGAATGCTGACTCCTACACAAATGCAATTTATAAGCACTTACACGAGTGCATGGATTGTGCAATCCCTAACAGAACCAAGATGCTATCCTCAAAAAAAAGGAAGCCAATCTGGTGGTCCCCTGCCATAAACAAACTCTACAACAGAAGAAAGAAACGGTTGCAAAAAAGAGTAAAATCCCATGATTGGATAAACTCCCTGGCCAGCCTCAGTAAGAAGCTGAGATCCCTCATAAAATCTTCCAAAGCTAGTTACGAAAAAAAAATCGCCAATGACTCTAAAAACAATCACAAAGCATTTTATAGCTATGTGAAGAATCTTAATGGTAACACTCATATCTGCTCTGAGTTACAGCACAATGGCACTAAATATACAGAACCAACTGATATTGACAACATCCTGGAAGATAGGTTCAGTGCTAACTTTACCCCCCTGTCATCCCCTAAAGGGTCCATCTCTATACCAGAAGAATGCAAAGTTCCTGTAATCATGGCTGCACAGGTAAAAAACACACTATCCAAAGCCAAGAACACAGCATCCATGGGACCTGACAACATCCCAGGCTGTGTTCTATATGAACTACAGAACAAACTGGTACCCCGCCTAAATACCATGTTCAATCATAGCCCCACCTCAGGCTATGTGCCCACTGAATGGGGCACAGCAACGGTTATCCCACTCCACAAATGGGGAGCAACCACGGACCCCAGAAACTACCACCCCATTAGCCTAATGAGCCTGGTCTGCAAGGCTATGGAATGTATCATCATGGAACTTATAAACAATGATATTGGTAATCTCCAAACTCAGGACCCCACCCAGTTCGGGTTTGTAAAAGGTAGATTATGTCTCCTAAACCTGATAGACTTCTTTGAAGCAGTCACCAAAGCCGTAGATGAGGGTAAGGTGGTTCACACAGCCTATCTAGATCTCGCCAAGGCTTTTGACACCATCCCCCACTCTGGAATTATAGATAAACTCACTAAACTAGGTATAAATCCCTATGTCACAAGATGGGTTGCCAACTGGCTCACTGACAGGACCCACACTGTGAAAGTAGCAGACTCCAAATCCAACTTCAAACCAGTGACAAGTGGAGTACCACAGGGTTCAGTCCTGGGTCCTCTCCTGTTTGGTATCTACTTCCCTGAAGTACAGGCTAATACAGAAGGTCTTTGGCTAATGAAGTTCGCAGATGACTGCAAACTAAGAGCCATAATCAAAACTCCAAAAGATGTGGACATCCTACAAAAGGACCTCGCTGAGACAGATGCCTGGTGTCAAAGCCATGGCCTCAAGCTCAATGCCAAAAAGTGCATTGTCATCCCTTTTGGTAAAAACTCTGTACCCATGAACTACCACATAGGCGGTAGTCTACTTAACACCGAAAGTGTGATAAGAGACCTTGGGACACAGGTGGACAGTAGTCTCTCCTTTGATAATCACATCGCCACAGTAGTCAGGAAATACTTCGACGTGGCACACCTCATCACAAAAGGTTTCTCATCCAGGAAAAAAGAGGTCATTGTTCCCCTCTACTCATCACTCATTAGACCCATTATAGAGTACAATACCCCTTTTGGTATGTACGACACAAGACATCTACAACAACTGGAAAGGCCACAGAAATACCTCACAAAGAGGATTACCAGCCTCAAACAGATGCCCTATGCAGACTGTCTCAAAAAACTGCAGCTTTACTCTGTCGCATATCGCCTACTCAGAGGTGATCTCTACCTAACACACAAAGCTATGTCAAACCCAGAGCTTTTAGACATGCTCCACTTAAAGAAATCCCAATACCTATGAGCTACATGCTCTAGGGAACTAAACCTTGTCACCACAATAAACAGAACATGCTGGAGGGATAGATTCCTGTCCCAGAGACTTCCCATACTCTGGAACAAACTACCTATCTATATCAAACAAAGCTCCTCATTAGCACTCTTCAAGAAAAATCTTGATGATTGGATGGGAGATAGGAAATTCACCCCGGGGATCACTTCTGTGGCTCTGCTCGACAGTGGCTCAGGAAAATAATTTTCTTGGGTGGCGAAAGCCAGGGTACCTTTTGGCTAGGCTTATATAGGCCCTAGGGCCAATAGCTTAGTACCTACCTATGAACCTATGAACCTATGAACATATAGTGCTATTTTGACTGAGTTCCTCACTACTGTACACACATGATGGTCAAAGGCTACATTGCTGTCTATGTTTGTCCCTAAGTCCCAGAGTACTGAGTCAGCTCTAAAGGGTGTGCTAATATCATAGTTAGCAGGGGTGGATGAATTCCCCAAGGATACTATTATGCATTTATTGGCATTTAGTGTTCATCCATGGCTCTGACACTGGTTGTCTGCCTGTGTCAGCCCTTCCTGGAATACATTTATGTTGGTGTGGAATCCTACTACTAAATTCACATCTCCCATACAAATATTTTCAGACATTTCTGAGAGTTTAGATGGCAGCCATCCTGTGAACACTGTGCCAGTGCATCTGCAATGAAAATGGCAGGGAGATGACAATTAAATCAGCACAAACACGGTCAGCTAAACTTCAAAATGTCTTTAAAGATTAGCTAAACCATTTGCTAACCAGAAGGCTTCAACAATGGTGAAAAACAAAAAAAAAAGGAAAACAACAAATGGATAACCATGTAGAGACTTATCTCTGAGGTGTGGGTGACTTTCCAGGCAAAACTCTGATGCAACGGTTTACAAAATCAAAGAGCCATACATTGCCAAGGGGGCTATCTGGATGGCAAATGAGACTGATACCACGGACTTGCAAATATCTAAATCTAAACTCTCAGCTATATCCACTCCAGAAAAAAAATATTTCCAAATGACCAAGAACTACCAGACAACTGGAAGGCCAAAAGGGCATAAATAAACTGAAAGTGGAACATTTCCCAGACTTGGAAAACTTCATAACTATGAAACAACCATTACAATCAGTGTTTCAACAATTATCAGACCAACTGCTAACATTTGGTAACACAATGAACTGTATAGCGGACAGATTAGAAAAAATGGAAGCTAAAACATTAGAAAACAAAATAAAAATCAATCAGCTAATAGAAATATCACAATCTAACACTTAAACTATTCAGGAACTGCAACAAAAAATCCTTGACCTAGATGCAATAAGCAAAAAAAAACAATATTTTGGTATGAGGAATACCCAGAAAATACGAACAGTCAAAACTAACCAAAGTTTTACACCAAATTATTGCCTGCCTCCTAGAAAACCAGGCTGAATCCAACCAGATTTTACTGAGAGGGCACATCATGCATTGAGATCACCATGATCATAAGATAAACTGAGGCAGGTATACATGAGAGTTTTAAATTACCAAGATGTCTTTAAAATCTTATCAGCTGCCCGACTGAAAAAAACACTAACATGGAATGAGAACAAAATTACTTTCACCCAGGATTTACCATACCAAGTCATGCTGGATCGACAGAGACTGTCACCGTTTTGTGCATTTTTGATTGCGAGGGGATCAAGTTTCAGATGTGATACCCCTTTATTTTGGTATTCCAGGAGAAGTAAAATAAATACCCTGTGGAGTCATTTAAAGATACAAAACAAGCCTTTATAAATGCTTTCAACAAAATACCTGAATGAAGTTTGACCGTTGAACCATTATAAGAGGACCACATACAAATATTAATGAATATACTGGTAATGGTGGAAACCAAACTGTGTTAACCAAAGAACTGTAAGTTTGGAACAAAATAATATATGTAATGTGTTTTGCATTTCGATATTATCTGCACTGGTTTACACTCTTAATGACTGTGTGGTTGGTGGGGTTCTGTCTATATATAATACTGTTTTTACAGTGCATTTTCTTCCATTTTTCATAGGAGGTCCCTGTGAAAGCACCCTCATACTGGAGCCATTTTGTCTATGTGAAAGTTAGCATCAAGTTGGTCTTGAATGAAGTTATTTAATGTCTGCATACTCAGTATCAGTGGAACCAAACTACTTTATACTATACTATACTATACTACCATATACTGAATATCAGTGGATATATTGTAAATGCTGATTTCCAAGATTTGCCAACTAAATAATTGTCCCTTCATGACAAATTACAGGCATAATTACACATGTGCTTTGCACTGGAGTTTTGTCTATGCTGACATAATCATTATTAATGGTCGGGAGGTCTCTTGCGTACTATATATATATATATATATATATATATATATATATATATATATATATATATATACTTGTCAGAGTTTATGCAATACACTTCCTTCCATTTACCATATTGTAGTACCTGCAAAGTATTTTCATGTCTCAGAGCTATTTTCTATTAGAATGAAAGCATTAAAGCTAGTCCTTGCTTTCAAATTGCATATATCTTTATCATTTATAACATACTGCTACTAATTTTGTCATTCAAATAAAGAAAAAGAAACCAAGAGGTTAAATGTTATCTGTTCTACTAAAATGATGTGTGTATTTGTTTATAGTCAACCTGTTTGAATTTAAATACTTGTTCGCTAAGTATTCCTGCTGCTTTTCTATATACTACAAGTTAACAATTGATAAGGGAGATATGCAACTTGTTTTCATGGAGGTTTTGGGGTAGTCATGCTATTTTTTATCTTCTTAAAACAATTTTTATACTGAATTTCAGGGTAAATATGTTGGAAAATGAAGAACACACATGGCTGCAAGAATATAATGTTATTTACTTATATGGTCCTTTATATACTGTTAGTTTATTTTCTTCCTGGCTTTCTTGGAGTGTGGTTAGGCACAGGTTGGTAGCAGGAAGAGCAGAGTGCAATGTGCCATTTATCTTATATTCAAACTTGTGTGATAAAAATGGTTCTTATGGTCTCTTAAAACACTATTTCATCATCCACTGGTACAATTTTAATGAGAGTGTTAATATGAACAATTGATTCATGGAATGTGAGAGGTACACAAATTAAATTGAAAATAAGTGAATTGTTTCACATAGCATTTAAATCAAAGGCTAAAATATTTTTTGTTCACGAGACTCACATAGAGCTGGGTAAAAAGTGGATAGGGACTATAGTTGAATCGGGCACTAAATCAAATAGCCCTGGTGTTGCAATTACTCTCAAAAAGTTTTTTAAAGGATAATATATTACTGTATAACTTAAATGAGGAAGGGATATGAAGTTACATAGCCTTAAAGAACTCATTTCTTGATAAACCTGTACTATTACTGAACCTATATGCACTTTGTACTAAACAGCATGAGTTTATAATATCAATTTACAAAATTCTAAACCAACTCCCTATTATTATATTTCATGGGGAGATTGGAATGCAGTTGGTGATCTATACCTGACAGGACTGGTAGAAGTAAATTATATGATATGCATGCTTTAACAGCAATTTCTGACTTAAAATAGATTTTAATTTAATTGACCCCTTAAATTTTCAGCAGAGAATTGAAGTATTGGAGAAGTTTACTTTCTACTCACATTGCTATAAAACTTGGGTGAGGTTGGACTTCTTCTTAATCTCATAAATATTATGAGATCTAACATTAACTTCTATATCAAATCATGTTTTTTTTTGTCCGGACCATTCTAAAATTACACTTAGCATTAATTGGTCCAGTACAACACGTGAAAGGTTATAACTGGACTCTTAACCCTTCACTACTCCAGAAAGATGATATTGTTAAGGCAATTAATGAGGTACTTTATGAGCTTACGAACATCCCTCCTAGTTCTCATACTCCTTTTGATATATAATGGGCTGCTACTAAGGCCCAAATTATGGGCATATTTATCAATAAAGCAACTTATTATAAAAAAAATCTATAGATTAAAGGAAGTAACACTGAAGGGAAAAATTTGCGATCTTGAAGAGGAACTTTTTAGAAATTACAGCTCTGCCATTGGAAAAAAAATGATCTTCAGAAAGAACTTTACCTACTTTTTACAAAGCACGTATCATTCAACAAAATGAAAATGGTGGCTCAATATTCTGAATAGACATCAAATATTCTAGCAAGAATGATTAATATTAACAAAACTTTTCCATTAATAATCAAAATCATATGACAAAATAAGACTTACAACTCAAATACAGAGCTTATTCAGATTTTTGAAGAAATCTATTCTCAAACATATGGAGAGCAAAACTTATCATGTACTTCTCAAGAAAAAAATCAATTTCTAAACCAGATAGTTTTCCCAAACCTAACCAAAGTCAACAGGACCTACTTACAGCTCCTTTCACTTTACTAGAAATATTATATATAATAAATAATCTTAAGGTGGGTAAAGCCCCTGGACCTGATGGATATACAGCAATTTTTAATAAAACTTTTAGTCAAAAAAATTAAAAAATCCTATTCTGTCTATTCAATTACATTAAACAAAATGGTATAACAGACCTGTGTTTAAACAATTTTAAAACAATCTTTATTTCAAAGGAAAACACTGACACCACAGACCCATCAAACTATAGATCGATTTCTCTTATAAACATAGACATTAAAATATTTGCCTCATTATTGGAAAACCGATTGAAACCATTACTGCTAATTATAATTTCACCTAACCCATCAGGTTTTCTTCAGGGTAGACAAACCTGTGACCATACATTAATCTTGTTTCACCCTGATTTCTCTAGCTAGTCAAAATAATAATTTGATATTTGCACTTGCTCTTGCTGCTTCCAAAGATTTTGATAGACTCAATGTAGATTTTCTTTTTTCAATAATGCTGTACTTTGGTCTCCAGCAAACTTTTATTAACTCAATTAAAATTCTTTATGCAAATGCACACACATTACATATTAACAAAACTGTTTCTTCTCTAATAAAAATTATTAATGGAACAAGACAAGGTTGCCCATTATCCCCATATTTATTTAATATCTATATAGAATCACGTTTCCTTCTTATAATACAAATAACTTTTCACTATCTTCCTAAAATAAATAATTTAAAGCTTACAGAAATGGTCTTTGCTGATTACTTAAACCTTTACTTTACTTTACCTAATACTGATCTACCAAACATTCAGCATTCCATTGAAACATTTTCAAAATTTTATAATTACAAAATTAACATGAATGAATTGTCTATTTTTCCTTTAAACCCAAACTATAACTTAATTAATTACTTTCCAGAGTCTAAAATTAAGTTAAATGACTCTGAAATATTTGGGTATATTTTTAGTCATGACCCAAAAACATTTTACCATATTAACTTAATAAAACTTTGGACAACGATTGAACAGATGGAACAAATTAAAAATGTCTCTATTGCCAAAGGTGGCTATTATTAAAATGAATATACTACCTAGACTACTGTTTCGATTTAACACAACTAACATATTAATACCTAAAAATGTTTTCAAAACTTTAAATGTAAATCTTTCTAAATTCCTTTGGGAGCCTAAATCAATCCATATTAACTATCAAAAACTGATTTATCCCAAAAAAGATTGTTGGCTAGGTCTCCTGGATTTTAAACTCTATTACAGCATATAAATGCTAGTAGAATTATAGCAATCTCTGATTATTGTCCAAATAAAAAAAAAGGGAACCCTATCTGAGTAAAACTATGGTATTATCTAGTAACTGATTCCAAAATCAACCCTAAGGCCCTACCTTTCCTCAATAAAGAAAATATGGGTAGTATCAAACTAAATAACTGCCTAAAAAATATGATAACTACCCTGCAAAATATAATTGAATCACTAAATCTAACAAGTCCTTTTAACATTTTCTAACCATTACACCTCAATCCAAATTTTAAATTAAATAACTCTATGTTAAACCTGAACAATTACCCTGTAATCAAAGAAATGAAGATACTAGATATCTATTTTTATAAAAAAAACTTTCTAGTAATGATCTCAGAATTGCATTAAACCTTCCTAAAAGCTATCTAGCTATACTAAGAGAGATTAAAGAAATGGCATTAACCCCATTAGAGGACCCAAAAACTGACAATATTAATATACATTTCTGTAATGAGTTATGGAATATGTTTTCATTTAAAAAGAAAATGTTAACAAATATGTATAAATTAATTGCAGCTATTAAATATCAGGATAATAGCCTATACTAAGACTACTGGTCCAAAATGCAACCTGTAATTCAATGTAACCAGAAATCTCAATCAATTCAGATTTCTTTAAAACAAATCCTTTTAAAAAATTCATGTATATCCAATTCACGATAGTTAATAATGCCTATTTAACTCCTGTCAAATTTAATAAGTATTATTCCACATCTTCTCCAAACTGTCTACACTGTCAAGACCAAAGACCTAACATTTTGCATATATTTTGGAGCTGTAAATACTTATATAAGTTATAGTGTTCCCTAAGGGCCAGACGTGAAGAAAATGGGGTACAAAAAGACTACTGTGTCTTGGGAATTGACTATTTTACACATTCCCCACTATGGGACTATCTAAACAAAAACTACATACTTTAATAACCATTTTTTTCATTGATGAGGCTATATATCTCACAAAACTGGCTTGGCAGATCGACTGTATCAGGGGATGGCTTTAAACATATAACGATTAAATATATAATGGCTCATAAATTAATAGTTAACAACCAAAGCCAATGCTCTTATTATGCACAATTGTGGAAAATACTTTTTGACCACATACTCCAATAATTTTAACTAGACACATCTACATGTTAAGCTGTGTTAAAGAGAAGATGCATTACTCGAGTCTTGTTTTCTCTTTCATTCTTTTATCTCTGAGTCCATACTGCTATGTACTATTGTCATTGCATTAATTGAACTCATGTTATGGCACTTGTCACTCGGTGTACATAGTTGTTATCATTTTCTTTTTTCTGTTAATCCTTTAGTGTGTTATAAACAAAACATTCTCCATGTACTTGTGATTGTCACATGTTGAAGAAGTTTTTGATCATTCTTCATGGAAATCCAAATAAAGATATTAGAAAAAATAGTTTCATACATTTCTTCTGAAATCTGACCTCTTTTGTTATATTTTCCCTTTTAGACCCCCCTCATCCTTCCTCACCTCCTCTGATCGGTTCTTATAGTTATCATGCAGTGTTGTATATGTGCTACACATTATTCCTTTCTTAATGGCAACTTCTGTTCTAGAGTCTACTACAAACTCTACCAGTGCTAATTTTTCATTTAGGACCCCCCCATTTCTTTCTCTTTATCAATACCCTGATATCAGTCCTTGATATGGAAGGCAATCTCTAGCCTGCAGTCCAAATAAGTTCTTGCCATTTTCTCATTCTGTTACCTTACCCTCTTTAGTTATTGGCTGCCAATACCTTGGTTCCTTTGCCAGTTTTCTGCAATATATTCCCACCCCCTCTTGCCTATTGTCTATATCCCTAATTGCAGTCATCCCTATTGGAAGAATCTCATTTCTCCATTCCCATGTTTCAAATCTGCCATTATTATCTTTTTCCCCCTCTTCTATCACTACTGGAGATCCTCTAGCAATTAAGACCTTCCATGCTTTGTCTTTTTGTTTCATGTTTAATTGTTAAGGATAGCCATGGGACAGGGTTGGCTCTGACTCTTTTTATTCTGATGGGAGTTTGGGGGTTTAGAACACCTAGGATGATTTTGTTGAACTCAGAGACAGCATCATCTATGAGGAGGATCTTTAATTATTCCCAGCTAAGGAGATGTAGTGTATTAATAAAAGTGTCTTCATGAAAAGTAGTAAGTTTTCTTACCAGGCTGTAATGGTGTGTTTTGAGGTTGTTGCTTTGGTATCTTATGGTGTAGATTGGTAAGTGATCACTTATGCTGTTTTACAAACTTCCACTGGATGGTATTTTATTTGGAGAGGATGTTAGTATCCATTTGAGGGTTGATTCTCAGGCTGTGGTTTGGTTAAATCTGTTTGCTTTGGTTATAAGTTGGCTGAACTTGTACAGATGTATATTACTGGCTGAATTTTCAGACTGTTTGGTTTGCCATTCTATATTAACATCACCCAATATTACGGCTTCATGAATGATTCGGAAATCTTCTGTCTTTCAGCATGCCTGGTCAATACTAATTTAGACAGTATTTTTGCCTTTGCTTTGTCTATCCCCTGGTGGCTTCCTAACACATAGAAGGGGGATGTTTTACCTGCAAGAAAAAACATAGCATTCAAATTCCACTGTGGACTTTGCACACCTTTGACACAGCAGGATAAGAAACGTTGTCATTCATTCACCTAAGGGAGCATAGTGGCTCAGATTGTTTGTCTTTTCATTATTTAATATCAAGTCAACCATTGGATGTCAGAAAATATTTCTTTTTATACCTGGATGGAGGATTCAGAGGTATTTCTCATAATGTGTATGACTGCAACATTTTTAGGCAGCAAAATGGCTTAATTCTTGAACCTACACAAATGTCCTGCCCCTCCCCAAAAAGCTAAAATTTGTTAGAGTTAACATTTTGGATGTATTAATGAGCAGCAAATTTTCCCTATTCAGATCAACTATAGGAATTGTTTTGCATATTATTTTTCAGTATTTAACTTCTTATCTTAATCAGTTATCCACCCATTCTCACTATTTATTTATAAAAAGTTCAGTTTATTTTGTTTTTCTTTTAAGCAGACCGGAGATAACCTTATCAAATACCTATAGTGTCAAAAACCTAAGAAATCCAGAAATAGCATGGTATACCATATATTCCTTTTGTGACATTTAAATAGTTATTCTGAGTTACCATCATTTAATAAATACAGTGCTTTGTGCCCCTGTTAGGAGTTAGAATAATGCATGGTTAATGGTATATATTTCATTCATAGTAAATCAACAGCTTTCTGAGATTTCCTTCCTCCCTTGCTTTTAGTGACTTTACAGTAGAGTATGACCCCCCCCCCCCAGATACCACCAACCCCAGATACCACCAACACAGCCTTGGTGGATGCACCCCTTACCTCTCTGTTCCTGTGTAGAATCAGCACTGCTGAGCAGTTTGTTCTTCAGTAATCTCATCTGAAACAGTTATGTTGCAGCCTCCTGCACCTTTGACATAAAAATCTACTGCTTTCCACCCGGTGGACAAGTTTCTAGGTTCTTCCACTGAGGATCTTCCTTTGCTTCTCACAAATGTGTCTCAGTGACCACAGGCAAAACACACAGTAAATACACAAATATCAAATTAATGAAAATCAGAATTCTGAAAATACTAGTACAAACACAAATTCATGAACAAAAAAACTCAGAAAACAAAAGTATTATGGTACTGTACCCTTCAGTCTCCCTCTACAACAAAACATATTAACTCCACTCCAAGGACACCATTCGGCAGAACAAGTGAAATTTTGTTGGTGGGTAGAGTGGGTGAAGTTTAATCCTCATCTGGTTTCAGATTTTGTCTTTATATTGGCACTGACAAAAACATGATATACTTCTTGTCATTCAACCAAGTAACACAATTCTGGTCGACTCTGAGATTTAATGTATGCTCTTAAGGGCATTTCACAAAGCAGAAGCATTTCTCATTTTGTGTGTGTGTGTGTGTGTGTGTGTGTGTGTGTGTGTGTGTGTGTGTGTGTGTGTGTGTGTGTGTGTGTGTGTGTGTGCATGTCCATTCTGATCTATCAGTCTTCTTGTTTGCTGCTCACTGCCATATGTCTGTTTGGTGTTGTACATCTCTTCCTTCAGAGATTTGTTCAAAACTTTTTTTTTTCATTTTTTCAACACTAAGCTTGAAGAACTACTGCTACAATCCATAGATTACTTCCTAAAGAAAGATGTTTCTAAATGTCTATAGACTGTTGAAGACAAAACAAGCTGGGATGGTTTAGTTTCTTGAAGAAAAATGTCTAGGCAGTTCTAGAGTGTTAAAGTATCTGCATGAATCCTTTGCTTTCAGGTGTCAGATGTGTACTAGGTGGTCATCAATGCAGCTGGAACTCAGGTTGTTCTTTTTTTATTAAACTAAGTTAAATTAAAATAATAGAAAACAGTCATTAGCATACATAGCAATTATTTGATAGTAAAATTTATGAATGCATTTCCTTTGTCCTTTGACCTGTCAAACAATTAAACGTGTTCTGCAGGCTTCATTGAACTAATTCTGCAGGCTTCATAGACAAACAAATCCTGCACAACACCAGGAAAACTAAATTGCAAAAATGGCATAGTGACATAGTCAAGGCATCTCAGTGTCATCCATCATGGATGGTACTCAGGCTGCTTCTTTTTCATCTGTGGCACATAGTCCTCCATGCGGTAGTGGTGTACAGTCCATAGATAGATGATACTCAAATCCAGAAGGAGTCACCCAAATAGGCAGTAGTATGCCTAATTCCAAGGTGTTAAGGTCAATCCTGACTGCAACCCAGATGACCTGAGTCCAAGTAGTGGCTGGAGGGGCCATGTAGGGAAGAATGGGTATTAGCAATCAACAATGGCTCATCCATTGTGGGGGGATAGGCAGCTAAATCTACTGCTGTACTGACACCTAGCAAAGATTTGGTAGATGCCAATACAAAGACAAATGTTAACAGCAATCAGGCTCTGACAGGGAGCATGCCTGCCAAGCAATGTCGGCTGTAGCCAGAACCAGGCATGTGCATCACTGCAAACATAAGGATGAGGCATCACTGCAAACATAAGGAGGAGATACCACTGCAATCATGGGGAAGAGGCATCTGCACCACTGCAAACATAGTGAGGAGACATGTGCACCACTGAAAACATAGGGAGGAGGCATGTGCACCACTGTAAACATAGGGAGGAGGCATGTGCACCACTGCAAACATAGGTACCTCTCAACTGTCCCTAATTTTCAGGAACATCCCTTATTTTGACTCAGATTTTTTGCTCTGTCCCTCTAAATCCCTCCTAAAACTACTGATTTTGGACAGAAAGGTAGTGAAAGGTAGTCAATTACACTTAATGTGCATCACTGCAAACATAAGGATGAGGCATCACTGCAAACATAAGGAGGAGATACCACTGCAATCATGGGGAAGAGGCATCTGCACCACTGCAAACATAGTGAGGAGACATGTGCACCACTGAAAACATAGGGAGGAGGCATGTGCACCACTGTAAACATAGGGAGGAGGCATGTGCACCACTGCAAACATAGGTACCTCTCAACTGTCCCTAATTTTCAGGAACATCCCTTATTTTGACTCAGATTTTTTGCTCTGTCCCTCTAAATCCCTCCTAAAACTACTGATTTTGGACAGAAAGGTAGTGAATTACACTTAATGAATAATGACAATAATTAAGAGTTATACACTTCTTTTACTTCAGAAAAGGTGTATTAATTCATATGCTCTGATTCTCTCAATGTTTCAACTTAATAGCACTAATATTTTAAAAGTATCCCTGATTGTCCCTGATTTTTTCTTGACTTTTCCCTGATTCTGTTCAAATTTGTCCCTGATTGGTTGAGAGGTCTGCATAGGAAAGAAGCATGTGCACCACTGCAAACATAGGGAGAAGCCATGTGCACCACTGCAAACATAGTAAGGAGGCATCTGCACCACTGCAAACATAGGAAGAAGCCATGTGCACCACTGCAAACATAGGAAGGAGGCATGTGCACCACTGCAAACATAGGGAGAAGCCATGTGCACCACTGCAAACATAGTAAGGAGGCATCTGCACCACTGCAAACATAGGAAGAAGCCATGTGCACCACTGCAAACATAGGAAGGAGGCATGTGCACCACTGCAAACATAGGGAGAAGCCATGTGCACCACTGCAAACATAGTAAGGAGGCATCTGCACCACTGCAAACATAGGAAGAAGCCATGTGCACCACTGCAAACATAGTAAGGAGGCATGTGCACTACTGCAAACATAGGGAGAAGCCATGTGCACCACTGCAAACATAGTGAAGTTGGTATTGCAAGTCATAACTGTGCATTTGGCTGTAGCCAGAGCCAGACGTGCACCACTGCAAACATAGGGAGATTGGTACTGCAAGTCATAACTGTCATCCACCAAAGAGGCTGAAGGTAAAGGCACAGCCAGAAAACACCCTAGTGGCTCCATGGATTATAGTCTCCTGTGGCTCTTTCTCATCCTGTGGGGGAATGAATGGTCTAGTCAGCTCTTGCTCCATGGAGCTAGCTGTCAAGTTCTTTGTTCAAGAATCAGGGACAAAGCTAAAAATAATAGGGAAAAAAAATCAAACTCCGAGACAATTTATAAATACTAATGTCTGGCTTTACTGACTGACTGTAATCCTCAGTGACATACAAGAAAAAAAGCCTTATGGGGACAGAACAAAAGTATGAGGAAAAATCAGGGGACATTCAATTGAGAGCTATGCAATGAGGAAATTAACAAACTGCCTAGTCCTGAAAGGGATAATGTTTTGTAGACAGCAAAGGCTTAAAAACATAAGGTACTGATATTTCTAAGCTACTGCATCTCCTAGATAGTTTGTTTGCTCCACACAACATGCATAAAAGTCACTGTACAGCCCTGTGTATATATTTTAAAGGGATCCATGATGTTTAGCCATTAAACATTTATGATAGATATTCAACTGTAACCCTGTTACATATGTAAGGTACTGATATTTATTACTTATTACATCTCCTACAAAGTTTGTCTGTCCCACCACAGCATACACAAGAATCACTATACAGTCATAGAACAGTTTTAAAGACAGCCATGATATTTGCCAATCAAATATATGTGCTATATCTAAAGAATAGCCAATATTCCTTCAGGGTGACATCTGTAATTTTAATGGTCATATCTCTAGTGCTCTAGGAAAACAGAAAGATTAAGCTTATTACAGAGCTGTACAAACTGGTTTGGCCAGTGTTTCTAAATTGTTTTGGTTAGCCTGAAGTATCTCCGTAGTAATTTATTTATTCATGCTAGATGGTCCTAATCTGCCTGTCATTACTATCCCTTTACAGACAAGACCTTAGAGAGGTGCAGCATTAGTTTTAAGTATATATAATAATTAGATCTTCCAAAAGTTTACTGTGCACTCTCCAGTTCAAATGATCTATTTCTGATTATAGATTATGTTGTTTCCCTCATATGCAGACAATGAATAAGTACAATATGTTATCTACTGTCTGATCATTACCTTTGAGACAGAAGACATGTTAGCAAACCTGCTCATACAGGCCACTACTCTGCAGACATTGAACCATTTGTTTTATATCCACTCAATTATTTCTCTGACAAAACAGCTGATTTACAGTTGGGTAAGATCACTACAATATTAGGGATGGGTAATATGCCCTTTTCTCGGTATTGTGCAGTCTTAGAGCTGGAATGGATAAATGGCAGTGGGCGTAGGGGAGTGCAGGCCCCTGCCCCCTGTATGAAGAGGAACAATCTAAACAACACTGCAAGTTTACAAGCATTATTTCAAACATGTGCAAAGTATGCTAATTCAACCTGCACTGTAATTTCCCATATGTATTGTCCCTACTAAAAAATAAATAGATAAACAGATAGACACAACAAACAGGAGATGCAGGAATGTTCTCTTCTAATCCTGATTTCTCTTCTTGGTTGGTGAAGAAATATGCAAAATGTTAGAGAAGCCTACAGACCTCCCTCAATGATAGTGCCAAATTTTAGCATGTTGAAATAATACTAAAAGGAAAAGTCTATGCGCATGAAAGTGTGTGTTGTCATACCCCAAGAAGTCCATTTCAGAATACTTGAACCTAATTGTATTAAAATAGTTCATTTGGACAACAATCGGTGCAAATATTTATCAACATAATGTAAGAATGAATAGTTTTATGTAATAATAGATACTTTGAAATATGTCAAACAGTAGTCCTATGTAGTGATATAGCAAAATGTTGACAGCAATTTGTCCTGCAATGCTTGTGAAACAAGGTGATCTTCCCTAGTATGATGGACATTCCATGGCCCGTGCCATACTCAGAAGGTATATGTAAATCCCTCTGGGCACTTGGAATATGTTAATTAGCTCTCATCTCATTATTCTTTCTGAATCACTCAATTTGCAAACATGCTGTGGAGATAAACATGGTGTTGGTTCATACCCAATGACATGCACAACCCAAAGCTGTACAAGAAGCTAACGCCTTGTAAGTGTACCTCCTCTTTAGTAGTACTGACATGTCAGTGATGTGCTAAGGATGAGTTTGTTTGTGTCTTTCGGCTTTTCCCGGTTAGGGGTCGCTACAGCGGAACTCCGGTCCGCTAATGATTGGCAGTTGATTTTTACATACCGGCTTGCCAGGCCTGACGCACAACCTTCAACAAAGATACGCCCATTCAGGCATGTCTCCACGCAGAAGACACTCTAGCTGAGAATTGAACTGGACAGCGTCTTACTGTGAGGCGACAATGCTACCGCAGCGACAATTTACACTTTGAGAGGATGTGTCAGACAAGTAAATTATACAAATAGGTTTAACTTATGCTCGTGTTGAAGTAGGACTGAAACTTAATGTACGTATTTATCCAAATATTGTAAAATTAAAGTAAGGTGGGTGTGCTCACATCTCAGACATGGGATGAAGATGGCTAACAATGTGGCTGAAATATAAAAGCATATATGCAGACTAAAGGCCAGTGTTTCCATTCATGCTAACATTTAAGGCACTCCCTGAACAAAGGTGGCAAACTGCAGTAATGTACAACAATGTTAGCATTAACGCTGTCTTCACAGAAACTTGTATCTATCCTTGCATTCATTATCACCATCAACTCTCCAAGAATCCCAGTCACACAACTGTACTGTGTAAGGACAAATAGAAGCAGTCTGATTTCATGGCTATAGCTTAACACAACTGCACATTTCAGAAGTACAATGCTAAGCATGTGTGTTTGACTTTCTGCTGTTTAACTGTTTATGTGGCCAACACATTCCAGATGTTAATGTTCCACTGCAATACCATAGGTGCAGTCTTTTAAATGTGTTATCTCACTGAAAACAGGGATTATTAATGTACACATTTTATTTGTAGAAATCCACAAAGTTGTGAAAGTAGTATATATAATTTTATCGACCATGGAGCCATCAACTGACCCTGGGAACTATAGACCCATAACTGTAATCAGCCTCATCTGCAAGGCCATGGAAAGGATCATCATGGACATTATCAACAAGGACATAGGCAACCTTCTCTATGTTAGGATGCCACCAGGGGATAGACAAAGCTAAGGTAAAAATACTGGCTAGATTGTATTGACCAGGCATAATGAAAGACAGAACCTTCAAACTATAGACTCAACCCAGTTTGGCTTTGTTAAGGGTAGATTATGCTTACTGAACTTGGTAGACTTCTTCGAAAAAGTCACCAAAGCCCTGGATGAAGATAAGACAGTGCATACTGCCTATCTGGACATAGCCAAAGACTCTGACACAATCTCCCACTCAGGTATTATTGAAAAACTCTTCCAGCTAGGTATTAACCCTTACATCACTAGATGGGTAGCTAATTGGCTCACCAACAGAACACATACTGTCAAAGTTGGTGAGTCCACCTCTACGAGTATACATGTCACCAGTGGGGTACTGCAAGGAACTGTACTGGGCCTTTTACTATTTGGAATCTATTTCTCAGAAGTCCAGGCTAAAGTAGACAGCCTTTGGCTTACTAAGTTCGCTGATGATTATAAATTAGGCGCAATCACTGAGTCCCCCAATGATGTTAACATGTTACAGGTGGGACTAACACAAATAAATGACTGGTGCCAAAGTCACGGTCTAAAAGTAAACACAAAAAAAGTGCACTATTATCCCATTTGGCAGAGTGGAATTCCCCACTAATTACAATATTGACAGCACCCCTCTAAGTTCAAACCCAGTGGTGCAAAATCTGGGAACACAGGTTGATAGCAATCTGAACTTTGACCACCGGGTTTCCATGGTAGTAAAGAAAGCCTTCTACATTACAGATCTCATAAGTAAAGGCATCACATCCATGTCTAAGGATGTTATAACCCCACTTTACTCAACCATAATCAGACAATTAATAGAGTGCAATGCTCCCTTCTGCATGTATCTCACCAGACACCTGTGGCAACTGGAGAGACCACAGAAGTTTCTCATTAAGAAGATACTGGGCCTCCAAACCATGACCTACATGGATAAACTGAAAGCCCTGTCACTGTACTCTGTATCATATAGACTACTGAGAGGTGACTTGTGCCTGGCCTACAGGGCAGTCTCTGACACCTACCTGATGGAAATGCTGCACATCTGCAAATCAAGTGGCACTGGAGTCACTCGCTCTAGGGATCTCGACCTTGCTAGTGACATTAACAGAATTTGCTGGAGAGACAAGTATGTCTCCCAGAGATAGCTGCTGCTCTGGAATAAACTTCCGATTCATGTGAAGCAGAGCTCCTCAATGACCATATTCAAGCACAACCTGGACAAATGGATGGGTGACTGCAAATTCACCCCAGGGGTGGCACCAATGTCTCTCATGATCTGAGGTAGTTGGTGCTGATCTGTAAAGTACATCCGTCTAACCAAGGAGAATTGAGGCAACGCGGGATTAACATGGTTAGTCTTATAAAGGCTCTAGGGCTGCTAGCTTAGTAACCTCCTATGAACCTATGAATCAATAATTTTTCCCACTTTTTTTTTTGGCTTCATGCTTTGCACAGTATTTGTCATTCTGATGCCCTTTAGGTAATGACAGTTCCCATCCTATACTACAAACTCAAAATTTTATTTTGCATGCATAAAGACTTAGCCATTTGCTGTGCACCATTGCTTGGTATCTGTGGGCATCTGTTAGCATTCCAGATATAAAGACAATTTATGCAATATAAAGTAGTCCAAATAAAACCATCTGTGCCTCAGATTAGTACACAGAAAAGGAACACTGCATAGTGCAACAGTTAGAAGGTTGTCAGACATATGTATATTTCCAGTCATGTGCATGTTTGTATTCCTCACCTTACACACCTGGAATGGGTAATGACAGTTGTCTTGTGGCATTGCTAATTAATACACAGATTTCAGCACTTCATGTCTAATTTTGTCATGGGTTCAATTCCAAAGTGCTATCACTGACACTGTTTTATTTTGGAATTGAGAAAAATACATCCTCTAATACTAATAAGAAATGTATATAAAGACAACACAGAGGAACAACAATATCATGCAGGTGTCACATATTTATATGTCAGAGTGCTGTCATTATGAATGCTACAAACCATCCCTGAGTGCATGCCCAGAGGTAGGACCTTTCTTTTGAAATCGGAGATAACAGTAACCAACATGAGTTGGGGTCACTATGCAGCACACACACACACACACACACACACACACACACACACACACACACACACACACACACACACACACGCACACGCACATGCACATGCACACACATGCACACACACACACACATATATATAAATATATATATATATATATATATATATATATATATATACACACACACATATACTGATCAGGAAATGGTGTCTGTCATTCGTCTCAGGCTGATGCACATGAGATCTGATTTGAATGCCAATTCCCTGCCATTTTTCTGAGATCTTTGAAGGGAAGACATGACAAGTGATGGTAGGGGGTAGTATTCCATTTTGATGAAGATGTGCTACAAGGAGAAGTCTAAGGTATTGGTGGGACCTATAGATGCAGGGTCCTGCAGAGTGGCTATGTTGGGCCACAGTAAAAGGCTGGGGCTTGAAATAGCTTCACTAAGGCTATCATCAGTGCTGCTGGCATCCCATGCAATGGTGAACGATGTCATCACCATTACAGTGACTTAGAAAGGCATAAACAGGACTTTCTTATCCTATGGAAGGATTGTTATAGGTCCACAAAACACCTCAGTTATGTAAGTATATGGTCCCATAACCATACAATAGACTACCATGGCATGGCAAAACAAACAAGTCTTCATTACTGTTTTTAATGTGTACACCTACAGAGACTGAAGAAAACTGTGAAGTGTATTAGGAGAAAGTGCAATGCCTTACAGAGGCATGGGGTAAGCATGGGTTCAGCTATGACTGATTGCGAGTTGATAATAGCAATGATTGTAGCAATTGTTTATTAATTACATGGACATCAGGACATAAGTGGTTATAGGACAATTACATGAGGATGCATATTCAACATCGGCAAACAGTACAGACCTGTATGATTAGCTTCATAGGTTCATACTAGGCTATCTGCCCTACGGCATTTATAAGCCTAGCCAGAGTGTGTTTGGCTTTCGCCACCCATTTTAAATTAATTTTGCTATGCCCTTTTTCGAGGTTAGTATACTGTGCCTCTGTCTAACAGTGACACAGAAGTGATACCCGGGGTAAACCTACGATCTCCCATCCACTCATCAAGATTCCTCTTGAAGAGAGTCAATGAGGGACTCTGCTTAACCTGGACTGGGATTTTATTTCAGAGTGAAGGGAACCTCTAGGTTATGAATCTGTCCCTCCAGCATGTCCTATTTATTTCAGTGCTGAGGTTCAAGTCTCTCCAGCGTGTAGCTCGATGGGATTTGGATTTTCTGAGGTGCAGCATGTCCATTAATTCCGGGTTGGACATGGCTTTATACATCAGGCACAGATCGCCTCTGAGCAGGCGGTATGCCACTGAGTAGAGCTGGAGTTTCTTTAACCGGGCAGCATATGGCATCTGTTTGACCCCTTTGATCCTCTTGGTGAGGTACTTTTGGGGTCTTTCCAGTTGCTGCAGGTGTCTGATAAGGTACATCCCAAAAGGGGCATTGTACTCAATTATGGGCCTGATGAGGGATGAGTAAAGAGGGACGATGACCTCCCCTGATCTAGATGTGAATCCCTTCATGATTAGGTGGGCTATATAAAATGTTTTTCTAACCACTTTGGCCACGTGGTTGTCAAATGAGAAATTGCTATCAACTTGGGTCCCCAGGTCCCTAATTACTTCTTCTGTACTTAATGGATTACCACCTATGTGGTAATTTGTGGGCACTTTGATTTTGCCAAAGGGATGACTATACACTTTTGGCGTTTAGCTTGAGGCCATGGCTCTGGCACCAGTTGTATGTTTCTATGAGGCCCTTTTGGAGGATGCTTGTGTCGGCTGGAGAGTCGATTATGGCGCCCAGTTTGCAGTCATCTGCGAACTTGGTCAGCCACAGTCCTTCCGTGTTGGCTTGTACCTCCGAGAAATATATACCGAACAAGAGAGGTCCCAGGACTGAGCCTTGTGGGACGCCACTTGTAACTGGTTTGGAGTCTGACATGGCTCCAGCAATTCTAACCATGTGGGTTCTGTCCTTGAGCCAGTTTGCAACCCAACTAGTGACATAGGGGTTTATATTTAAGCTGGTGAGCTTATCTATAATGCCCGAGTGGGGTATTGTATCGAAGGCTTTTGCGAGGTCCAGGTAGGCTGTGTGGACCACCTTCCCCTCATCAATGGCCATGGTGACTGTTTCAAAGAAATCGACCAGGTTTAAGAGGTAGGATCTGCCCTTAACAAAGCCGAACTGGGTAGGATCCAGAGTCTGTAGGTCCCCAATATCTTTATTTATGAGGTCCATGATGATCCTTTCCATAGCTTTGCAGACCAAGCTAGTCAGGCTTATGGGGCGATAGTTTCCAGGATCCGTTGAGGCACCACCTTTGTGGAGAGGGACCACTGTTGCTGTACGCCACTCTTTGGGTACATATCCTGTAGTAAGGCTGAGATTGAACAGTAGTTTTATGTTTGGGTTTAGCTCTTCTTGGAGTTCATGTATGATGTAGCCCGGGACACTGTCTGGTCCCATTGCTTTGGAGAGGGCAGCTCTTACCTGAGCATCTAAGATGTCAGGGGGGCAGCACTCTGCTGGGACAGATATTTGCCCTTTTGGTGGGGAGGGGGGGGAGAAGTTTGCGCTGAACCTGTCAGCCAGGATGTTGGCAATGTCTGTGGGTTCAGTGTATTTTTTGTCATTTTGGACTAATTCTGAGCATATCTGGGAATTCCCTCCCAGGTTCCTAACATACCTAAAGAAAGCCTTGTGATTATCCTTAGTGTCCTGTGCAATTTTTCTCTTGAAGCTGGCCTTAGACGATTTTATGAGTGCCTGTAGTTTTTTGCTAATACTGATCAGAGATGCCTTCCCTTTTTGGGATTTTGCTCTATCATGTAGTAGCTTCCTCCTTCTATTGTATAATTTATTTATGGTTGCCTTTGGAGGATTGGGTCTTGGTTTTATTTGGGATTGCATGATCCATGCATTCCTGAAGGTGTTCATAGAATGAGTTTATAGAGGATTCTGCGGTCTGGGCCGTATTTTCCATAGGCCCGGGGGCTTTGAAGGATTCCACCTTGGTTTTGAGGAGTGTGAAATTTGCTTTAGAGAAGTTTTTCACTGTGGTTTTTTGGGCAGGGGGTGGGGTTGGGATGTGAATATCCAGTGAGATTAGTTTATGGTCTGATCTTACCAGTGAGGGATACACTTCTGGTCTGGAGCATAGAGTCCCCATGTTGGTGATGATCAGGTCCAGTATGTTTTCCCCTCTTGTGGGAGTGGTAACAAGTTGTTCCATAACATTTGAGTTTATAAATTCTAGGAACCTTTGGGCTAGGGTGTTGGAGCTAGAGTAATGCTCCCAGTCTATGTTTGGGTAGTTGAAGTCGCCCAATATAATGGTGTTTGGAGAGACCTTCATATTTTCCAGTGTTCTCAGGAAGGCTGAGTGGGGTTCCTGGGTTTGGGAGGGTGGTCGTAGCAGGCTATAAACTGGAAGGCAGTTTTACCCACTGTTAGTAGCACATGGATAGTCTCTGATGCTTCGTGCTGTGCCACCAACCTGGAGGTGTGGGTATCTTTGACGAATATTGATACTCCCCCTCCTTTTGTGGTTCAGTCCAAGTTTTGGGGCCGAAAAGCATGGTATGAGGTATAACCTGGTAGGGCTGGGGTGCTCTCGGGAGCCTTGAACCAGGTTTCTGTTACTGCACAGATATCAATGTTCTCCATGCTAAGGAGAGTTTTGAGTGCATGCATCTTGAGGTTTAGACTTCTGGCGTTGAGTAGCATTACTCTTAGTTTCTTATCCCTTGTGATACCTATGGAGGTGGGTTTGTCTTTTGAGCCTTGCCTAAAAAAGGCACTATGGGGGTAGCAAGAGCCTTTGCCAATATCCGAAAGCCCAGGGGTGACATGTGCAAGCCGTCCCTAGCGAAGCATCCTGGCTTGTCAAGCATGTCATCCCAGGCTGACAGGCATTGGATCCCCTTTGAATGACATCAATACTTAAGCCAATTGTTGAAATTGATCATCTTGTCTTCATATTGTGGCATCATTCTTGGTGAGGGTAAGATGCTACTCAAGGTCAGGGTCATACCGGCCTGGGCTACATGCTCAGAGAGCTCCTCTATGTCTCTTTTTATTTAGTCCAGGGAGGTACGTCTCAGGTCATTCACACCAGCATGGACAATGACTGAGTCATATTTGTACTTGCCTTGGAGTGACCTGAGTGCTTGTGTTATGTGGCGAATCCTAGCGCCCGACAGGCAGCTCACCGTGACCTTCTGCTTGTTCAGCCTGGTGAGCGTCACGTCAGTGTGCCTGACGATAGAGTCACCTATTACAAGTGTATCAGGTGTGTTGTTTAGCCTTAAGGGCTGTGACTGTTCGACACACTGACTTTGTGAGCTATGTGTTGCACGTGTTTTGTTTTGGGGTAGCGGTTGCTTGGGTGTCTGCTTTGGAGGTCTCTGCTGCTTAGGCAGATTTTTATTTAGAGCCTCCCAGTATGTTTTTGTGTGTTTATGTGTTTGGTTTGCTGTTGTGGTAGGTCTATGTGAGACTGGAATTGTAGTGAGTGTGGTTTCCTTCTCCTCCTGACTGGTTACACCAGTACTGAGTTGAGAGATCTTAGCCTCCAGTTTGGCTATATGGTTGCATCTCTCACATGTGTTGGAATTTGTTGGGAGGAGGAGAGGGTTGTCTGTGTACATGAGGCAGTTGTAACATTGCCTCAAGATTCCCAGATTCACCAGCTGGACCAGAGAGGAGATTGACAACTGACCTTTGGACATGCTAGAATAGTATTGGGAATTCCTTTATAATTGAAAAAAAGGGCCAATGGGGAACAAGGTACTCAAGGGGAGTTTGTGAGGGTGTAGTGCTTTTAATTTTTTAGTGCTGACTTATATAATTGCTTTAGTGAGCAAGTGCCAGGTAACTTAAATGCAATGTGTTACATGTAACTTCAATGTAAAAATGACAAACAGTAACTTTCTTTCAAGTGAAACAAGGAAATAAGTACAGTAAGCAATGCAGATATCACTAGGGATCCACAGAAGCGCTGAAAAGCTGCGTTTTAGGTGGAATTAGCGTGTCAGGGAAATAACAAGCAAACAAACAACAAGCATACAAACAAAGCTAGATTCAGCAGGCCTGGATCTAGTCTATGCTACAGCAAACAAGGTGTACCAATTTCAGTAAGAAACAGTTCAAATATGCAGGCACTATAAGCCTTTAACCAGAAATTCCCAGCTCAGAAGGGCAGAGTCCAGCCTCTCCTCCCACAAGAGTGCAGACCACGAACCTTCTTAATGTAAAATAACTGGCCTGAAGCCCAAGTGCTTAAACCAGAACTAATACACTTTTAGAATAACAGACACTGAGCCCTCAGTCAGCAGTTCCCAACTTAGAAGGATGTAAGCTACCTGTCCTGCCACCACAGTGTAGGCCACAAACCATCCTAATGTAAAACAACTGGTCTGAAGCCCAAGTGCTTAATCCAAAAGACTTAGAATGATAGCTACACTTTAATCATGTTACTACCAAGCAGTAATAAATACAACTGAATACTTGAAAGAATGCCTGGGTTAGTGCTCAAGTTATACAAACAAAGCTAGATTCAGCAGGCCTGGATCTAGTCTATGGTACAGCAAACAAGGTGTACCAATTTCAGTAAGAAGCAGTTCAAATATGCAGGCACTATAAGCCTTTAACCAGAAATTCCCAGCTCAGAAGGGCAGAGTCCAGCCTCTCCTCCCACAAGAGTGCAGACCACGAACCCTCTTAATGTAAAATAACTGGCCTGAAGCCCAAGTGCTTAAACCAGAATTAATACACTTTTAGAATAACAGACACTGAGCCCTCAATCAGCAGTTCCCAACTTAGAAGGATGTAAGCTACCTGTTCTGCCACTACAGTGCAGACCACAAACCTTCTTAATGTCAAACAACTGGTCTGAACCTCAAGTGCTTAAACTAAAAGGCTTAGAATGAGTTACACCAAGCAGTAATAAATACAATTGAGTACTTTTAAGATTACGCAAAAGCAAAATAAAGAAGGAAGAATCACAAATACAGTAAAAGCAGATAAAATTTTTTTTTTTTTTTGCAAACTTGCAGTAGTTAATGCTTAGGTAAAGAGAGATGTATGTGAGTTCAATTCCAGACAACAGAAACTATTGCCTGAAATTATTTTTACAAGTCAATACATTCTAGCTGAAGTCATAATAAAATGCAGAATGGAATGTACATGGTCCAAATATATGTTTAATGAACTGTTCTCTATAAATCAGTTTTAAAATAATCACACTTTTTTGGAAGATTTATAATTGTGAAGGCCAGGAATATGCTAGTAATTACTGTATCATTAGTTTATGGCTTCACACATTACTAACTTTTGGATGTAATGATATTTTAAAATGTATGTGGAATATGTACTGACTGTGACTTATTCCTATCAATGAATATTTATGATATGTTTTTTTTTCTTTTTTAGCTACTCCCACCTTATTTCTCTTAAGTTTTATTTTTTTTGAGTGTGATCATAGGAGGTTACTAAGCCCTTACAAGCCTAGCCATGTTCAACCTGTGTTCCTAAGGGTGTCTGGTTCAAGCAGACACTAAACTCAGCATCTATTGCCCCTGTCCAAGAGGGACATGGGTGGAACCCCTGGGTTGAATTTCTGGTTACCCATCCAATTGTCTAAATTACACCAATAGAGCCAACAAGGAGCTTTGTTTAACATGAATAGGAAGCTTGTTCCAAAGGTGGGACAACGTCTGTGAGACACGTTTGTCTCTCCAGAACGTTCTGTTGATATCACATACCGGGTTAAGATCCTTTGAGCAAGTGACTCGTGTGCCATTTGACTTGTGGTACTAAGTTTAAATGTTTCAGACCAATTTCTGTTTGAGGGGAAGTGCGGAATGCTGGAGAATTTTTGGCAAAGGTGCTCAAGAAGCACTTCTTGACAGAAGATGGTACACTGTTTGATGACATCTCTGATGTTAGAATTTTAATAGAAGATGACTGTATGTGCCCAGCTTTCAACCTGACCCTTGTGTAAGCAACACTGAGCCATATTAAACAGGGTTGTGGTATGGGACATGATAATATTCCAGGCATTTTCTGGGTATATTGCAGTAAATATATTTCAGCTACTATCACTCACTATCACTATAATCTGTTATATTCTAGCATTGTTCCTGCTAGTTGGAAACTTGCAAACATAATTCCAATTCATAATGGGAGCCCGATGGACAACATAAGTAATTATAGACCTATCAGTCTTACTTCTCTGGTGGAAAGGGTTTTTGGAGGTGTCTACTTTCCTTTTTTAATCAAGATTTTCAGGAATGTTTAATGGACCATACTCAACATGGTTTGATAAAAAAAAAACATTCTATGTTTGCTAATTTAATTGTATCTTATGTCCCAGTGACAATTTCATTAGATATGGTCATGTCTGTAGTGGTGGTCTATTTAGATTTATCTAAAGCTTTTGACAGTGTCCCTCATTCTACTATCATTAATACCAAGCGCAAACATAAAGTTAATCCATGCATTGCTCGCTGGGTGGCTTACTGGTTTCATGGTAGATTAAAGGGAGTAAGGATAGGATATTTTACATCTAGCTGGCTTGAAGTAAACAAAGAGGCCCCCCAGGGATTAGTTCTAGGTCCAGTATTGTTCAACCTGGAGTTTTCATTTATTGCTAAGATATCTAATGTTTGGATGGTCAAGTATGTGGACAATTTTAAATCTGGCTGTGTTATTACATTGACAGAGGATATTGAACATCTCAACACTTACATATATTTAGTGGCTGAATGGCTAGACTTAACTGAACTAAAAGTTAAAAAGGATAAATGTGCTACATTGCATTTTGGGAAAACAGTGTTTGAATATCAAATAAACTTAGGTCTCCATGAGTTACAGAAGTTGACAGAATATAATGTATTATTATATGCAGTCATTTTAAGTTTAGGAGTAATGCCTTTAAAGTTAAAGTTAAAGTTAAAGCATTAAAAGTTAATGGTTTAATTTTTAAGAGCTTCACAACAAGAAATAATAACTGCCTTTTGAGGCTGTTCATAACATATGTTTGTCCCATCGTCGAGTACAACATGTTGTTTTGCTCCTACAAGAAAGGAGATCTCCTGATTTTAGAAGGTATTCAATGAAAATTTACAAGGCACATCACTGCTTGAAGAGCTAAATCATTTCCATCTACACTAAAAAATCTAGACCTGTTTTCAATCAGTTACAGATATCTGATGAGGGGAGTGAAAAATGTCAGTTGAATTGTTGAATGCAAGCATATTAACCAGAGGTGCATATTTTACTTACAGAACTGAGGAGTCAAGGACAGTCTTAAGAGAAAACTATTTAACATAGCAATTAGTTCAAATCTGGAACAGAGTTCCTTTACATGTTCAACAGTCTTCTTCTTTGCAGGTTTTCAAAAAGCAACTCAATACCTGGTTGGGTCTCTGGGTATCTACGTTCACAGGGGAGTCTGTGTTCTAACTGGTCTTTGGCCTTTACACAGGAAGTAATGAGCAATAGACCACTGATCTGTGATACGAGTTATTCTATGGCTTCATTGGTTAGTACATAGCTCAAGAGAATGTGGTATTAGATAGGAAGGTGCTCAGGTTTAATGATGTGCAGCTACTATTGTCAGAGAATATTTACAGGAAGGACTGGCTTTCTCAACAGATGTGACGTGGGTAATTCACCCTCATAGTAACATACATGTAGCTTCAGGGTTTTAATTCCTGAAATGTTGTACCTGCTTTTTAGGAGAGCCATATGCATTCCAACATAATGCTGAAGTTATCACTTCAAAGGTGTACTTTCTGACGACTGTGATTTAATGTCTTTTGTTATGTCAGCTTTTAGTACACACCACTAGAGACTGTACAGTGAGTTAGTCAGATGTTTGAATCCAATGTTGTGTACATCCTACGAGTGTATTTATAAGGAACTGGTAACAGGCAGCCTTATTCATCATATGCAATGTTTACAATTCTACTCAGTGTTAACACTTTCATAGGATGAGGTTTTTGATCTATCAGGTAATACATCACTTTTATGGAAGGCCATATGCAATGAAACACCCTGTTCATGGTATCCCTTTGTGTGCCTTCTGACAACTGTGTGATAACTTCTACTTTGGCATCAGCAGCTAATGCACAGGTCTACACACTACAAGTTACATAGGCAAGGGTTTGCAGGAAATCTGTATACCTTACATGAGTGTGCAATGCATAAAAAAATAACATGAGTGACATGCTGGAATGGGTAACTCAACAGCTGTGATATTTATTTGTTTCTTTATTTTTTTGGGCTGCGTGTATTTGATCTCCTAAATGCTATACTTCATTGCAAGTGCACCCAGTATAGCACTATACATTTTTCATCTTCATTTACATGAGAGTTAGTATACCGTACTATTGTTATTCAGTAGTGGATAACTGCAAGTCTCATGTCATGTCCACTGGCACAAAATGATGATTATTTGTGTTTTAGCACATGTCTCTGCTGAGTATTGTTCAATCAGTGTGGCAGCTAATGTGTGGAGGATAACAGGAATTATACAGGCCTGTGCAGTAATCTATTTATGTCAACTCTCACGGCTTCAGCAGTTTACTGAAACCATGAAGTGATGTTGCAACTGGTTATGAGGTATGTTGAGTCTTGTGACCCAGAAATTAACTGTTCTCGTTTGCATAATGCTCAGTACCATTGTCACTTTTCAATAATGTTATTACATGAAAACACTTCAGTTGTGTACTTTCTCACAACTGTTGTACAAATTTGTTATGTGGCAGCATTAGGTACTACACATGTTCTGTGATTGTTATTTAGGTAGGCAAGCTTTCCAGTCACATCTTTTAGACACTGAAGTAGTGCATGAAGCTATTGATGATAGTCAATAATCTTACTGCACACATGGGGGGTGTTCTTATCAATTAACTTTGGAAGTTACCCTCTCATAAGACTTTCTTTGCTCACTTTGAACTATGGCCATATTCATTCAACGACACACTGAATGACTTACAGCAGGTGACTGATGCCTGACAAGACTTACATCACAGTACTGGTTTGATCATAACTCTCAGCAGTCTAGGGCTGTCAGGTACATCTCTGAATGGGGATCAAATCTTAGCTCTCTCCTTGCTAATCCCTACCAAAAATTGTGACTTTTGGAAAAAATATTGTGTGCTACACTTTTATGAATACAGACAATAATTACAGACAGACGTCTTTTACTTTGTAAGATGTATAATAATTCACATGCATCGTGTTAAAGATGGTGATATATTAAAAGTGTCCCTGATTATAAACTTGGTCCTTGACTCTCTTGAGATCTCAGCTGTTATGATTTTCTCAGATTGGAATGAATGTATCATAATATATGCTGTTCCACCTAATATTTGTGTTTGTCCAGCATATCCTTGAGGATTGCTGTCAATGATGACTGACATTATTAGTGTCTCACTTCATAGCTTTCACAAAATGCATGCTACTACCACAACTATTGCTTTAACTACCTTCATGATGTACAGGAGCACACGTGTACAGGCTTTCACAAATGTTGTGCATTTGTTATATTTGTGTTTGTCCATTATACCTGCATTTGTATTGTTGCATTTGTTGCATCTGCATTTGTAATATTTGTATTATTATTATTATTTTTATATTATATATATATATATATATATATATATATATATATATATATATATATATATATATATATATATATATATATATTGCATATTGATTAGGCTTAGGGTTGGCACATGTGAGTAAGGTGAGATGGGAGAAGTGAAGACTCTCATCTCATGTTACTCATGTGTCCTAACCCTAACCTTAACCCTGCCACTACCCCTAATCCCAACCATATACAGTATATAAAATAATTTTCCTTAACAGTAATACAATTCAGGTAAAGTATGCCTGTAAGTGCTGTTAGATTTTAGTTTTTTTTTAATGATCAAGAAAAGAAAGTGCTTGATTTATTTTTGAACATCCTTGGTTTGTTATTCTATGTTTTCAATATCTGTTAATGTTGGTGTGTATTTTTCAATTTTATGTGGTTCAGTATTTACAAACATCAACAATAACTGATATAATTGCACACACACACACACACACACACACACACACACATATATATATATATATATATATATATATATATATATATATATATATATATATATATGATTATACTTAAGAATCCAGACACAACAAAACACCATACTCAAAATACCTAAACCAAAAGATCAGCACTAAATAATCCCAACAATTTAAAAATCCCAAATATACAATACTGAAAAAAAATAAGAATATCATTACACATAATTTGCTTGAATAGTGGTAGTGTTAAGGGAAACCTTTTTCCAAGGTAATGTGCAGGTTTGGGGTTAGCAGCACCCCTGTTCCACCTTATTAATTCATGCTAACCCTAACTCTACCCCCTATACCAACCCCTATACATTACCTTAGAAAATCCCTGCCTGTAGCACTACCACTACATAAGACAGATTAGATACACACCTCCCCTGGGATTCATTAAAGTGATTTCTCCATGCAGGAACAATGTAGCCACTCCTGTATGGAATATGGCCACCGAGCGATCCAGTAAACTAGTGTTTTAACATGCACAAGCCTGCCTACACTGTTCCTCCATGGAAACCAGTGAAGCATGCTAATTACCTCATTTGCTGGTGAAAACCATGCAAGTGAGGTGAATTAATGATTCAGCAAGCAGGCAGGTATCCGTGCAAGAACAGTGTTAGTGGCAGAAATGGATTTGGCTACTAGCCGAATACATTTCTGCAAATAACAAAACGGAGGCATGACAGCTCTAAAAAAAGCATCTGTTATATGCTTTAGGTGTGCCAATGGCCAAATATATGATTGGCATGGAAAAGTGCTTCATGTTTATAAAAATCAAAGTTTTTTTTTTTTGGGCCAGTCTCGGCTGTTTAAGCATAGGGCAGTGGTGTGCAAACGGGATCATGCCGAAAATAAAAAAAAAAAATGTAAAAACTCAATTTTAAGGGAAATCTGCATTTTGCCATTATAGTCTATGGCATGCAGAATCAAAACAATACCAGGGAACAGTGGTTGTCAAGGGAAAAGGCTCTGGGGTAGTGCAGCAATTATGGACTAAGGCAGTGGGGTATGCAAATGAGGGGAAATTTACTGAATCACAAAAATCTTCTAAATGCCAAGCTGCTCATAACCATGTAGGTGCTATAGCACAATCATGTAACTAGGAGGAGCAACAGACATGAAAAGGGGGTGTGTCAGGGATGGTGTAAGCACATTGGAGCCTTATGGCACACAGATAAGTTTAGTTAAGCACAGCTAAGCAAGGGGGTGCATCTGAGGCTGCATTGACTTATTCCATGAAATGTAGAGCATGTTGGCATCCAGGGAGGGCCATTTCTTCATGTTTACATTAGCTAAACGGGTTTGTGTGGCATGTACCCAGTCTAAAACAAAACAAAACAAAAATTACCCCAGAAATAGCAGGACTGTTTACATTTGGGCACAGGGTTTGTGTGGCGCGCCTCGGGGCTTAAAAGGGGAGGAAATGGGAAGGGAAAAAAAAGAAAATAGCAGAATAAAAGCAATCAAGAGCAAATTACATAGCAAGCAGGTGGAATGCATCTTAGTTAGCCAATCATACAAGCAGCATCTGCAGCACAACAGTATAAACTATGCAAACACCTTACAGTCTGTTTTTTCCCACAAATTCTGCATCATTGGTGTACACATGCGGGAGAATTTTAACTGGAAAAATGTTAGGGGCTGCCATTGCTTTGCTCCATCAGTATGTACTAGAGGCTGAGGGCGGAGAGGAGGATAATTCTGACAACTGCCACAGACCGAGGAGGAGGAGAAGAGTATTGAGACCCAGGGTAACTTACAAGGGTCTACATGATCTAGAGATAGTAGAGCACTACAGGGTAGACACAGACATACTTCAGCAAATCATCGAGCTGTACCAGCCTCAACTCAGACCAGCCAACAGAGAGGAACCCATCCCAGTGGATACCAAGGTATGTGTAGCCTTAAGAATTCTAGCTACAGGTACTTTCCAAAGACCTACTGGGGACATCATGGGTGTCTCACAGGCATCTGCATGCAGGGTACTCCACCATTTCCTGGATGCCATGCTACCACATGCCGGTGAGTGCATTTACTTCCCTAACACCCTAGAGGAGAGGAGCAGCAATATGATTCTCTTCCACCATGTAGCAGAATACCTGGAGGTACTGGGTGCCATAGACTGCACGCACATCCACATCAAAGCACCACCCAGTAAACAGGGTAGGGTCTATATAAACCTGAAGGGCTTGCCCTCCATCAACTGCCAGGTCATGTGCAATGCCCAAGGCATTATCATGAATGTGTCTGCTGGCAGCCCTGGAAGCTATCACGACTCCCATATCTGGCATTCGTCACAGCTGTACGAGGCATTTGCCAGTGGGAGCATCCCATATGGCCATCTGATGGGAGATGCTAGCTATGCACTGGAGCCATGGATGATGACATCCATCAGAAATGCACACACACCTACACAAAAATGCCATAATGGGGCACATGCACAATCCAGGATCATTATAGAGCATGTGTTTGGGATGCTCAAGTCATAGTTCCACTGCCTTGACATATCTGGTGGAGCCTTGCAGTACTCTCCAGCCACAAGTGCATGCATGTTCATAGTACGTGCCATGCTACATAATATGATTCTGCAGAAACAGCTGCAGCAGGAACAGCATGGGAAAGGGCCACACAACCCACCACCATTGCCAAGGACCCCACAGGCATGGAGAGACTCAGAAGAGGAGACCCCTGAGCCTGCTCCTGTAGGCAGATGGAAGCATGCCCAGTATGCTCAGGCCTTGGCAAAGAGTCAATGCATAGCATACACACTGACACTGTAGGGACCCCAGGGACTGACACCTCTCTCTGACTCGCACACACAATAAAATGGATGACACACACATCACATTATCTGTAACTTACCATGTATAGGCAGTGTACTGTGTGCATCCAACACAGGCGGCCCTCAAGCACCATCCTCACAACTGCCGCATGCACAAGGTAAGTCAGTCTTCTTAACAATACATTAATGGATTAGTATGTTTTGCTAGCATAACTATGGTAATGCTGCATTGCATGCAAGGGAATGGAGTGACCTACTGGGATAGCAGCACACAACTGAAAGTTATGTGGGACACCAGGAAATGTCTGGCCAAAGCTGGCCTCCATACACCATGCAGTAGTACCCAAGGTGGCAAACCCCACCGCAGTATATGTGTGGGGACAACTAACTGGGGAGTCATAGGTCACAGGCATGGATGTCAGTGTGGGGGTCCTATACCCACCCCTCACACCCACACAGCAAGTCGGCTGTAGAAAACTAGAGATAAATGTCTGGTAAAGGCACACAAATGGTGGCAATGTTGAATTACCCCCCTACAGACTCACACAGTGATAGCACAGCAGAACTCACAGTTGCAGTAAAGCTATGAAGGGTAGAAAGTCTGAGACTAAAATGTATGCCAATACAATCTGACCTGTGCTCTTTATTGATATACCTCTAGTCCCCAAGAGAGGATGCAATAGTATGGTAAATGGAACCAAAATGTAAAGCAAATATCAGCACAGTTTGTGCAAATGTGTACAGTTGACAGGTGTGCCCCCCCATATACCCATAGAAATGCAGTAACATGTATGTTTGCAGGGAAATAACAGCATAGCACAGATTGGCAGGGCTGTAACAATACACATGAAAACATCTTGCCTGCCCACAATATGCAGGGGTCAATGATCTATGTGCATGTATGGTTAATACTGTCAGGTTCTGGCCAGCACATTCTCCTGGCAGTCATCTTGTAGTGCCCTGGGTACAGTGCTGTCTTTGACAGGGCCATGTGCAGATAACTGCAATGCCAACTGTTATGCATGTCAGTGGCACCCACTGCTCTGCCACTGACATACCTGAACATCACAGTGCTATGTGTAATATACTACACATATAATTGACATCTTGAAGGACGTGTAGCTGATGTGCCAAGGCTTTTGTGAATATAAGTGATTTTTGGTACTGTTCCCAGTGGTTATTCTCAATAATCCTTTTTTCTTATATTTTCTTTTACATATAATGGACATGCCTGCACAGTAGAATGTACTCTGTATCCACACTCATAACTCCCAACCTCTGACAGTAAGATGTCTGGACAAGGGCAGAAATAAAAGTGGAACTAAGGCACAATGACAGGCATGTGTTGTAAATATCGCACTTACATACTGAGAAAGTTTGTAGGATGAAGGGTTTGCAATAGCCAGAATTGTTTGAAGGTTATGTAGTCTGAATGTAGACATGATGAAACCTCTAGCCAAACACTTGGACAACCTGCCAAAAAATGTACAGGTGAGAGGTATGTCCATGCAAGGATATGACATGTCAGGTTAGAAAGATACCACACAAGCAGGAGATCCCCAGCCAGTATATCACCAAGTTGCTGGACTGTTTACACAGCACATCATCACTCACCTGACTGTAGCCACAATTCACAAATGGCCTTGTTGGCAAGAATGTACATAGCTGCCCCATAATATTGGTCTATGCATCATACAACTATTATTTGTCTGGTAAAGTACTGTGATGATCTGAGGATGTTTGGCACTAGGTAATGACACAATACATTGCAGTGTCAGACTACAGATATGTCAGAAAATGTCTGTTAAACAAATCCAGTACCCTGAGGAAAATCCTGTGTACTCCTGAGAGGTATGGTTGTAGCACACAAAACCCTGGACTGGTGTACATCTATCACTGGAATGGAGCCCCACTCTAACTATAGAAGATCACACTTGGCATGTTCCTACACTTAGAGAATCACAGGACATGTTGGAACCCACATCAGAATATATGACTGTATTGTGTATATATATGTCTGTGCATACAGACAGCTATGTACACCTCAACTGTCCCCATGCACACACATCAGACAGGATTACCCTCAGCTAGCTGTAGGTGGCCCATATGTGATATATCTGTATCTGTTGCGTGAGATACACACACATATATATGGGCAATAGATAACATTTGTCAACCATACACACACATAGATGTGGGGAAGTGAGAGACAGACAGTGATAGAGACAGAGAGACACAAGGAGGACACAGACAGAGTGAGTCACACACATGGATACCCTGAATGGCATACAGTGATGTCCTGCTGTGGACAGTGGCATACCAGTTGTAAACAGTGGCATGTGCCAGCATAAAAGGTGAGCCCCATTGTGTAAAAGTACTGAGGTTGGGTTTATAATATCACATCACCTGCCTGTGTGTGTGTGTGTGTGTGTGTGTGTGTGTGTGTGCGCGTGCGTGTGTGTGTGTGTGTGTGTGTGTGTGTGTGTGTGTGTGTGTGTGTATGTGTGTGTGTGTGTGTGTGTCCATAGGTCTAAATATTAGGAGACTATTCCCACTTGGGTCTATATTGGATAATCAAATGTTTAAAATTTTGACTGACATATGTTTGACACCATATAACTGAACTTTTAAAAGTTTGAATATCTAATAAAAAAATAAACTACACAAATAACCTACCTGAACATTTTAAACAGAGGGGCAAGCACCCCTGCACCCCCACATGTGGGGCTGCACCACCCACACCCCCGTTCTTTAAATATACCAACTCCAAGATCTCACTACAGTGCATAAAAGGGACATCTTCCCATTCAACGTTGTATGGAGATCTCCATTAAAACGTTCAAACTTTCAAAAATTAGATCATATGGTGTCAGCCATATGACAGTAGAAGTTTTGAAAGTTCAATCATCTAATATAGACCCATTCCCACTCAGTACACTTCACATTGCCCTACTTCACAAGATCTGCTGCTGCCATTCACCTTAGAAGTACCATTGGACACCAATCACCCCTATAAGCTCTGTCATGCACTCGATAACTTTTTAACACTATAGTACAAATAACTAGATAGGTAAGGATTCTAATCTCAATATTGGCAACTCTGTGTGTGTGACAGTTGTGTGTGCGAAAGTGAGGGAGTGTGTGTTTTTTTTTGTAGGTGAAACAATTTTAGGGCATTCTCACCCACAACACTTCCCAGTGCCCCACTTTATCAGTACTGCTGATGTCATTCCCCTTATCAGCACCTTTGGCCAGTTGTCAGCCCAGTGAGCTCCATAGTGTGTGCAATAACTGTGTAACACTATAATACAAATCACTAGATAGGCAGGGGGTCTAATCTCAGATCTGGCAAATGTGTGTGTGTTGGTGTGTAAGTGTGTGTGTAAGTGTATATGTTTGTAAGAAGTATTTTGATAAGTTTCCCACCCAGTGCCCCACTTTATCAGTCCTGCTGATGTCATTCCCATTATCAGCACCTTTGGCCAGTTATCAGCTCAGTAAGCTCTGCAGTGCATGCGATAAGTGCGTAACAGGATAGTACAAATCACTAGATTGTCAAGGGTTCTAATCTCAATACTGGCAAGTAAATGTGTGTGTGTGTGTGTGTGTGTGTGTGTGTGTGTGTGTGTGTGTGTGTGTGTGTGTGTGTGTGTGTGTGTGTGTGTGTGTGTGTGTGTGTGCATGTGCATGCATGTGTGTGTGTTTGGGTTGAGAATCATATTGTGTGTGGGCTATACCATTTTGAGTTGTGTACCACCCTGTATGCCTCCCATCACCCTACTTTACAAGGCCTGCTTATGTCATTCACCTTAGAAGTCCCTTGGGGCAAGGTGAATTCATACAACCTCTGTAGTGCATCTGGTAACTGCATAACACTATAGTAGAACTAACTAAATAGATAGGGGTTCTAATCCCAATACTGGGAACTGTGTGTGTGTTTGTGTGTGTGTGTGTGTGTGTGTGTGTGTGTGTGTGTGTGTGTGTGTGTGTGTGTGTGTGTGTGTGTGTGTGTGTGTGTGTTTGGGTTGAGAATCATATCATGTGTGGGTTATACCATTTTGATGTGTGCACCATCTATGCCTGTTTGCCACCTCCCAATGGCATTACTTTATATAGCGTGTTAATGGTATCTGCCTCACATTCAGCATGTTAAACCATTGTACAGACCATTCCAGTCATCTGTACAGATGTCTAAGGAATATCTGGATGTGTGCAACCAATATGTGGTCTGTGTCCCCTAACAATGGCCATGTATGTGACATTGTTGCTAAATAGGTCACAGTTAGTGTACTGACACACATGCCAGCATCAGATATCATACATGACTGAAACATCATGCTGATACAATGACTGTTACCCTATCACTTGCCCAGGCTTGTAGGAGCAATAGATGACTCCAGTTGCTGTTTCTGGTGGATTATTTCTCCATCCATGAAGGAATTCATAACATCACATATTGCAAGAGGTAATGTGTTATGTCCCATGCATATAATCTATGTGGGGCATGTCACGTGTATGTAGCACTATAGTACATTAAAGTGGATATGTATGTTTACTAAGCTGTCCATTGTCAACTGTGTTTGTGTTACTGTATGCACATCCCCTGTGTCAGTCTTTACTGTGTGTATGCAAAGGATATACCATTTTGTCTCCCTGTTCCACCTTGTGAACTCAGGAATATATACAACATACCTATCATACACAGTACCATGTATGTCCTCACCAACTGCATCAGGGTTGAGTATATGAGAAAGAAATGGCAGGGGCAACATGTGCTGACACGTGAATCTGTTGTGATCAATCTAATGGCTAAGTTGGTGAGGGACCTACTGACAGTACTCCAATAACCTGTTCCATATGTATGAGCCTGTAGTACTACACAACACTGAGATGACATGTCTGAAGGCTACCTGTCTGTGACAAAGGGTATCTACTCAAGGTCACACTGTCTGACAAAAGTGTCCATCACACACTGTGGCATACATACACACCTGGTAAATGTACATATAAAACTGTACCTTGGCTATGACACGGTTGGTGTATTTTCACTCTGCTAAACTCCACGTTGGTAATGTCTGCAGGGCCATAGTCTGCAGATACACAGGCACCTGGAACACAAACAGTATACAGCATGTTAGACTACATTCAGTCAGTGGTACTAACATCAATAATGCATCATGGCTAATAAGGTACATACGCCTTTATGTGTGCCCATAACAAACACAAGCAGACAACACCTTAAACAGTATTACATAGCTACACTGTACTATACTCACCCTATGCATCAGACCCATATTAGCCTGTCCCTGCATTGATAGTATTGATGACAGGGATGTGGCACAGGTATCATCATATGCACAGGGTATGGTGTGGGTTTGCCAGAGGCCTAGGCTGGGCCATACAGTTGACATCCATGTGTGTGTGTTTGGAGGGGTATCCTATAGATGGGCTGTATAGAGGTGCTGTGTGTGTCTGGAGGTGACCTGCCTGTGATACAGATGTGTGTGTGTGTGTATGTGTGCACACAGTCACGTCATGTGGCTGCCCTACACAGGTATATGTTGGACAGCTGTGGACCTTACATGGCAGGGTGTCCAGTTCACCATCTCCGGCCATGGACATGTGAATTGGTCCTGCCAGGGGTCTCACTGGCACCACCAGTACTAAGGCCAGATGCAGTACTACTTCCAGGTGGTGACTGCTGTCTGCTAGATCTGTGTCCCATGGGACTGGCCAGGACCATGTGCTCATGGCCTGCTCCATTGTGATGTGGATAGCAACCCGCCTTTGGTAGCGCTGGTGTCACTGCCACTATGGGAGTGTGAAGGTGCAAGGCCCCATAGACTCTCAGCTGATGTTGGTGCTGACCTACGTCCACATGGCCGATGCCCATCTCCCACCACCCACTCTAGCACAGACATGCCATGGTCGAGGATTGTCAAGGTCTCATCCCACCATCTATTCATGACCTCAGTATTTTGGCCTGTGGCCTCAACAAGGTCACGTATGTCACCACATAAACCAGAAAGAGTTGCATCCACCACCGTGAGTATTTGTCTGGTGTTGCATTCACTGCGTGCCTATGCATCCATGACAACCCAAAACATGTGTCTGGTGACACCTGCTGCGGCACTTGAAACAGCGGCTTGATGAACGGCAGTCCTCCTGCAAGCGCCCCTGTCCATCCACCTGTGTGGGACCTCACCTGCACTCTGACTATGGACAGTGTCTACACTCACACCTGCCATAGTCACCACACTAGCCTGTTCTGTGCCACCACCTGCCAACTGTCCATCATCTGTGGCTGCTGGGGATGGGGCATGTGTGGGCATTGTGACTGTGTGTGGGGACATTGTAGATGAGTGTGGGATGCCAGTCAATGGCACAGATTCAGCCCCTGACAACACCACCTGTGCCTGAATATGACCATCATCATTGCTAGAGTCTGCAGAGACACTGACATCAGATACTGAGCGAGAGGGACTGTGACCACCATGACCACCTGTGGGGGAAAGACAACATATATAAATGAATACCTGCAG
The DNA here is from genome assembly GCF_019279795.1 of Protopterus annectens. NCBI lineage: Eukaryota > Metazoa > Chordata > Ceratodontiformes > Protopteridae > Protopterus > Protopterus annectens. Next base: position 1,080,807,997 of record NC_056727.1, on the reverse strand, counting down.
TATACTGTTTGCTGCTACACATGCACACATGCATGTGCACTCACCAGCATACAGGTGAGGTAGCAGACAGACATTACACAGACCTCACAATAGCCAACTGGTGACATTCACAACACAGTCAGACCACTATATATACACCCTGGACAGGGTCTCAACATCATGCAGTGCAGCCCTTTCCACTTCCTGTTACAACTTAAATACACCTCTGTGATATGTGAGTAGTGTTAATAGGTGATGGGCCTTCAAGTAGCACACACTGCACCCATGTACAAATAATTGCTATTCACCTGTATAGCACAATGGCAACTCCTACAGAACATACCTCTCAACTGTGCAGTGTAGCTGAATGTCTACATGTGTGACTCATATTTCAGGTCTGTTCATCATAAATCCTGTATTTGTCTGACACATTACTGGGATGATATGAGGACTAGTATCAATATTTAATCACATATTTTGAGTCTCACACTTCAAAACCTGCAGTACATGTACGTTACAACAGAACCAGTTACACTAACAACCTTCTAAGCCTACAGTGGATATTATAAGTGTAGACACCCCTGTTAACATGCCAGGTTTGTCTGATATATAACATGAGACCACAGAAATCATGCAATAACATTTCCCACCTTTAATGTGACCTATAACCTGTGCAATCCAATTGAAGTACAAACACATTGGTTAGGGGTAAGATGTAGAAGTTGAAATACGTACAATAGGCTGGTTGCATGACTGTGCACACCCTTAAACTAATACTTTGTTAAAGCACCTTTTGATTTCATAACAGCAGTCAGTCCTCTTGGGAAGGTGTGTATCAGCACGGCACATCTCGACTTAGCAATATTTGTACACTCTCCCTTCCAGAAGCCCTCCAACTCTGTCAGATTGCGAGGGCATCACTTCTGCACAGGCCTCTTCAGGGCACCCCAAATATTCTCTTTTGGATGTATGTGTGGACTGTGGCTGGGCCCTTCCAAAACATTGATTGTCTTCTGGTGAAGACATTATTTTATGGATTTTGATGTATGGTATGGGTCAGTGTTATATGGAAAGGTATAAATCCTCTCCATCCACAGCTTTCTAGCAGACACATGACAATTTTGGGCCAAAAGGGACAGGTATTTTGAACTCTTCCTAATACCCTCCACCTTGGCTACAGGCCCACTTCCAGCTTATGTGCAGCAACCCCAAAGCAGGACACTGCCATCACCATGCTTCACCATGCGGATGGTGTTCTTTTGGTGATGCACAGTGTTGTTCTTGTGTCAAACAAACCTTTTGGTATTGTGGCCAAAAAGTGCAACCTTGGTCTCATTGCACCATACCACATTTCCCCACATCCTATTGGGGAACCTGATGTATTCTTCTAGAGAAATCAACCAGATCTGGATGTTGTTCTGTGCATGAGAAGGCTTCCATCTTCCAAACCTACCCCATAGGCTAGACATGTGGAGAATACAGGAGATTGTTGTCACATGTAGTACACAACCAGTACTTGCCAGTGATTCCTGCAACTCCTGTTGTGTTGCTGTAGGTCTCCAGGCAGCCTCCCTGATCAGTTTGGGTCTTTTCTTTTCACACATTTGGATGGATGTCCAGGTCTATTCAATGTCACTATTGCCCCATTTTTCCACCACCATGTGATGACTGTCTTCACTGTGTTCCATGGTATATGCAATGCTGTGGAAATGTGTGTGTACCCTTCTCTGGGGTGATACCTTTCACAAATGAGTTCCCTTTGCTGCTTTGTAAGCTGTATGTGAACTATAGTTGTTGCTGTAGCAGGCAACTGAGTAAATTTAGGATGATCCTGGTAGGACAGCTGACCGTTATTTGCTGTTAATCAAAGAGTCTCTGTAATTGATGGCAGGTGAGTTTCCAAGAAGATGTAATGCTGTAATAATATCAAAAACTGCTTCAACACAGTATTAGCTTCAGCCTGTGCACACATATGCATCTAGATTCTTATAATTTTATGTGTCATAATTGTTCCCCTAACAGATTTGTTTGTTTTACAATTGGATTGTACAGGTTATAGGTGACATGAAAGGTTGGAAGAGTTTTGAAATGTGTTATTGTGCTCTCAATTTTGTATTTCACAAATACCGGGCATTCTAACAGGTGTGTGTACACCATTTAAAGGCACTGTATAACACTAATTTATAAACTATGTCCCTAGTTTTGGGCCTTCATCCCTCCATTTTGTGAGTCTTTGTACAGATTTCCTGCAATGACAGATTGTGAGGTATGCTACAGATATGTGGTATCTCCTGTAAATAGGCCCCTGTGATGACCACTGTGACGAAATGCAATTATCCCCACCACAACTGAACATGCAGATATTGCAAAATAGCTGAGAGTAACAGTTGTGTGCATGGTCACGTGCATGACCTTAACATTCCTGGGGTACTGGTCAGCCACAACAGGAAAATCCCATACTCACCAGCTTCAGGCTGCTGTACCACGTGCAGATCAGAGTACCTATGTAGTTGTGGGGAGAGGTATTGTCAGCTGACTTACATTTGGCATTGGTACAAGATGAATGCTACGTGTCTGCACAGGTACAGTACAAGCCATGATAGTACACAATTTGCTATCCCTCACCATAGATGTGCACTTATGTGCATTACCAAATCCCACCCACAAATGCGGTTTGAACTGACATATGCATCTAGATACTCTATTGAAGACAGTATGCCTGCTACATGATTAAATTGATGTGCACTGTGGCCTTACCTGGACTCTCCTTGCCTATTACCTGGGTGCCACTCACCTCCATGACTGTTGTTTCATGTGTTGGTTGTTGTGTGGGGCCTGCCCCAAGGTTGGCAAGGAGTTCCTCTGTTGGTGTAAGTGGGGCCTGCGTAGCAGGACCCCCACTTGTGGTAGAACGGTCCCTGGCCACAGCAGCAGCCTTTTGTCAGAAACGACATATCAGGTCAGTTGCCCGATGCCTGACCTGATCGTATGTGGAGCCATGGTGGCCCAATGTGTTCACTCTGTGGAGAAGGTCATCCCACAGGGAAGTCCGCTCCTGCAGATTTTGTTGGCTCTGGCTGAACAGCACCGCATGGTAGTGTATTATTGCTTTAGTAATGGCTGGATTTTCCTCTGCAGGGTACGCCAGCTGACGCTGCATGGCACCTGGAAGACATAAACAGGGAAACACATCACAATACCTCTGACATTGCCCAGAGTTATTTACAGAGCCAGCACATCAATATTGCCTATCATTAGCCACCACTTACAACCACATCATACCCCTGTCATCTATCAACACAGTAAGAACCTGCATTGCACTCTTGGTCCTGATGTGTCATGTTCCCCCCAATGAGGGCCAGTATATTGCATAAACCAACATTCATCATTCACGTTTGTGTAGAGGGATGACAGTGGCCATTGTCCTTGCAGATGGGATGTCAATGGTGCTCAGGCTTTGCTTGCATGCAGTGTGTAATGGAGCTGGAAGCATATGCCTGAGTTCATGTAGGATGCAGATAGGAATGTTCTCAGGTCCCATGGAGACTTGCTTTTGTTGACTTCGATTAGGCAATATGCACCTGCTCCCAGGATCAAATGGTGGAAACTGAAAAAGGGTGATTGTGAGTTTGAGCTCAAGGAAGAGTTAAGACAGGCAGTGTGTTGCAGTGAAGAGTTACTGAATATCTGGGTAACCACAGCACAGTTAGTAAGGGAGATGAGTAGAAATGTACCTGGTGCGACATCTGGACAGAGGAAGGAGGACAATGGGACTGGTGGTGGAATGAGGAAGTACAGAGGAGTATACAGAGAAAGAGGTTGGCAAAGAAGAAGTGAGATAGTCAGAGAGATGAAGAAAGTAAACAGGAGTATAAGGAGATGAGGAGCATGGCAAAGAGAGAGGTGGTGAAGGCTAAGGATAAAACATATGAAGGGTTGCATGAAAGGTTGGACACTAAGGATGGAGAATAGGACCTGTACCAATTGGCTAGACAAAGGGACTGAGCTAGGAAGGATGTGTAGCAGATAAAGGTGATAAAGGATAATGAGGGGAATGTACTCAGAAGCAAGGAGAGTGTGTTGAGCAGATGGAAAGGGTACTTTGAGGGGCTGTTGAATGAAGAGAATGGGAGAGAGAGTAGGTTGGATGGTGTTGGTATGGTGAACCAAGAAGTGCAACAGATTAGCAAGGAGGAAGTAAGGATAGCTATAAAGAGGATTAAGAATGGAAAGGCTGTTGGTCCAGATGACATACCTGTTGAAGCATGGAGGTGTTTAGGAGAAATGGCAGTGGTCTTTTTAACCACATTGTTTAATGTAATCTTGGAAAGTGAGAGGATGCATGATGGGTGGAGAAAAAGTGTTTGGTTACCAGTTATAGGAATAAGGGTGATGTGCAGAGCTGTAGTAACTAGAGAGAGATAACATTGATCAGTCACAGCATGAAGTTATGGGAAAGAGTAGTAGAAGCTAGGTTAAGAAGCAGGGTGAAGATTAGTGATCAGCAGTATGGTTTCATGCCAGGAAAGAGCAGTACAGATGCAATGTTTGCTCTGAGAGTGTTGATGGAGAAGTACGGGAACATCAAAATGAGTTGTGTTGTGTCTCTGTGGACTTACAGAAAGCATATGATAGGGTGCCTAGAGAGGAGTTGTGGTATTGTATGAGGAAGTCAGGAGTGGCAGAGAAATCTGTAAGAGTGCTACAGGATATGTACAAGGGTAGTGTGACAACGGTGAGATCTGCAGTGGGAGTGACAGGTGCATTTACGGTGGAGGTGGGATTACATCAGGGTTCCGCTCTGTGCCCTTTCTTATTTGCAGTGGTGAAGAACAGGCTGACAGAAAAGATCAGACAGGAGTCCCTGTTGACTGTGATGTTTGCAGATGACATTGTGATCTGTAGTGAGAGTAGGGAGCAGGTTGAGGAGACCCTGGAGAGGTGGAGATATGCTCTAGAGAGGGGAGGAATGATGGTCAGCAGGACTAATACAGAATATATGTGTGTGAATGGGAGGGAATATAGAGGAATGGTGAGGGTGAAGGTAGTACAGTTTGCAAAGGTGGATGAGTTTAAATACTTGGGATCAACAGTTCAAAGTAATGACACGTGTGGGGGAGAGGTGAAGAAGAGAGTACAGGCAAGATGGGGAGGGTGGATAAGAGTTTCAGGAGTGATTTGTGACAGACAAGCACCATTAAGAGTGAGAGGGAAGCTCTACAAGACGGTAGTGAGACTAGCTATGTTATACGGGTTGGAGACAGTAGCATTGACAAAAAGGCAGGAGTCAGAGCTGGACATTGCAAAGTTAAAGATGTTAAGATTTGCATTGGGTGTGACAAGGGTGGACAGAATTAGGGATATGTATGTTAGAGGGTCTGCCCAGGTTGGACGGTTTGGAGACCAAGCCAGAGAGTAGTGGGATTATGTTGGTTTGGACATGTGGTGATGAGGGATGCTGAGTATATTGGGAAAAGGATGGCAAGGATGAAGCTGCCAGGTAACAGGACAAGAGGAGGGCCTAAGATAAGGTGTATGGATGTGGTGATAGAGGACATGCAGGTGCCTGGTGTGACAGAGCAAGATGCAGAGGACAGGAGGAAATGGGGACAGATGATCTGCTGTGGCAACCCCTAATAGAAACAGCCAAAAGAAAGGGAGGGAGATGCTGTAATATCAGTCTTCACAGATTGCCAATGATTTGCCAGACATAACACAACCCTATAAGTAAATGACTACAAATATGAGGTACACATATGGTCAATGTGCATAACACTGGATAGTCGAATGGTATGAGCTCAGTATATCACATGCAGTTCAACACACACATCTGCAACAGTATTTCACTATGCAAATACCCTGTATAGGTCTCTCACATTTCTCTGACAGACATGTATATCATAGTTGTATTCACAATTAACATATGGATATCTAGTAGCTGCCTAGCAGTGTCACAGTCAGTATTGTTCAACACACACTCCAGTAGTAGTCATATGTGAGCCATCCTTTCCTGGGGTGACTCAGGGGCCTGAGCTGTGATCTATGTCACTGCAGACAGACCCAGTTGCTATGGCCATAGGTTCTGATCAGAAATATTTCAGTACAGCAAGTCTTGTTGAGACATATTTGTTGAACTTCCTATTTCCCATTATTATATACCCCCTACTGCTTCACTTAGCATCACACAGACTCACTTACTCCTGCTTACTCCCATGCTAATTTCTTTAAAAGAAAAGAAAAAAGGGGTGATAGGAAAGTGGTGAAAAAAGGGGCATGCAGAGAGAAAAACAATATGAAAAATAGCTAGGGTTGTGCAGAACAGGTGTAGGGAAGGCCCACAGCTATCCATTTCTTATAGAGCAACAGCTGTGCATTTGTACAGAATTTGGAGGTGAATTTGGACACTCAAACCCCAGAGAGGGATGAGGACAACAGAAATGTGTTGTCAACGCAATTGGACCAGATTACATGTGTCTAGTGGACACGTGTGCGAAATAGACAAGCTATGTATGGGGTGATATTTTTGGGGAGGAACAGATGCCCTTTTTTTTTTTTTAAGTGAGAGTAGGATATTGGGGAAGGCTTGTAGGTATGTCTGGGGAGGTAGGTTGGGTAGGGAGATAGACAAGACAGACAAGACAGCAGACAGCAGACAGGGGAGGTATATAACACATGAGGGGTAAACACATTTGATGGGGAGGGTGGTTGGGAATTTGAAGCCCATGGGCCCCCATATGATTACAGTGGGACTGAGATCCCCACCCATAGGCAGTCACCACTCCACCTTCACGGCCCCAAAGGTGGCTGTTCTGGGGGCTGGACAGCAGGTGCAGCCTGCCCCTTGAGGTGTGCCAGGCGGCCCACAATCTAGTGCAACTGATCTCCAAACTCAGATCTAAGGGTGCTGTGCACCAAACCATGGACCTGACAGCGGGTGACAGCCTCCTGTCCATGCCCGCTTCCAGGGTGGGGGAGGGCCCCATCCCCTGAGGCAGTTCCACCCGAAGGTGGTGCAGGACCAGCGGAGGAGGCAGACATGCTGGGGCCTGGTGCCACAGTCAGATGAGGCCAGACATGAGAATTCACTAGGATCTGCCTTCCCAGATGCACTATGGTGTTGAGGTTTTACAAATTATGTTGGTTAGTCATGAACAATACATTTCAAGATTAGTTATAACAGCATGCATGGGTGTTTCAATTAATCCCATTAAACAGATTTGGAACAGTTGCATAGCAAGCAGAACACATGCAGGAATGGAACAACAGTATGGATCATAACAGCATGCCAGTAACATTCACAGCAACAGGCCACCAACAATGGTATTTGAACAAAGTATGTTAAAATGCAAGCACTCAAATATAGGAATGATAATATAACACAAGTCTCAACATTAGGTTTGGAGTAAAACATACTCATAGTATATGCATTATTGTATTAATCCAGATGAGGGGTGGGGGAGAGACAAAAATTCCATTAACATTTGTTTATGCTTCTATTTTCCACAACATTACTGCTGTATACTCTGTGGGTCTGCCTTCACTTTACATCTACCTATGGCACATAGCTTCTGTAGCACAAACATGCCTATTAAACTGTCAGCCTGGAATGGTATGTGACAAAATGTGACAACTCTGGGTAGATGACAAGAGGGGACAGGTAAATGTCAGGGGTACATATCTGGCACAGGAGGGGTACCCTTACCTGTTGTTATATGAGTGTGCTACTGGCATATGTCAACTGATTTCCTATTTGTGTCCAGGATTATTTGCAGCAGTGACCACTAGCCATGACAGAGTGACACTTGGGAGACATGCATTGGGAACATACCTCTCAAACTCTTAGAGCATGACATCTGGACAAAGCTATACATGACAGTGGGACACAGGGCCATAAATATGGACAATTTTTAGATATTGCTCTTACAAACTTAGAAGGTTGATAGCATAACAGGTTTTGCTTTTGCATGGCTTTTCTGAAGGATATGACATTTGACATTTACATGTCTATCATTCTTTTCTAACTTCAGTCTATAATGAATTGCCACTGATTTGCCATGACACCACTACTTTATGTAAAACAGACCAAAACTCTGATACAAATACCTGAACATTCTGTGAATAACTGTACAATTGAGAGATATGATTCGGGAAGAGTACATATTGTATGTATCTATCCTGCTGTCATTTGCAGGCATGTGGTGTGACAACTGAACAGTTGTACACAGTTTATTAGTATACCCTTCATACAGCTACTAGCAACATTTCCTTACATGTAAAACCTGTAGGGAAAATGTATGTTAACGCTACCTGACTGTTTTTACATTTATTCCTGATTCCTTGTATGCAGATTTGCACACATCTTAGTACCACTTATTGGATTTGAACTGTGTCTGGGTATGCAAAATTAAACAACTAAGCTATTTCTCATCACAATGAGCTACTTGGAAACTGCTGTTTCTTGTTTCCCTGGTTTCTGCCTAATAGTCTCTTGACAGTCTGAACTTACTTGAAATCCTGTGATTCATGTATGACAGATAATTATGGTACTGTGCATTAATCCTTTGGATTGCTACAATCTGGAAAGCAAAGGTTAACATAAAGCAATGCTGCATGGAACACCGTTTTATACTTTACACATTACTATTCAGGGTTCAGGGATTAGTGCAGTATATATGTCTACAACAACTTACCAGAATAAACAAAACAGTTATTTGTAAAGGGTCTTTATTTCACATCAGTATTAGTCAGTCAAACTTTTATATTTATTCATTTCACACAGTAAGAGTATACCCACAAGCAGTATGCAATGTACTCATTCTTAGCTATTTGGACTATATAATGAAAAATAGGTTTGTACTCACCAGCCTATCAGTGCAGCCTCAGCAGTCTGTCACCATGGGCTTTGATGTTCACAGCCCTCTCTGCTGCAGCTGTAGGGGAGAAAAACACACATTATGCATATCTGTCTATCACATTCTCAGGCTAGTATTTGCTACAAACTACTTGATAGCGATACTTACACACTACTGGAGCATTCTGGGCCTGTCCATCTTGGATCCACTGGTCCAGGAGATCCATCTTCCAGTGCTTTAGGTTGGCATAGTGGTGCCGTACCTGCTCACCAGTCCAGGGGATGCCAGTAGCACTGGTGAGGTCATGTGCGAGAACGTCACAGTGTTTAACTGTGCACAAATCCACTTAGCTGAGCTACCTGCTGTTTAGCAATCACATCTTAGCAATGGTTACACTTGCTAAGCATAGCTGAGCATTGCTAATCATTGCTCACTTTTCATTTTTTAAATATATCAGAGGACTGGTTTCCTTTATTAAGTGTATATCATATACCTTACATGACATCCCTCTGTGTGCTTTCCTTACATTGGCAAGGGATGTGACTATACTGTATGGGGTACTTGTGTGCACATGGGTGGTTTCACATGTTATATGCACTCAAACTTACAATGTACACCAGCTACAGAAAAATAATTTTAACACTGCTTTCCCATAGAAAAATAAGTCACTTGCCTTGGTACTTGAACCATGAATGCCTGCATGTAAAGCCAGGATTCTAACCACTACACTATCTCAGCTTGGAGATTTTACCTGTATATTTGTATTTATCTCCTATGGGTTGTTTAAGCTATGGAAAAGCAGTGGGCCATAACTAGCACACCCGCTTAGCTATGCTTAAATATTCCATACCCTAGAAAAAAATATATAATATTATTATTATATTATTATGTTATATAAGTGAGTCTTGTGGTGTTCTATCAAGTCATTAAGGACTGCAATCAGGAAATAATGGCATTCATTTGACTTTCAGGCTTCTATCCCTCAGGGACTCTTGGTAATACATATCCTGTTTTCTGCCAACTTTCTAAGTGTGTGAGGGCAATTTTTCAGAGGTGTCTCTATTTTATTTCTTTTTCCCCCATTATTTGTGCTTTTGTCCACATGGACTGCGGTCAGGGAATATTGGCGTAAATTTGCTTTCAGACCTCTATCCTTCGGTAATTCATGCTAATGCATGACCTGTTTTCTATCAACTTTCTAAGTTTGTGGGGCAATATGTATATTGTGTCCCTTTTGAGGGATTTATCCCCCATTATTTTTTCATTTGCACACATTTCCTGCTTTAGCAGGTTGCAGAGATGTTGTACGGCACTTTTATAATGCGGGGGGGGGGGGGTGTCAGAACCTGTCACACACCCCCTGCATTGCTTTACTTATGCTGTGATTTTTTTCAGTGTCCGTGGACACTGAAATGGTCATTTATTTCATTTCAGTATCCGCAGACAGTGAAATACTGGCATAATATTAGAGTAATTCTCTAATATTATGCAAGATCCTATTAGAAAGTGCCGTATGGGACTTTCTGAGTGCATTAAGTGCATGGTCATTTATTTCATTTCAGTAGCCGCGGACAGTGAAATATTGGCATAATATTAGAGTAATTCTCTAATATTATGCAACATCCTATTAGAAAGTGCCGTACGGGGCTTTCTGAGTGCAGGGGGCATGTTCAATGTCTGTGCACTACATGAACACGCCCCCTGCACTTGTTCACGGTTCGTATTCATATAAGTTGAACAGCAGTGCACCTTCATGAATATGCAAGGCTTGTTGCTATGCTATACAGATACAAACCACTCCGTGCAAGAATATTGCTATTCTTGCATGGAGTTTATTGAATCCCAGAGCTCATATATCATTACACATGCACAACACATCGAGCACAACATTAGATCTAACCCCTTACTTAACTTTAACTCTAACCCTCACCCACAAACATACCTAAAATCTATCCTTTTACCTAGCCCTTACTCTAACCCTAACCTATAAACAATTGCACACACACACTCTCACCCCTAACATCAACCACTTACCTGTGTTAGCAGAATGAGCTGCCAGTAAAATAAGCTGTCAGTGAAACCAACTGTTAGTAATCTAATACTGCACTTCACATTGTTGGCAAAATTAACTGCTGATGCAGTGAACTACTTCCATTCATAATATATATAAATATGTGTATATATATATATATATATATATATATATATATAGATATATATATATATATATATATATATATATACACACACACACACACACACACACACACACACACACACACACACACACACACACACACACACACACACACACATATATATTTGTACATATACACACAAGTGTGTGAGGGCAATTTTTCAGAGTTGTCCCTATTTTATTTCTTTTTCCCCCATTATTTGTGCCTTTCTCCACATGGACTGCGGTCAGGGAATATTGGCATACATTTGCTTGCAGACCTCTATCCTTCGGTAATTCATGCTAATGCATGACCTGTTTTCTATCGACTTTCTAAGTTTGTGGGGCAATATGTATGTTGTGTCCCTTTTGAGGGATTTATCCCCCATTATTTGTATATTTGCACACATTTCCTGCTTTAGCAGGTTGCGTAGGTGTTGTATGGCACTTTTATAATGCGGGGGGGGGTGTCACAGAACCTGTCACACACCCCCTGCATTGCTTTCCTTATGCTGTGTTTATTTCAGTGTCTGTGGACACTGAAATGGTCATTTATTTCATTTCAGTATCTGTGGACAGTGAAATAATGGCGTAATATTAGAGTAATTCTCTAATATTATGCAAGATCCTATTAGAAAGTGCCGCATGGGACTTTCTGAGTGCATTAAGTGCATGGTCATTTATTTCATTTCAGTATCTGCGGACAGTGAAATACTGACATAATATTAGAGTAATTCTCTAATATTATGCAAGATCCTATTAGAAAGTGCTGTACGGGACGTTCTGAGTGCAGGGGGCATGTTCAATGTCTGTGCACTACTTTAACACTCCCCCTGCACTTGTTCACAGTTCGTGTCCATATAAGTTGAACAGCAATGCACCTTCATGAATATGCAAGGCTTGCTGCTGTGCTATATGGAAATGAATCACTCCATGCAAGAATATTGCTATTCTTGCATGGAGTTTATTGAATCCCAGAGCTCATATATCATTACACATGCACAACACATCGAGCACAACATTAAATCTAACCCCTTACTTAACTTTAACTCTAACCCTCACCCACAAACATACCTAAAATTTATCCTTTTACCTAGCCCTTACTCTAACCCTAACCTATAAACAATTGCACACACACACTCTCACCCCTAACATCAACCACTTACCTGTGTTAGCAGAATGAGCTGCCAGTAAAATAAGCTGTCAGTGAAACCAACTGTTAGTAATCTAATACTGCACTTCACATTGTTGGCAAAATTAACTGCTGACACAGTGAACTGCCTCCATACATAATATATATATAAATATGTATATATATGGTTCTACCTGACATAATCGACACGCCAGAAGACCCACAACGCAATCACCAAAACCATATAACCGACAGTGCAAAAACACGAAACCCCACATACCCGACAACGAAATAACCGACGGTACACAAACACGAAACCTCATACACTACACACACCACAATCACAACAATCAACAAACAAAACACATTCCCTGTCCACAAACCACACACACAACACAAGCACACCAAAATCCCTACAAACCCACACTAAACCTCACATACACAACTATCTACAACCCTAACCCAAACCCTAACCCTAAGGTCCGTCACTATCGCATACTCAGCTAACCCGCGCTCTAACCCTAACTCACTTAACCCGCCCCTAACCCAAACACAATCACTACCGCACACTTACCTGACCCGCTCCCTAACCCTAACTCACTTAACCCACCCCTAACCCAAACACAATCACTACCACACACTTACCTAACCCGCGCACTGACCCTAACTCACTTAACCCACCCCTATCCCCACAGACCGTCAATATCCACACTTACCTTACTCGCACCCTAACGTCCGTCACTACCGCATACTTACACAGCCTTTTCCCATGTTGGCATCCTCGGCGTCGGTGTTTTCATCCATCGCGTCGGTCTTCTGAATTGTCGATCTTCTGGGGCTCGCGATTCACTTGTCGGTCTTCTGGCGTGTCGACTAACTCAGGTAGACCCATATATATATATATATATATATATATATATATATATATATATATATATATATATATATATATATATGTCCACACACGCACACACACACACACACCTATATATATATATATATATATATATATATATATATATATAATGTAAATACACACACACACACACACACACATACATATATTTGTATATATACACACACGTGCGTGCGCACACACACACACAAATATATATACATATATATATATATATATATATATATATATATATATATATATATATATATATACATATAGATACATAGATATATAGATATAGGGATCTCTGTCAGATGAATGAACTCTCATATTTCCGAATCTCATGTTGTTGGTCTGAAAAGCTGAAATCACAGAATATCAAAACGTTAAAAAAAAAACAGGCCAACACCTTTATTGTGTAGGGACCTGTATTGTGCAGGATCATAACACATCAGGGATCTGGCTATTGCTCCTTTCCCCACTGTGATGTGATCTCGGAGTTGGGATATATAATTAGCATAGAGTGTAGGGTTGCAGGGGTCCTTGCCTGCTGACAGTATGTTACTCTTTGGCAAGAACATCTTCTGCTTTGTCCCCTATCTCTGTTATAGGGTTGTTATTCATTCTGGTACAGCGGGCTTTCCTCTGTTTTTTTTTTTCTTTTTTCCTTTTCTTTCTCCTAGTCTGTTGCACTTGCCCTAGCTATTCATCCCTGTATTGCCAAGGAACTGTGTTTTTTTCTGGTAAAAAGTTATAAAACTATTCCTTCTTAGAGTTTTTCCACAGTTCTTCAGTAAAATAACATGCTTTTTTTCTCCTGCTGACAGATAGTCTTATCAATGAAACTTAATTGCGCCTAGCCATTAAAACCATGTAAACTTGATTCAAATAAAAGCAAAATAAGATGTTTCGTCATTTAATACCTGCGAGGGGTTACTCTGTAAACATAACCTTCCCTTGTTTTAGTGCATGTTAACTATCAGCTTATTTATACTCTCAGAGATTGTATAATGTTGCTGTCTGTTATTTCTGGTGATTCCATGATTCTGCCAGCAACAAATACCAGAGATTTTGAAAATAGTATAGCTGATCAAAGTAAACACAGCCAGAGTCTGCTGGAAAGCATCCAAAAGTACTAAAGGGGCTGATTAAGAAGCTATGCATAACCACTGGGAATTGTATTCCCTTTAGAATGGCTTCAATGCCTGATAGCTGGAAAATGGCCTACACTGCATAAATGCTTAAATAATGAAAACTGCAGGAAAGCAAGCCATTTTTTTAAGCAAGGGGCATGTTCAAGAAAACTTTAGAAGGCAGATATGCAGTACTTGTATTTTTTTTCCAAATGCTATCAGTAATAACATTAGCATTATGTTATGTACATACCTATAAATTTTAGTTCTTGTCAGTTTAGGCATCATCTAAGTGGTTGGCATTTTAAATGTTGAATATCTGCAGAAGTGAGTTTAGGAATGCTGGTCCATAATTTTGCTTATTTTATGAGTCCTAAGCAGCAGTACAAGAACTGATAACTGGATATCTGGAAAGGTAGCTGTGAGTGAAGTGTGGGATAGCATTTCTAAGGTCAGTTCTCCAGCTATTAATCATTCAAAATGGCAACCAAAGGAATGAAAAAAAATACAGCAACAATGTAACATCCAAACTGAAAGGATTAAAAAAAAACGTTCACTGCCAACATAAAAATCTGATATACTCTTTAACGTCCAGTAATTGTTGGATTCAGTCTGAGCAGCATCCTCTAATGTTGCTGTAGTATTTTAATTCTTTATTACTAATCATTGTATTCATGGAAGTAGGATGCCCGCTCCTCAACAGTGTCTTTAATTTCCTCACCCAAGGTCAGAGTATAGTGCTGTTCCATTTTATGTATAAAAGCATCACATTTTGCTTTCACAACAGAATGCTTTAGAAACTTTAAAAGACATAGGTCTTTATGTCCACACAAACCTTTAGTTTAAAAATAGTAATGATAAAAACTATATACATTATACGGGTGATGCTAGTAGTATTCTCAGAGTTTGAAATTATATGAAGGTGTTTGTATTGTTAGTGTCTTTTCACTGGTTCCATAGTTAGTCTGTATACTTCATTAATTGTTTGATTGCTGGAGTAAGCAATGGGTAGGAGTTATGACATATTCTCCATTTCATAGGGTAGTGCACAGGTAGCAGATGTTTGTAGCAGCAATCCAAGGCAGCACTGTGGTTAGTGCGTAAGTAAAGGGGTGCTGCTCTGTTACAGCTAGATACCAATATAGGTTATCTTTAGTGTAGTTAAATGACTATTTACAGGAAGTAATGATGGGGCAGGTTGTGGTTTCTCAGAGAACCTGTGCAAGAGAACAAAGAAGTAGGCAATGATATCACTTGGTAGTATTTGAGGAGAGGTGAAGCATTTTGAGATGTTAATTAAAATAATATCAAACAGTGTGAGATTCCCTAAATTATGATTTGGATGAGCTGGCAGTGTAACTAATTGGGTTAGGTTGTGGAAGGCTCCATACTGATGTAAAATGTGTGTTTGCAAGGGTTCTACCAGATCTGGGTTTGATCATCTAAGAGAATGGATCTCTTTTGAGAAGACCAGTGGGTCAGTGATTTTAGGATGGAGATAAAGCTAAGTGGTGGCTGTGGATAAAAGATAAACTGAATTAACCTATTTATATCTATAGTGGCGTATCTTTAGCTTAATCATGAGCTGGTTCAGCTCAAGATAGTATCTCAATGAGGATGAAGAAAATAGTATGAAGTTAATTTTTGTAGTGCTTCAGTTTTGCTACTCAGCTAATTATAAATCAAAAACTAGGGGAGTTTCTTATAAATCAGAAATGTGCTACTTTTCCTTTTGACATCAAACTGTGTGAAAAGCTATAATGCGGCCTAATAGCCTAGCCTTGACCATTAAAAATTAAGCAAATCAATATATAAATAAAATGCTAAATGCTATCAATGATCTGGACAACTTAAACATCAGCAGCCAAATTTAAAAATAATGGAACTTCATGATGTATTAAATAACTTATACTCAATCCAATACTCTTATTTTAAACATACAATATATGTCTGCTAATTTTATCCAAGTGAGTAGTGAAGGTAGCAATGTTCTGAATGACAGATTCAATTCTACAGGCATTAATCAGTACTTATCAGACTACTGATGGGAATGCAAATAAACATGTATCAGGAGCATTTTTAGATAGCTATATATAGAATTTATGTACTTAAGTACGTTACAGGTACTCAAAAGGGTTACCCCATTCACCTACTGTGTTGACAGTTTCATTTGACACAGGTTAGAAGTCCTGTTTTCATTAATGATGCAATGATTTACTTGTCTAATCTTGTTAGATTCTTTAAAACTTAATAATCAAGTTCAGTGTATTTTCTGATTAGAAACTTAATATTCATAATTTAATCTTGTTACCTGTTAAGAAGACATACTAGAAATGAATTCCAGAATCATTTGGAGCTTTTTTTTTTCATTAGTTTCTAATGTGTTAAATACTTAGGGAGTAAATATTTTCTGATTCAAGTTTGTTTACAGCAACACATTTATTTTAAGCGTAGGATTCATAAAAGCATAAAGTGATATTGAAGACTTAATTCAGAAGGTCTCTGTATTGTGGTAAGCCTTTTAGATGCATAGACCACTCTCTTGCTGTGTTTTTCCCTGGCAGTGGCCATAGTACTCAAAGGTCTTCTTGGTAAAGTTACACACCAATATGGTAGTCTGTGAGAGCAGTTAATTAGTCATACATTCTCCCCCAGAAATGGAGACAGCTCTAGACTATGTCAGAGTGATTCAGAAAGTTGCTCTGCCAAGCTATTTATTTATTTAGTTATTTATTTTTGCTTGGATGAAAGGTGACATATACCCATTTACAGGGTTACAGCTTGTACCATGACTACATGCAGGAATAGCAAAGCTATAGGTGCACGTGTGCGCATGCTTGCATCTGTGCGGGCATTTGTCTGTGTGCACATGTGTGGGGGGGGGGCTATGCAATTTTAATGAATGAGCTGTTTGGGAGAGTACTAGTGGGGTCAGGTCAGACAGTGCAGAGTGTACGATGCAGAGACATGGTAATTAGCTGCTAATGAGATGTTCCTCTCTGGAGTTTTACCTTGTGTCTGAATCAGAGATTCTCTCCATTGCTCTTATTGACTTACCTGTATTAAACAATTAGTACAGGTGGACAGAATCTCTCTGAATCCTATGGTAAGTATTATGCTGGGCAAAATAAAACAATATCAATTAACTACTCAAGTCTTTCATTTGAAACAACAGAAGTCTTATGATCGATTTTATAAAAACGATAGAACTTAAGCATAAGGGTGGATAAAAACTTCCTAACTTTTGCTGTACTATCTGATTAGAGTCATTAAGCTACCAACATTTTAGGGGCAACAAGTCTGCCACCCTTTCTTTTGTTCACACAGGTTTTCTCCTGGTGCTCTGGTTTCTTCCCACATTCCAAAAATCATACTGTAAGATTACTTGGGGACTCTAAACTGCCTGTAGGTATGACTGCATGCATGTGTGATATGGAAAAAAAGACCTGGCATCTTATATCCATTGCTCCTTTGCCTTGTAAAGTCCACAGTTAGCAGTGGCTGTCTGCAGGTCACTCTAGGAGGTGTATGTAACTCATAATAGTGAGTGAATGAGTGAGTGAGCGAGCGAGTGAGTGAGTGAGTGAGTGAGTGAGTGAGTGAGTGAGTGAGTGAGTAAGTGAGTAAGAATTCTCTAACTTTTGCTGTCTTCTTTCCATTTTGATATCAAGACAGGTTGTCTGCCATGCTAATAATGATTTAAATATTTACCATTTTTTGAATATGTCTACTGATATTGTTTCACATTTGCCTAAAATTCTTAAAAATGCTAAATGATTGTTGTTTGAAGTTAACATGTTATGTAAATTCTTGCTATCACCACTTGAGAGGAACCCAAATATTATGTTTTCCTGTTGAAACATCAGTATTATAATTTTTAAATCTATTGTTAATAAAAAAATCTTTGCGATTTAGCTTGTAATGATAAATTGTCACTTCCATATTATTTACTCCAGAAATAAATGCCAATTAATCGGCTAATCTGATTCCCTGAAGGCGGTTGCTGAAGCGCTAGAGGTGCAATAAACTGGTGTTTTAAGTGGATTCTTCGTCTGTGGTCTTCATTTTATTTTTTCTTTTTGGTTCGTGCAGTAATCGACTAATCTTATTTAATAACATATGTTAAACCGCAGCTTATAAAATTATATCTTTCCTTACATTCAGTCAAGCAAAATTAAATTTCCTATGTACATGGTTTATGTTGAACTATAATGCTTGTAAGACACAAGCCAAGTTAGTGGCTTTAAGTATAATATATATTTATGTTCATTATGTAAACAAAGCTGAAGATAAACAAAATTTTGGAACTATATAACTGAAGAAGAAATTACTAACAAGCAGACTGGATACCATATTATTAGTGGAGTGCCAGTGTTGTCCTGTTCTTGTTTTAACTGTACCAAGTCCAAACTGAAAATAATCTCTTTTAATTATTATTCAAGTTTTCACTCTTTCTAAATTCATATTACTAAGAAGTGGCTTAATAGGGTACCACCCTCTTACACTGGAAACATTTTGTCAAGAAATGTCTTCATTTTGTTAAGTTTTCAAAATGCTTCTGTAAGTTTGTGAATAAATATTCTAAACTTTGGAAATCGGCATCATGTACTTCTCAGGATAAATTTATATGTCCATCATTAGAACATTTTTGTGATTATCTGCATTGTTTAGAATATCAGATTTTATTTTCTTTCATAATTTTATAAATCCACACATGCGAATCTGCTGAAATTCTTTTTGTTGATGTTGTAATAAATTTTATGAAAACAATATAAAAATTAGTTGCTTAAAAATGGTATTAAATTGGTCCCACTTAAACATGAATCTCTTAGTCTCAACTTAATTATCAGGGAAAAGTGCATAATTCCAATATTAACAGCTCCAAAGGTAAAGAGGGATAGAGGCCTGATCACAATCTAGGTGAACCAGGGTCAATTAGTAGCCCATGTACCTGCTGACGATACAGCTGAGAAAGTTTGCCTCTGTTTGTGTGGAGGATATGGGGACACATGTTTTGAGATCATATCACATGGTAGAATGCCTATTGGAGACTAGGGACTGCACAGGAATGTTGCCTTCAAGGAAAGAAGGGATGACAATGTGGGCATGTATGACAGAGTTAGAGCTTTTGCAGCAAGCTCTAATCCTCCTCTAGGATGATGGCATTGCCAACTTTATGTTCACCCAAGGTAATGAATTGTTCAATACAGTATACAGGGACAAAGCTTGATGGTACAAAAGGAGAACTGGAAGAGAAAGAATGCAACAAAATTAATATGCCTTACAAAATGAATAAATGCAAACATTTTTTTTTCTAAAATATATATATATCTTCATTCTTTTTTCCTCATACCTTTATAGTTTTGCTTTTTTGTTTATAAATTTCACTGAAATAGTCTCCATAATATTAGGAACTATTCATTTTTATTTAAAAAAGCTACTATAATTTAAAATAAGAAATACAAAAAAATGATTCATATTAATATTGTGGTACTGCCTGCAGCCAAGTTGCACAGCAAGTAGTGTTGTCACCTCAGAGCAAGAGATCCTCAGGTTCATTTCTCATCTGCGGTGCCTTCTGTGTGAATTCTACATGTTTTCCCTGTGTTGGTATGTGCGCTCTGGTTTTCTTTTACATTACAAAGACATGCAATGGTGTGTGTGTGTGTGTGTGTGTGTGTGTGTGTGTGTGTGTGTGTGTGTGTGTGTGTGTGTGTGTGTGTGTGCATGTGTGCGTGTGTGCGTGTGCGTGTGTGCGTGTGTGCGTGTGTGTGTGTGTGTGTGTGTGTGTGTGTGTGTGTGTGTGTGTGTGGTACAGTAGAAAAACCATGTCAGAGCTAGCCACTGGGAGGTATGAACACTGCCTCTACATGATTGTCATTGTTGAAGCAACACCCCAACCTCATGTGCAAAAATGGGAAAAAGAGTTAAGGATGGATGAATTAATATTGTGGAGATTAACTACTAGAACATTTTCAAAATAGGAAAAACGTAAACAAGTTAATAATTGCATGGCAATTTTAAAAACAGATATCTGGAAAAAATGAGAAAAGATTGTAAAGCAAAATATATACATTTTCTAAGGCACTGGTAACTATATAGATTTAAAAATAAACCTGCATAAGTTAAGCCTGGAGGGATTCACTGTTCTTCTTCATCAATTGGGGATTAATAGTTTGATGTATACTATGTGACATGCTTTGGTCAATTACAGAAATTTTTTGTTCAAGCTGGACTGGACAGCAACTAAAAGTTGACAAAATAATAAAAGACCTCAGAGTCTTTGTAGATGATGTCCTTTCATTTAATACTATAAAACTGCTATTGAGCACAAAACATAAAGGGTTGTCCACCAGACCCTTCGCTGAGTTCAGTTCTGTGCCATAGAAGTAGTTGACTCCTTTTACACAATTCTTATAAGATCAGTAACAGAATACTGTACCTTGTTCTGTAACCAAGTCAAACACCATCTGGTATAATTAGAGAAGATATAGAGATTTCTCACAAAGATAACTGATGGACTTCAATGCTTGCATTACAGCCAAAATCTGCAGTAACGTTGCCTTGTCTGTATCTTATAGTCCTCTTAGAAGAACCCCACATATGACATAGAGAAGATTACAGCGCCCCTTAGTAGCTGAAACACCTTACCTAGAATACCCCCTGGTGATCTGAAGACAAGAGAGCACTCAGCCTCAGAAAAATGAATACTAACTGTACCATGAAACATGACAACTCCATAGCTCAACAACTACTATGAAATAAATTCCCTCTCTCAATTCAACTCAGCCATTAATTCATACCTTCAAAATGGAACTGTATGACAGCATGTCTGAACACCCACCAAGTTCCAACATGGAATCCAATGCATTAAGCTCTTTGATGGCTAGTAGACCTTCTACTTGTTCACCAAAATTATGAATCTATGAACTTTAACCCATATTATAATTTATTGTATATAGTGAATGTGCAAATCCAATTAATCTAATTGGCTAATTGTACCAGCAATAGTGGTGATATTTCAAAACATCAGTTTAATGATGCTAACTAGAATGCAAATTCATCACATAAAGTTAATCAGCATATCAGTTCTCATTCAGTAAAGCTATGTTAGTGATCCTCTTATTTCCCCACAGAAATTACATAAATGTATATCTGACTGCACGCACATGCCCTCTAATGTACCATCGTTGTTTCTCTCTGTTAGGGACATTGCTTACCAGAATACATCCCAGCTCACCCATAAGCTGCCGGAAGTATTATAATTAGTCTTTGCTTTCTGAACCATACCATATTTTTTGTGACCCCCTAAACCAGCCATATGTGTATGTTATTGTATATATTTGCCCTTATTGCACTGTTATTCACATCAGAATTACTTCTCTCCTTGCCAAAATACACTCTGACTAATCTGTGACAAACCACAAAACATATTCTTCTTGGCTCAATGAAATGTAAAAAAACCTAGAAATTCCAGCTTCTCAAATATCTGTAGAGCAGCCCACATGTTACATGATATTATTATCTCTATGTGGATTTACACCAGCTGCTCCACTTCCTTCCACCCCCAAAAACATACCAGTAAATGAATTCATGATCCTATTGATTTCCTTAGGCAAACATAGGATGTGAGACTAGAAGCATGTGTATCCTATAATAGACCAACATCACAGCTCAGTCACAGTTACGGTTTTCTTAAACAGCAGGCATTTCATTTTATTCTGTTTTAATACACTTTAATGTAGAAGGTGAAACAGCTGAGAAACTAGTCTAACTGTATTGAGCATTTCTGAATTTTCCTTCAGATGTTCTCAGTATAAGCTGGTTCTGTTAGCTACAGTTTCTAAGAATACAAGAAATTATTCTAACCTTAATAATTCTTCAAAAAGTAGAGTTCTACAAGACCAGAAAAGAACTATATTATTGACTATTAAAAAAATAAGTAAAACTTTAAAAGGAAAACAAATCTATATTAGCACTTTCAAGCAGTTTCATGAAACTGAACATATATAGCAATTAGGAACTCCAGTGTGTGTGTGTGTGTGTGTGTGTGTGTGTGTGTGTGTGTGTGTGTGTGTGTGTGTTGTGTGTTATTGTGCAATGACATCATGTCTGATGTGGTGGAAGCACTTAACTTTATCTCGTACTTCATGGAACTCTATGCATGAAATTACTCAGTATCACATTGTCTTATGAGTTATTACTTACAATCTAGAAATTAAAACTCCTTAAGTCATATAGGCTGAATTGATGAAGTAGGCATTGGGCAATTCTAAACGTTATGAGATGTTTCACTATCTACCTTACTGCCATACACCCACCCTAAGGAACAAATAAAAGTCCAGTGAATTTTGAGTGAAACAAAATTGCTGACAGTAATGTGCCATATAAGTTCACAAACCAAGAGTGAAGTAAATATGTTTTTCCCCAAGCTACAGTACATGCATCCTCTGCATATTACAGTCAGGAAACAAAACAAATAAACACAAACAGGGCAACTCCTTGGACACATGTAAAACACAAATGCAACTGCAAGTATTAAAAAAAGATTGACGTTACACTCGTGGGATGTGTACGTGTGTGAGCACTGTCTCTCGTGCACGAGCACATGCACAGTTTCAGATGACTATACTAACACATATACCACCAACAAAACAATGTTGAACTACACAGTTTATTCATTTAAAATTATTCAAATAGTTTAGTTCTAGATATATTTACTGTATAATAGTGATAAATTTCACTGGAGAGAACGATCCAGGGAAGCAAAACTGTCAGAAAGGTGACTAGATCATAGTATCTATAGGGAAGAAGTCTAAAGAAGGACAATAAGCCATTAAGACATGGCTAAAATGACTGGAATAGGAAGACAGCCTGCTTATAAGCAGAAGAAAGATAATTAAGCCACTTGCATGAGAAGTATGGAAAGATAAACTGGAAAGGAAGAAATGAGCAATACTGGCTGTCGAAATAGAGGTGAAAATGACTTGCTTATTCAAGCTGCAAGTTTGAGGGTTGGTTTAGGGTGCTTCCTTGATGATGAGGCAGTAGATGATGCTGGAATAAAAAGTCACTTCAAAGGACTTGTGTGCTGGAGAGAGAAGTACATTAGGTAGTCAGGCAAGACTCAGAAAGGTATGGAAAGCCCTGAACTGTGAGTAAAAAGCTTTTCATCAAAAAGGAAAGAAAAAAACTTTTATTTCAATTCTGATTAAATATTTAAGTTGCATTTATAGTGATGTGGTGATAGTTCATTGTCTTTTCTGCTTTTTTTCATGTTTTAGCCAAAAAAAGTTTTCCATTTGCATTTATTAGTTTGTTAGAATTGTAGCTTAATTTACAGTTGTGGGAAGATTGTGTTTCTATATTATGCTGCACATCTATCTCCACAAGTAGAATTACTTGCAAAAGCTAGCTCTTTGTATTTTAAACCCTGCTGGGCCTTAGTCTTGTAGTTTCATTCAAAGTTGTGACAGAACTGTGAACTACTGCTGGAGCTGAGCTTTATTTAGTAATTTATTATTGGATGTTTCCATAAACAGTGTTACTGGTAAGTACCTGCATAATTTACTGTCATAAACTGTTGTAGGATTTCAGTAGTGAGAATATTTTTTTTCCTGCTTCAGCATTTGCACTTCAGTTCTTTTATAGAATTGATATTCCAGTGTTGCTCCTATAGTTGCTTTTATTCTGCATACCATTTACCTGCTTAAAATTGTATTTCAGTGTCTTTCTGTTCTTTGTATATGCCCCTCCCAGTACTGGCTTTATTTGACTAGATCCCTCTCTAGCTAGCCTGCTTCTACCTTGAATTGTTCCCAACTCTACCACTTTTTTCCTCTTATGCTAATTTGATTTCCAAAGTCCTTCCCTCCTATCTTTCATTGCTGCTGTATAAGAAGTACTCTTCCTACCCACTGTTTTCAATAGTCCCATGATATTGAGTGCCTACCCTGCTAACCAGTATTGCTCTTGTGTAAACCTCCATTACTACATATTGTCTCCTGCTAATTTTCCCAGAGTTCAGCTTGGTAACCTAGCCTGTGTTCCAGAACTGTTTTACTTGTATTGAGTGCTATCTTGGCAAAGTTAAGTACTTTTACTTGAAAAATTGCGCTTGCTTAAGTTACTTTGAGTGATTGCTAATGTTTCCTGCTTTTATTTGTCCATTTCATTGTATTTTTGTAAAAAAAAATGCTTTTCACTGTTACTGCTGTAAGCCTGTCTTGAAATCATCTTCAACAATGGATTTATAGTTAGTTGTTTAATTGTTTTGCGGTAGCACTGCACTTGTAGTTCTCTGATACTGTGTTTTTACATTAGGAGGACTGAATTTATTCATCTTGTGGTAAGAGATGTAGGCCTGGGCTATATGATTTGGAAAACACATCAAAAAGCTCATATTTTAGTTGTTTTATTGGCCAGAGGGCTCATTATTTAGTTTTCTGGGGGTTTTCCTGTGCTGATATGAATTTGGCACATCTGCATGAAGTAACAAAGTGGTGGAAGTCATGAGAGTGCAGCCAGGAGAAGAGACAGTAAGCAGCTGAAAAAATAAGAGCAGGTGGCTGGAGCAGTGCAGATAGAGATAGGACAGAAGGGAGACTCATGATTAAAAATGGCTAGGCAAGTGGATGGAAGGATAAGGAGAGGAAATACAGGATAAGGGATGTAGAATAGATCATCAGGAGAGCCAAACGGGTCAAACGAGTAGGCCTAGCGAAGACAGTATAGAAGTAGTCTTAGTGGTAGACTCAGTTACTAGGTGGGTTCATGGGTAAGAGAAGGAGGAGGAGGAGTTTAGTAGAGGTGGACATGGTCTTGGATTGACTTTTGCCAGGACGGCCAAATAGTGATTAAATATGAAAGCAATGTTTGCATATAGTGGTCCACATGGGAAAGAAAGGCCTGCAGAGAGGATTGTGGAACATGTGATATGAATGACCAAAGATGTAATAATCTTGTGTTGCATCTTGGGATGTACAATGTCACTTTCACAATTAATATAGCTAGTTAGGGCCAGTGGTGTCAGGAAGGGGAGGTTGGACAATTCAACCTGTGCAGAGAGAGTTGGGTATGCAGTAGGTTACTACCCCAGTGGGTGAAGGACTGGTAAAGATAATATAAGTCAGGTAAAAATGCTCAGAGAAGAGGCAGGGACAAGGGGAAAGATAATGGGTTTAAGAAGACTCATAGAAGAAAGCATGTAAAGGTAGCAAGGTCAATGGACTTCTCAGAAAAAAAACTGAAACCTGGAGAGAAAGACATCAAAGCTGGAAGCACGAATAATAGTGAAATTCATGTGACTGGGATAACCATGTCAAATAACAAGGAAGTAATGTGACTGAGATAACCTAATCATGGGCTAATGACAAAACAGTACACATGGTAGTTCCGGGAAATAATGGCTTTAGGGAAAAAGTGATCTAGGTATCCAAAAGTCAAAGCTCCACTCTGCAATTTCCTGATTGGACCACATCTGGAAAACAGTGCTGCTTTTTTGCACTTATAATAAAACAAAGACATAAACTAGAGACAGTTCAGAAGCTTTTCAACCAATAAAATTAAAGTAGTACAGCATTTATGTTACAATGAAGGAACTCACCAAAATGGAAGAGCCAGCAGACTAAGGTGAACTGTGGAATTATTTATTTAGGCAATAAAGCACTTATTCAAACAAACCGGTTCCGGCTTATAAAATCACAGCCTTCTTCAGTGATTTTGTAAGGCGGAACTGGTTTGTTTGAATAAGTGTTTTATTGCCTAAATAAATAATTCCACAGTTCGCCTTAGTCTGCTGGCTCTTCTGTTTTGGTGATTTTGCATTTCTTTTTTGGGCCGTGCAGTTGCTTCACGTGCAGGAGGTTATCAGGTTACAATGAAGCAATTGCCAGATGTACTCTATATTCAGTTTGCTACAGGTTACTTATAGTGGTTCTAGTTATGGGATATAAGGGTCTACTTCAGTAGACTGAAATACCACTTATCTGAATTACAAATAACCGAGATGATAAAACCAAAACCGCATTTTAACTAATGTGCACATCACCGAAACAGATTCCCGGAAAAACAACCACTTGGCCAACATAAAAAGAAAACCACATCAAAACATGTTAAACTCACCCAAGTGGAGGGCTTTGCCCCCTACACACCTCCTACCTAAATATATAAACTCTGAGATGGCACTATAGTGGGGAAAAGGGCAAATCTCCCATGCTGGCCAAGTGTTTGTTTTCCTGAGTATTTGTTTCAATGATGTGCATGTTTATTACAATGCGGTTTTGGTTTTGTAGTTTCAGTTATTTGTAATTCAGGTAAGTGGTATTTTGGTATACTGAAGCAGACCCAGGATATAAACATCTTAAAGATGATCACTATCATTCGGACAAGATGTTAAACCAAGGTCCTATCTGCCTGAGTTGGTGATAGTTCAAGTGGCTGTAAAATATCCCACATCATTTATCAAAAAGAGTAGCAGAAAGCTCCTGCTACCCTAGCTAGTATTCTCATAGTTAGTACGAAAGCCTCAGGTCACCCCTAAAAATTGACTAATGGGACTAACCTGGTCAACAAAGAGCAAATAAATTAATTAATGAATTAATTAATTAACAAGCATTTTGGCATACAATGTATGACTCATGATACAGAAACAGGGAAGAAAAATGTTTTAACCTCCATTAATAAATGTAATGCAACAATAAATAAATTACTTTTCAACTAGAGTTGCATAGCTTTGGGACATGTTCTCTATAGGTATAAGACAATAAATAATTTAAAGTCAGGTCTACATAAGTGGTTATCTGGCAATCTATATGAGTCTTTCAAAAAGGTTACAAACTCTTATATGATCTCTTCAGGTTTTTGAGTTTATGTTTCCCCTCAACATCGAGCATTTTACAAGAAGCATACCTGTACTCAGGAAAAGATTAGATAGGTACGTTGTAAAAGAACAAGAAACAGGACATGCTGATACGGAAGGAAGGACAGGGCAGGTGGAGGTGAATGAGGAATTCAAGCCCACCATTAGTGTCCTAGCATTAAGCTGATAGGAATAAAAGAAGGGAAATTGCATGTTGTACAATCTACAAGCCATCCAATGCAACTGACAGAGATGATGATCTAATTAAGCACAATATCAGAGCATGAGTGCAAGAGAGGAGCACAGTTATACAGACTAGAAGATCATTCCATCATTTAATGTTGAGCAGTGAAAACAGGCTGTTGTTGATATTGCTGGGTTTTTGTTTGGTGTCTGAGATATCAGCCAGAGAAGAGTTCAAACTAAAGGTAACAGGTGGAAACCTGAAGGGAAAAATCTTCAATACGTGTCTTCACAGAAAAGATGAAGTTCAGGATTAACAGAGTAGGACTCTACTGACAACCAGCATCTAGGCAACACTGTGGTTCACGATGGCTATGGAGTAGAATCATGCCTCATTCCAAAGATCAAAGTATAGGATTACAGGGTTGTTACTATTAGAAAAATGGACTTAACATGGCTTAAATTGCAGGGACAGTCTAAAAAAGACTTCCCTGCAGGTTAAGCAGTGTGATACACTATCATCCTCCCATTTTGATTGCATGAGTACCCACAAATTTATCCCAAGATTGACTGGCCTAGCCCTAATGGAGGAAGGGAATACAGCTTGGGGATGGGTACTAGCAATGCATAAATGGTCATGAAACTTGATTGCTTTCAATGTCTTATGAATCCTAAACATGCAAGTGCCATGGGGTGTGGGAGAAAGTCATTAGAGGTCAAGGAGCAGATAGTTATTTTAACAGAAAGCTCTTGGGATAGGAAGAGAAGGTGACAAGTATTAGTCTTATACCCAGTCTTGTTTACTGTATTTGTTTCTTACCTACCACGGAGCCTTGAAAACCAAATCAACATCTCTGCAGGTGGCAGCTATGGTAGGGAAACATAGCTTGATAGGGATGCAAATCTAGTAAAGGACCTAAGGTGGAATGAGGCATAGTATGAAAGTTATCAGTTCCACTGCAACCTTTCTAAATACATGTTGATACATGTAAGAAATTATTTTCCATTGACACACCATGCACTTGGTGTAGCTAGGCTAAGAAACCAACAATAGATGAAAGATTAAGGAACTGTTATCACACAGAGCATGGACCATCATTTCAGTGCAAGAGGGTAGCCTTAGTGGTAGACTCAGTTACTAGGCAGCAAAGGCATGACAAGTGTTTGGATTTGTAACATTGGGGCAGGTGTAATAAACACAGGTGATATCCTTCTGGCAGGTTATTGTAAGACTACAGTTAGAATATGGCATGCATTTCTGGAGTCCTTACAGAGATAAAAGAGATCATGTTACTGGACAATGTCCAAAGAAAACAACCATGATAGTATGGAGATGGGAGGCTTCAGGATAATGCAGTCAGCTCACTAGATTAATTGAGTGGTGGGCAGACATGATATATGTACTTAAGGCATTAAGGGGTATATGTCAGGATTAGGTTGAAAAGGAGGGCATGGAAGTAAGAGTAGGCATGATTACCAAATTAAAGGAACTCAGTTCAGCTTAGCCTTTTAGAAGCAGTTCTTCCTACAGTCAGGGGTAGATAGGTGGAATGATTTGCAGAATGAGTAACAGAAGCTAAAGCAGTTGGGATAGTTAACTCATTTACAACAACAGCACCAATTTTTTATTCACTTTAACGTGTACAACAGTATTCAAACTGTATGAACATACATGCCTACAGCTACTGTGAGTGTCTCCATGAATGTAATGCATGTCTGGCTTTATTTTTATAGTTATAGATGCAGAATTGTAGTCATTAAGCACTGTGACTTGTGTATTTCTAACTACATCTGATTAAAGCATGTGCTCCCAATAGCAATTATTATTCTAATTAGCTATTTTTGTCCTCCAAATCTTCCCTTTATCTGGATGTTGTCAGGTCCTTCTCAACTGAATGCTGTATTCATTAGCACAGATCTTGAAATGGTCAGTGTGTACTCCGTCTACAGCTATTGTTTGTGTGAGGGTGCTGAACTAAAAATCATTAATATTATACCATTTTATAGTAGACTCTATTCTTCAGCTGGTCATTGCAGCTGTGTCCCCTGTTTCTCCCATACCCATCTGGATCTGCACAAGTGGCTGATGTCACCACTATACTAAACAATCACCTGGCAAGGCAGCTCTGTAGCTCCAAAAGCAAACAAATTGTTTGTTCAAATGAGAAGAAATTCCTGCACGTGACACATTTAGAAAGTATTCATTTCCTACGTTATTTTTAGTTATTGCATCTATAAGGCAGACCCCAAGTGGCATTCAAGGAGCAGACATACAGTAAGAGCAGCACATTAGAGGGAGACCAGCTTAATGCCATTCAGAAACAACCTCATAAAAGTATTTGCTAATGATTGGCCACACTTAGTTCTCAGGCTTTTAAAAAAACAGTAGTTATGCCTAGTGCACTTACCAGGTTAATGGGTAACGGATAACAAGCCACATTTAGTTCTCAGGCTTTTAAAAAAATGGCAGTTATGCCTAGTGCACTTGTCAGGTTAATGGGTAAAGGATAACAAGCCACACTTAGTTCTCAGGCTTTTAAAAAAAATGGCAGTTATGCCTAGTGCACTTGCCAGGTTAATTGGTAATGGATAACAAGCCACACTTAGTTCTCAAGCTTTTAAAAAAATAGCAGTTATGCCTAATGCACTTGCCACATTAATGGGTAACGGATAACACAAATAAAGAAAAAAAGTTATTTCTGCTGATTAGCTGACTGCGTTTATCCTTTTAGAAGGAATTACTGCTATTTAAAAGATAAATATATACCTTACCTCCCACTGTAAGCCTTTTCTCATTGCCTTTTAAAGAATAAAATTAAATGGATAAAATAAAATAAATTAGGAGGCTACCTCATGTTTTGAAACTAAAACATCAACATCTAGTGTAATGTCAGCTTGCAGTCATAATCATATTTTACATTTCTGATTGCTTTAAGAAACTCCCCTGAACTGTTTCACAGACCTGAGGTAAGAAAAACTGGACTTTTACAGACGTGGCCTAATTTAAGAAACCTTTCATGAGACATTGATCTGGGTATGAGAAAGATCTTTTAAGAAATCAAGACACTGTATTTATAGTGATGGTGTTGTGATAATATAAGATTGTTGACAAAGAAATTCCTCTCATCTTTAAGTCAGCAATAATATAAATGTTGTTAAGGAAACCAAGAGTTTCTTTCAAGTTCTCTCAGTTTTTAGTATGCTCTACTTAGAAAACAAAAGTGGCAATTATGTATTTACAATATTTGTTTATATGCTCTGTCAGTCAGTTTAATTTCGCCAAGTCTTTTAGGTTTCTTATACCATGATGGGAATGAATCTCATTCCTAAATCAAAGTATGATTAGAATTCATGAAACGAGTACTGTTTCAGTCTTTGTTGTTAGCCAAGAGTACTCTTCGTAGCACCTGAAATGTGCCCATAATTGCCTCCTTCTATAATTCATATGGAATTACATGTATCGGTAGCATATCTAAGTACAAGTGTAAATTAATTTTTATTAAACCAGTTGTTTCTACTACTATTGGAACTAAATATCTTTCTTCCACATTGCTGTCATTTCTGCCTGCAAATCCTGATATTTCATGACTTTGTGTCTCCTATATGCAAGACATTGTAATCACTGGGTGTAGCAATTTCAGTGATCAATGTTATTGTCTTTTTTCATGGACTACTGTATCTGGTTTTCTCATATCTATTTTTTGAACTGTTGGTAATGGATGATCCCATGTATTTTACTCTATGTGTGTGTGTGTGTGTGTGTGTGTGTGTGTGTGTGTGTGTGTGTGTGTGTGTGTGCGCGTGCGTGCACTCACATGTGCAGCTATTTTGTGTGTGCTTTTTTGTATCTTTTGTTTTAGTGTGTGTGTTTGTGTGTGCGCGCGCTTCTGCTCTCGCATGTGCATCTGTTTTGTGTGGTTTTTTTATCTTTTGTTTTAGTGCATGTGTGTGTGTGTGTGTGTGTGTGTGTGTGTGTGTGTGTGTGTGTGTGTGTGCATGTACTTGCACATACAAGAGTGTCTGTGTTTATGTGTCTCCTGTATTTTCTCAGAGAAAGAGCTATATGGAATCAAATGCCATGACTTAATTGATGCCTTCACCTTTTCGGAATGAAAGATCTGTCAGTAATGTGCTGTGAGGACTCTTTTGTGAATAATCTACTTGGCATGTGTGACATCCCTCCTCTGGGACAGTAATCAAGGAGCCTAAATCCTCACCAGTGACACCGGTGAAGGACATTCACTTGGAACAAATACAGATATACACAGTATTTACAGATGCAGCTCTCTGCACCAAGCACAATTTCTCTTAAGAGCAGACAGGGAACACACTCAGTCCTGGGTCTGGGCTTCCCTCTTTCTCAGGTCTCCAATAAGACTCCCAATTGCCACAGCTATAGTGTTGAGTCCTCAGCCAAGTGTCCCAGGCCAAGTCCTCCACCACTCTGTGAAACCAGTGATCTCTGTCCCTGCTCCAAGTAACTGACACACACGGTACCTACTGCTACCAAATATTCCAAAGACAGCTTCTCTAATGCTCTTACAAGGGTATCCAATTATACTGAGTAAAATTAATACTGATACAAATGGTAGTGTTTGCCCGATACAGTAAGGCTTTCAGGAGTGGCCACAGTGTCACCAAATAAATATAAAATATTCTCTAAAAGACCAGCCACAATGAAAAGTTTAAATATAATTAATAATAAATAATAAAAGAACATGGAAATACTAAATATATATTTACAGTAAACACCAGAGTTTCAATCACAGGAAATATTAAAAATAACACAGTTGAATATATTCACACAGATACGGAAAAACAGTACTTAACTAATCTCACTATATTTTCCTGGCTGATCTAAAGAATTACTATCCCCTAGTTCACTTACTCGAGCAAGGCAACATGATGTAGGTGAGGGGTTCTTCTTGTCAGGTTACAAAAACAGACTGCTCGGAGACTTCTACCTCATAAATTATTAAAATATCATTTCAGTGCTAGATTAAAGACTGATATCACATACATCTGGTCATCTGATTTCTGGTTTCCATACTACCACCCTTTACCAGAAACTAAACCAGAATCTTGCATGTATGTGTTACCATACACAGAGATAGAGCTTTGCTAAGATGTGTTATAGCATCTAGAAGCCATAAAACCATTTCAACACATCCAACCTTCCAGTTCAGCAATTAGTTCACTGCTAAGCACAGTACAGCAGGATTCATTTTCCTTGTTTTCACAGACATTTTGTATCTGGCTGCAGTCAGAACTGTAAGGCACAATCTTTATGGCCTTCCAGGAATTTAATTTCAGGCTATTTTTCAAAGTTAGCTGGACTGAGATTAATCTCTTCTCTTTCAGTATGCTCTGTTACAATATATTAATTCCAACAGTCTGACATACAGTCTGACATGCAGGTGTATTTATTTTTCTGTCCATCAGGACCCACTGTTGGTACATTTTTAACACAATCAACTTTACAAATATATTTTCAACACAAGCACCTGTACAAATCATCTTGATATACAAATGATGTATAATTCTTTACAAAACTCCAGCTTGCTATGCTGGCATATGTTACACATCCACTGCCTTACTTCTCCTGACACAGTTGGCAATACCTCACATCATCACAGCATGATTAATTTTTTTAACACAATACAAACCATTTATTTTTAATACTGGCATTCTGAGCAAGGGCAATGTAAAAAAACTTGATTTAGGTTTAATAATTATCTAACTATCTAGCTAGCTATAGACACACACACACACACACACACACACACACACACACACACACACACACACACACACACACACACACACACACACACACACACACACACACAAGGGAATGGCCTTCATTAGAGCCAGCATTCATATGTGTTGCAAAACTCCATTATCTGCAGAATTAAACATCTTAGACATTTCTTCATTTACTTTATTTTAAGTAAAAACACTGGGTGATGTATATTTTATGGAGTGCAGAAGACACCATAGAGATTGTGACAGCATATTCCTGCATTTGAGAGCATTGGTTACACTGGATAAGAGGCTAACCTGTTTCAGAGATTCAGTCAAATGTAGCGAACAGTAAAGGATCATAAATGGTTTCTTTCCAGTTATGAATATATACTTTGCATGTTACTATTGGAAGATACTCCACTGTTACAAGTTCATGCTTACATAATGACTGATCCACTTAACATTTCTGCATGATATCTAACTTGCACAACTGGACAGATAGTTTGCCTGTGGTAGGGGAAGTTGGGAGCATGTTTCAGAATGTGTCGCCCACTAGTATACCCCACGGTATAGACCAGAAATGTCATAGTGCACTTTCACTCAGGGGGTGTTGCTTAAGGGGGCCATGTCCACTCCTCTGCCAGAAGGGGCAGCTCCTTGAGACACCCATTGCATGCCACTCCTAGAATGATTACACAATCACAAGGCATGCAGACCAAAAGGAAGTCCTGTGATGTCTGCCTGTATGACAGTCATGTTGCAGTCGGATCTTGACCAGTTGGGAATGAATATTCAGTGTCGCAGTGCACAGCCAGAACTCACTACTATTACATCATTTAATGGATTAGCAGACAAAGGAGGAGATAGATAATTCAGTATGACTCTGTTAATGCTCACTTACCTGTTTGATTTTTTCCCTATTATCGCCTTTGCGATTATCCTTCCAGAAGACCTTCAACAGCGCACATAGCTGGAGGGAGGCAATATTATTTTTTAGTGCAGTTCTCATTATTATTTTTGGATGTTGTAAATGGCTAGCTTATTTGTCTATTTATCAGCTAGGGTATGGCTGTTATTTAGTTGGCAGTCTCATATACTCTGGGACTAGCTGTACTATAGCACTATCCTCTAATATTTACAGCATCTGATCCATAACAGCATGCCTGGTTTGCAATACTCATTTGAACATTTTAGATTCCACCTATGATAGTGTCATTCTAGAATTTGTTCTATCTAGCTGACTGCTTAACATATGTGAAAAAAGCCTTGCCTATGACACAGATGACTTGATATTGACTAGTAGCCTTGGCCCTAGAGGATCCAGCATGTGAGGTGTGGAAGTCAAGCAATTAATACCTGCTCACTCATCATGAGGGTAAGGAGCTGGTATGATGATCCTATCAAAGTTAACACCCACTGGAGGACAGGGTTACAGCATGCAGCATATGGGAAGGAGTCATTCCTAGCTCTTCTGTACAGCATTTAGACAGTACCCTTCATCATGTAAACCTGAGAGCACACATGCACATGGGAAAGCCACAGCAAGTTATCACTTCAGTTAGCAGGCATATCAGCAAATAGAGGAGAGAGTTAGGCAGAAAAAGACAAAATCCTCTTACAGTTTCCTAAATAATGAACATGTTTTAATCATCATCTCCCTCATTTATGCAAATTTCTCAGTCAGTGCCCACTTAGTAGCATCACAAAACAGCACTATGCAGGCCAAGTGGCCACACTTATCAAGAATAGATCATTTTCCAAATGGTGTTTTCAGCAAGAAACTGCAATTTATTCCCATGCCAAATTATGAATATTAGTATATTGATACTTGTTTTAATATCACATTATACACAGTACATATACATTACTAGCCAAAAAGTAATAACAGTCTGTTCCTGTGCATGCCGCATGGATTATATTAAGTTCATAGCTATAGACTAGCACTTACAAAGGCAGTTCAACACTGCAACAAACTGAACTCTACCTAATAACTGTCTGACCCTGGTACAATCGATCATGCCCATAATCATTTGCACTAGGGCCAGTAATGTATATATGCTGTGTAGTCACATCTGCACTAATAACTTATAATTGATGCATGTTTTGAGGCTCTGAGGGTGCTATAGTCACACATTCGTAGTGGTTGATGATTTAGTACTACAGCCTACTTCAGGAAGTTGTATATTTGCATATATGTGCATTTAAATAAATATAAAATTATGAAAATATGTTTATGATGTTTATAACATTGTGGCCACAGCAATGTTGTCTTGAAAGAGAAGCTACACAAACAAAAGACTTCACATTTACCTATGTGAAGCACGGCCTCCATGAGGTACTTAATTTGTTTTGCAAACCTCATACACTTATGAATTATTGCTGTGAGTTAAAGAACATGTGTGGCCACTTGAAAGCATTGATGAACAGTATTTCACAGCAGCGGCCAACATCTTTTTGAATATCTATCTGGAAATTCTGGGCGTCTTGCATAATAGTAGAGGTACATCATTTCTTTCTTATCTTCAATAGTCCACTCTATTGTCTTAACGGCTCTTTTTTTGGCCTGTCAGTTTTTGTGTTTTTTGTGGACTTCTACAACAGGGGAGACATCCTCCCATTGAGCCTGGCCTAACCCCATTATAGAAATGTTTCTGTGACTTGAGGATTCTACACTGTCATTTTTTCAAGTCCTGGCACCAGTGCGCATACCAGGATTGGGCACCTTTTTTATCCTGGGACTTGTGCACCCACCTGTCTTTTTTATGTTTTAACCTATCTCTGTCCACAGTATATGCTGTATAAAATACAGTCTATATATCAGTGTTGCCTTGGTGAGATTTTGTGAAAACAGGGTCCATCACATGACAGTACTCACCAAGACTTGGAGATAA
This sequence comes from Protopterus annectens, assembly GCF_019279795.1. Classification (NCBI taxonomy): domain Eukaryota; kingdom Metazoa; phylum Chordata; order Ceratodontiformes; family Protopteridae; genus Protopterus; species Protopterus annectens. The sequence continues at coordinate 1,080,772,149 of NC_056727.1, read as the reverse complement.
ATTCAGTTTCAGCAATACTACTCTCATTTTCTTGTTGATTTTATCATCTCTTAATTCAGACCCCTACCTGGTGTATAACCTCTACTGATTAGCAAATTGTTATACTTGCCTATCAATAAAATATGAAGACATGCATAAATATATTCTTTATATAAATATCTCAGGCATTGTTCACATGGAAACTCCTGGCTCATATGGAGTGACCAGTAAGTGAGAAAATGTGATTTATTTTTATGCAGAATTATGAATATATGCCATATGCTAATTTTTCTATTAACAACTTGACACAGAAGGAGTTTATATGGTAATACATGGAATCAGATGAAGCTTACATAATGCTGGAAGAACATTTATCTGATACCTGGTATATAACTAGCACCGCTTTCCAGATATTTACACTTGTTTGTACATAAAGTATGAAAATATGCACGACTATCATATTTCTGTAAATATCTCAAGAATGGATTTACACTAACAAAACTTCTTTGCAGCTAATTGAAGATCACTTCTGCATGAACAAAAGGCCTATTGATAAAAGAGGGTCTAAGACAATCTCATAGCCAATCTAGACAAATCATTTAATACCTACTTAGTGCCGGTGCTCAAACCAAATTTTCTCTATCCACACTTACATGTACACCCCAGATCAATAACTGCTTTGTACTTAGAGGCATGTTGCTCTTTGTGTGTAGATTTAGATTGTTCTTTTGGACAAATAGCACTCCAGTAAACCAGTTCAAACCTCACAGGTGCTATTTCCTACATTAGCCTCAGTTTGTAAGCAAATGGAAATATGGATTTGAACTTTCCAACTGTTTCTGTAGCCAGCTTGGTTGAAATGGGAATCCTGAGACAATTTATCAATTGTCTTATGTTTACTGACAGCTGCCTACAACTTAAACAAACTGACACAGTATATTAGAGATGTAATTATATGTTATTGGAGACAAAGCACTCACATGAAGCCAATACAAGTGACAAGCAGGCTGCCAGTACCACACAACACCACACTAAATTAATCACACAGACATACATAAACTGAAGCTCTTAAAAGTAACCTACCTAAACCACTAAGACCTCTTAAATGCAACCCAAGAGAGAAGTACCTTCAGCAACTTAAACACACAATACAAGCAGCACCCACCATGAAACATGCATTTAAAGGTTACAATACTAAAATTCAGGAACCCAATAGGCAAACCTACACACAGTCCAACATCCTAGTCACAGCTAACTTCATAGGAAGACACACTGAGAGGGTCATGGCTATTTGCTTATCAGGTGCCAGGATTCACCACATCACACATGTATTCAAGCCCCTGCACCACAAGTACATATATGAGAGTCCATTGAAACATACTTGCCTGGATCATGATGGGGACATGATGGAATACGTGCCTGATGCTGGTATGAAACTAACTTTGAGCAGCATTCTACCATCAACAAGAATGATGCTGCAATATGAACAAAATATTTTTGACTTCAACAATTGGTTTAGCTTCTGGTATAATGTAATGGGGGTACAATATATATCTGCCTGACAGGAAATGGTAGACAGTCTTAGCTGTTTTGTTAAGGATGGGCAGCACCTATCCCCTTATAACATTTGTATATTGGATAAATCCTTGTCCACCCATTAGTGCCTTGTTTAGGCAATGTCTGTCTTCTAAAGCTTCCAGCATAAGAAACAGAATCCAAATAACAAGGTATTGCTACTCAATGCTAAAAGCATAAACAAAAAGCTCCACTCTTTGCAAGCACTCCTTACCTTTGAAAACATTAATATGTGCATTGCCACAAAGAGTTCTAGTTGTATAAGAGTTATATCTCTGTATAGTGTGGTTGACCAGTCTAAATTACTGCGGTGGTGGTGCTGCGGTAGCATTGTCGCCTCACAGTTAGACGTTGCCCGTTCAATTCTCAGTTAGAGCGTCTTCTGTGGGGTGACATGCGTGAATGGGCATTCCTTCGTTGAAGGTTGTGCGTTAGGCCCGGCAAGCCAGCATGCAAAAATCTACTGCCAATCATTAGCGGACCGGAGTTCTGCTGTGGCGATCCCTAATTGGGAAAAGCCGAAAGACACAAACAAACAAACAAGCAATAAAAGTACATGAAAATACAAAATATGTATTTACAGTAAACACCAGAGTTTCAACTACAGGAAATAGTAAAATGACACAGATGAATAGATTCACACAGATACTGAAAAAAACAGTACTTAACTAATCTCACTATATTTTCTTGACTAATCTAAAGAGTTACTATTCCCTGGTTCATTTACTAGAACAAGGCAAGATGAAATAGGTGGGGAATATTTCTATGTCAGATTCCAGGAAACAGACTGCTGCTGAGACTCCAGTCTCCTCTAATATTAAAACATTATTTCTGTACAGAATGACATCACATACATCTAGTCATTTGACTTCTGGTTCCCATGCAACCAACGTTTGCTAGAAGCTGTCAGGATTTATCAGATAGCTGTCAATAATACACAAAAACAGAGCCTTGCTAAGATCTGCTGCAGCTCCTGGAAGGCATAAAACAATTTCAAACCTCCACCCTTTTAGAGTAGCAATTGGTTCACCCCAATAACAATGCAAGAAGCTTTCTAGTACAGACTTGTTGTCACTGGCTGCATTCAAAACTGCGAGATAACATCTTTAAGGCCTAGGCCCAGTAATTTAATTTTTTTACTATTTCTCAAAGTCAGGTGGATTGAGATTAACCTCTTCTCTTCCAGTATCCTCAGTTACAATATATACATGTAAACAGTTACAATCATGCATGTACAGTTCTTTGCTTTCAAGCAGGGCACACTGTTAATACATTTTTAACACAAGCAGCTATACAAATACATTTTCAACACAAGTATCTGTACAAATCCATTTGATATACAAATGACATATAATTCTTTACAAAATTCCAGCTAGCTGTGCTGGCATATGTTACACATCCACTGCCGTACTTCTCCTGGCATGGCTGGCAATACCTCAGATCATCACAACCACCAAAGTCAAAAACTGTTCTTGCTTCCCATCTGCAGCAATGTGTTTTACAAAACAGTAAAATCAGCTGAAGTCAAAGTTAGCTTGTCTCTGTGGCTCACAGATAAAGCCCTGACCCAGCTAACCTGAATTTGACTAGTATCCTGAGCCGATGCTGGCATACCCATCCTAAGAGGAAGATATGGTCCCAGTTAACTAATCTACCATGCAACCAGAAGCTTACATGGCATCTAAAGTGGTCAGGGTTCGAGATTTGAGATTGGCACTGTCAAGCCAGTGGTGACAGTCTTTATTAGTACACGTGTGCTAACATTCATGTACCTGGTAAAGGACTAGCACTCTCCTCACAGTGAGGCACATACTGATCTCAGCCATGAAATGCCCAGACCAGCATCCTAGAGACACCCTTCTGACAGGCTGAGAGAAGTGAGGCCAATAGGGGGCTGAGGCAGATAGAAGATTGCTAATGGGACCCTTTGGCTACTAGTCCTGATCATATGGATGGGAGGAGGGTTAGCTACAGAAAGGCCGATTGTCTATGAATGTCTGTGGCACAAACAGCCATTATGACTGCCTGGATGATAACTGCCAGTGATTACCTGTCACCCACATCAGTGACCATGTGTCACTGATAGGAAACAAATGGGGTGATACTCCTAGGAGAGTGGAATGGTGGTCAGCAGGTACAGATGTACAAAGGCATATAGAAAAAACTGCAACCACAGTTCAAAGAGCACATGATACACTCACAATCCTGGCTCCCTCACATTATAAACTTCCAAGGCAACCAGTATAGTAATGGATCACAAATACTGAATAAAAATTCTGCAACAATGGCACTGACAACTGCAATAATCATTGTAAATGGAATTAAATGTATGTGGTCTAACAGAAAGGTGTTTGCTGAAACTAGCTATAAAGAATCAACATAATCTCTTTGAAAAATTGGTCTACTGTCAAAGAACACAGTCACTGTAAACACCAGCATTACCACTGAGCTTATCATGCCAGGAGAAACTGACCTTAGGGTTGCTAGATGAATTACAAAGCAGTAAGCAGTCAAATCACATTCTTCAGATGAAAGGTTCTCCAAGAAGTAAGACAGTTTGGATTATTCAGCCTATCAAACACTCACAGGATCATGACCAGTTGCCTGACTCCAGAACAGACCACTTCCATCAGGAATGCTGCATTTTTATGAGATATCTCTGCTTGAAATAAAACATAATATTAATGAAACCTATGCTTGGCATTCACAAGACCAGACCACTGTTTTTCCCACCCAAACCTTTATAGTGTTCTCTTATATCCACAAAAAGTAACATCAAACCAAGAAACTGGCTTGTAAGTGAGGATACAAGTTTCACATTCAAGGATATTTTTCCAAAATGATTACAGATGTCCATTTATTATGAAGTAGTCCAGAAATAATGCCTGACAGAAATGCTCTGACTGGAAAACAGAGTTAATCTGTATATCATCAGCAAGGAGAGGATGACTCTAAATAAGAGAAAAACTCATTCCTATCTTTAAGTGGGAATGACTAGGTAAATTCAGAAAGCAAAAACAGAAGGCAGAGGTAAGGGAGAAAAACATGGTGAGGCTTGACAGGGAACAGAAAAAGGATACAAAGTGAAAAATCTCTAATTTAGAGGGGAGTTCCACTGCCAGTATGACATTAATAGTTCAAATGAGAGGAACGGAAGAGAGGAAAAAAGGGAAGCATGACAAAAAACAAGTATGGAGTATGGAGGTAGATAGTAAGAGTGGGAGGAATTTGTATTTAGAGCAAAAGCAGGCAAGTAAGGACAATAAGAGGCTGATGAGATAGGTGCAAAAGTTATTGTAATAACTTCTTAACTATTCTTCCTCTTCTTCAGATCTCCAATGTATTTTAAAACCGAAGAAGAACACTGCATACTGAGCTTTCCTTAATACTATTTTCCCAGAAGGCCAGTAATGTTTATTGGACTAATATCTACTGGTTGTTTGAATTACAAACCTTATTTACTTTGCTACTACATGCATATTTATGCACATGCTCCTCAACATCATCCCCTTCTTCACATTTTAATACATGGGTTGAGGATGTTGCATCAAGTGACACCACCTCTCACAGTTCAGTGCCGCTTTACTATCTTTTTCAACAGTGATGCCTGACTGTTACAGGTCTTTCACACAATTCATTCTTCTCTTGGCCGAAAGTTCTCATTTCCTCTTGCCTTCTTGTTTCTCCCAAATCTTCTTCAGTAGGTTCATAGGTTCATAGGTGTGTACTAGGCTAATGGCCCTGGAGCCTTTACAAGCCTAGCCCATAGGATTACCCCGGCATCGTGCCACCCAACCTTAGTTCCTAGTGCCTCTGTCGAGTAGAGCCACTGGAGTGATCCCCGGGGTGAATTTTCTATTTCTCATCCACTCATCAAGATTTCTCTTGAAGAGGGCCAGTGAGGTGCTCTGCCTGACATATATGGGAAGTTTATTTCATAGCATGGGCAGTCTCTGGGTTATGAATCTGTCCCTCCAGCATGTTCTGTTGATTGTGGTAATGAGGCTGAGGTCTCTGGATCGTGTGGTGCAGAGGGATTGGGATTTCTTTAGATGTAGCATTTCTAACAGAGCTGGGTCAGACATGGCTTTGTAAGTCAAGCAGAGATCGCATCTAAGTAGGCGATATGAGACAGAGAATAGTTGGAGTTTTTTGAGTCTGTCCATATAAGACAAGTATTTAAGACCTAGGATCCTCTTTGTGAGGTACTTTTGTGGCCTCTGCAGTTGTTGCAGTTGTCTAGTGAGGTACATGCCAAATGGGGCATTGTACTCGATGATTGGTCTAATGAGGGAAGAGTACAGGGAGACAATGACCTCTTTCTTCCTGGATGCAAAACCCTTAGTAATGAGATGTGCCACATAGAAGGACTTTCTGACCACAGTGGCAACGTGGTGGTCAAAAGAGAGGTTGCTGTCAACCTGTGTTCCCAGATCTCTTATAACACCTTCTGTATTCAGTGGACTACCATCAATGAGGTAATTCAAGGGAACCGGGTTTTTCCCAAAGGGGACGAAAACACATTTTTTTGGCATTGAGCTTAAGGCCATGGTTCTGACACCAGTCATTGGTCACATTGAGGCCTTTCTGTAGGATGTCAGCATCACTTGGGGACTTAATAACAGCTTCCAACTTGCAATCATCTGTGAACTTTGTCAGCCAGAGTCCCTTCATGTTGGCCTGAACTTCAGAGAAGTAGATACCAAACAGGAGAGGACCCAGGACCGAACCCTGTGGGACTCCACTCATGACTGGTCGGCAGTCTGACTTGGAGTCAGCTACTTTCACACTGTGGGTTCTATCTGTAAGTCAGTTTGCAACCAACCTAGTGATATAGGGGTTGATGCCTAGTTTAGTAAGTTTTTCTATGATTCCTGAGTGGGAATGGTATCAAAGGCCTAGGGCAGATCAAGGTAGGCTATATGAACCACCTTACCTTCATCCACAGCTCTGGTGACTGACTGACTAAATCATCTTCTGCTTCCCTGCACATATGCCTGAACCACCATAATCTGTTTTGTATGACCTCTGCAAATGGATATTTTTTATGCATATGCTATATACATGTTATTGTATGTGATACTAAATTGCCTCAGCTATGAAAAGGTAATTACAGCCTGTAATATTTTGATCATCAGTTGCCTGGCAACCATTTCAAAAGGGCAAATATTTTAGACATTATAGTCTGATATAATCTCCTTATGTATGCAAGGGTGGTTGTTGAATCGTATTGCACTTTGCATCTTCCATTTGACTTTTTTGACATTAAAATCTGTAAATTACTACTTAAACTGTTTTTACAACAATTTTTTAATTTTTAAATTGTAAGTACATCTGAAATCACTAAGTTTTGTTAGTTTCTCAATATAAATTTAAAGGCAGCCCAAGGCTAAGGGGCACTTGTGGAGAGTGACTTTTACATATTTATCTCCTATTTGTCTTCGTTTCTACCTAAGAAGAAAAGGGACATGGATATATGCTTATTCTTTACTTCACATTCAACATATTCTAACTGTTTTTTTTCTTTGTTAAACACTTTATGCACTTTGTTGAAGAAAACTTATTGGGAAACGGCACATATCCACTTTTTAATAGCAGGTATAAGCACCGTGTATTATCATTCATAGAATTAATCTAGTGTGCTGTATTCTTTGCCTTTTAGATGGACATCATCAGAGTTCTATCACTATCTCCATAAGAGCATGTGTTACAGTAAACATAAGGAACTAATACAGGCTAACTCATGGGGCAAGTTTTGTATTTCCTAATCTCTCCTGCAACAATGAAAACAGTTCTTACAAAGCCATTGTACCATAGTTTGTATTCTGGTTCCACATGCATTATATCGAGATGAGATTTTAGTTGTAGGTCAGCTCTCTATTGGCATCTTCAGTGTCATTTGTTTATTAGTGTCTTCTGTAATATCTAAAGGAGGTGTTTATTATTACTATTTTGAGGAAACCTTTCTTTTTTAATGCTGTCAGGCTGGCCAGCTGCAGAGTATTTTGAACCTTCCCTATTTTGGAAAGAAAGATCTAATCAAACTCCAGTTTTCACCATAAAAATCATCCACGCACTGCATAAACTCACTCTGCCCAGTATCACTTGCAAATAAGTAGAACGTGTTTCCCCTTGAAATCAGAACTGAAGAAAAAAAAAAAAAGACAATTAAAAATCAGCACTATCCTAGCATAACATTACATAATACTTGAATAATTTACACAGACTAGATCACACATTCTTACAACACATAAGTAAAACTGTTTTGTGAGAATTGTTTGATGACACAAACATTACTAACCTCCTTTTTGCTCCCTCCTTCCTGCTGTCTCTCATTCTGTAATCCTCTAATCTCCCTTTCCCTTAACTCCTCTCAAGCCATGTCTGTATAGTTTTTTAAACTTTTCACTACTTTCACCAGTTCTATTTCACACTCCAAGCGCTACTTAACTACATTACACTGCTCGCTATATCCATCACACTCTTTTTGTTTCGTCTGATCTTTGTCATTCAAAAAGAATTGTATTTTTATATTCCTATACTGGGTTACTTTTTGTACAATATTTTAATAGTTTCATGCAAACATTTTTAAATGGCATTACCTCAGCTACTTACTTTTCCTTCTTTTTTATTATTTAATTGCAGTATGATTGTCTAAAAAATACTACTTTGTTTTTGAAACTTTTCTTCCCATGACTCAACCGAAATGAGGATATGTTAGTTCAGATGGACTATCCTGTTAACAAATGGAAATAAACAAACAGAAATAAATACATAAATAAATACTGCAGACTGGCATTCAGTACAGAAAATGAAGGTTCTGTTTTGTCAGTGTGCTTCTTTCTTTAATCAAGGATGTAGGGTTTGATTCCTTTTACTTCCATTTGCATACTGTGTGACTTAAAGCAAGTAACTTAATTGGATAGTGCTCCTGGTTTTCCCATGAAAAGTGACACTTATGTCCTGGGAACATACCTGGATAAGAAGTGGAGAAAAGAAAAATTGGTGGCTTTAAGCATAATTTGTATATTTAGCCTTCTAAGTTGACCTTTTCATCACTAGGAATAGAAGAAGTTCTCTATTAGCTATTTATTATTGACCTTATAATGCAAAAAAAAAAAAAAAAAAAAAAACATGCATTCATTCTCTAGTTAACCTCTTAATCCAAATCAGGATCATGGGGAAGCCAGATCCTATCCCAGTACTAAGGGAGTATAAAGCAGGGAAACTAATTCTAGATGCACTGTCTAACAGGGTGCAGATATGGACACGCTGACACCCAGGCACACATGCAGGCACACACGTAGGCTCGCGCGCGCGCGCGCACACACACACACACACACGCACACACACACACACACACACACACACACACACACACACACACACACACACACACGCACACATGCACGCGCAGGTACGTGCACACACGCACACACTCACGCACACGCACGCACACGTACACGCACTCACACGCACAAACACACACATTCACTTCTACATGGTAAGAAAGCAGAATACCTGGTGAAAGTCCGCATATATGAGGAGGACATGAAGGCTCCACACAGAAGGCACCTCAACTAAAAAACAAAATGAAGGACCAAGTGCTGTGTGACAACAGCACTAACCACTGTGCATCTATGCAGTTTGTGTATAATGTGTGTAATGGGAGAACAGTCCTAAATAGATTTTTGAGTTCTCTGTAAAGAATGTTCTCGTAAATTTAAGAAGATATTTTTTTGTTTTTAATTAGTAGAGTGAGACTATGCTGAGGTCATTGCCACTCTGTTGTATAGTTCATCACTCACTCACTCAGTCAGGAAAATACAACTCATTTGTGGCCTTTTGACAGCACATCAAAACTTTTCAGCATGGGAATTTTCAACTTCCTTGCTCTGTACTGCTTCAGAAAAATAATGCATGCTCTGCTCCCCTGACTGAGCTCTACTAAAGAGATATAATTCCTTTCATTTTGTGGTGAAAGAAGCAAAAATTAGACTTTGTAAGAAGTTGTCAGTCAGCCAGAGCTTCTTACCAAAAACTTTGCTGTTCCTCCAACTCTCCACATGGGTGGAAATTCTGTAAACCTATGGCACTTGCATAATGTGCACCATGTTAATCAGATAGTCCTGCCAAATCTCTTGGACCATGAAACAGTTGCAAAGGTGAAGTTACAGGTGAAAAGCTGTAGCACTTGCTTAGCAGGAAGTGTCATGTAAGCATGAGTACCTATTATTTCATCGAAGAGTTACATCATTGAACATCATTTTGAAAGGCATTTAATCGAATATGCCATTCATTGAACTGTTCTGACTGAGATCGCATTACAGTGGAAATCAGGAAATGTGCCCTTTCCCCACTATAGTGTAATCTTGGAGTTACTACATATAATTAGTGGGGGGGGGTACAGCCCCCACGTGAGGGGGGTTCAATGAATGGGCATTTTTGATGAAACGCTGTTCGATGATGTACATCTTCGATAATATGATATAGACTCATAAGCACACAGGTGTTCATCTGTTCATTGTTTGTACTTGTCTGTTTGGCCTTTCCTGTCAACCTTGGTTCTCATTCTGCAAGTCAGCCCGTTTGATTATCAGCCTGTAATGCAGACCTTTTTTTCCCCTGGATAAAATTCTTAGATGTCATGAGCTTTATTTATTTATTTATCTACCATTTATTATCTGGGTAAATACACTGTGCCAAGGACTCTTTTCAGTTATGACCTGGGCCTTGTGGCAAAGGCTATAAAGAAATGGACAAATAAGCAGGAGAATAATCCTTCTCTAGCTATGTTAGAAAACTAAAAATACAATACCCTACATTGCTCTGAACTTTCTCATAATGACACCTCCTACTCTGATCCAGCAGACATTGTTAATGTCCTTGCAAACCAATTTAGTGGCAACTTCACCTATAAGACTTCTCAAAGCCTTGAAATATCTGAATCCCTTTCTCTCTGACTTATCTCTAAAGATCATTTACTGAAACTGGTGACCAAGGCCAACAATACTTCCTCCATGAGATTAGAAATATACTTAGTTGCTTAATTAATACCGTTAAACATGCCCTTGCAGAACACTCTTTAAACTGTTTACATTAAGTTTAGCCACTGGTTTTGTCTCTGATGAATGGCACACTCCATTGTTGACGCCTCTTCATAAGGGTGGCCTTACAGCTGACCTGGGGTAATTACAAACCTATCATCCTTCATCTGCAAAGCCATGGAAGATATTATAAGGGAGCTCATAAACTTTAACACCAGCAGTTTGGCATTATGAAGGTAGATCCTGTCTATATAATCTGATAAACTTCTTTAAAAAAGTTACAGAGGCTTATAAGAGGTGGACATGTAGTGCAGCTGGCTTGAGCTTGGGAAGGCTTTGACACCACTCCCATGCTGGCATCATACACAAGCTAAATGCTTTACAAATCAACCCATATGACGTAAGGTGGCTAACAAACCAGCTGAAACACAGAACCCACTGAGTGTGAGTGCGTCATCAGAAAGTATGAAAGGGATTAGTGGTGTCCTTCAGGACTCATTGATGGGACCTCTTCATTTTGGAATTTATTTCTCAGATTTTCAAGCAGAGAACCAAGCTCTTTAGTTAATAAAGTTTGCAGATAACTGCAAACTGGGAATTACTGTCAAAGTCATCCCATGACACCCAAACCCACCAGAATTAACTCTCCTTAGAAACAATTGGTGTATTAAAATGGGCTTAAACTAAATTCTGAAAAAGTGTAGTATTATTATTACTTTTACCCATCCATCATACTGTATAGACAATATACCATTATGAAACAAGCATGTAGTCAGGGACCAAGATACTTGGGTCAATACCTCTCTGCCTCTCTTTTAACCATCATGTGACAGTTGCCAGGAAATCTCTTTATTCATCCCAGCATCGATCAGGCCAATTATCAAGTACAGTGCCTCCTTTCGGAACTATCTTACTAAACATACCAAATGCATAGAAAGACCCCAAAGGTTCCTAAACAAAAAGATCACAGGCCTAAAGTCCCTAAGCTACAAAGAAAGGTTGGAAGCTTATACCTTTATTCAGTGTCTTATAGACTTTTGAGGGGAGATATCGGTCTTGCTTACTGTGCATTAGAGATGTGGTTGTCCTGATCCTCCTGTTTTTTCTGCAAATTCAATATTTCCACCAATACTAGATCCAGGGATATAAATATCCAGCAACAGATAAATAAAACACATTGGTGGAATGGGTATATATCCCATCACCTCCCAAACCTCTGGAATAAACTTCCCCCTACAGGTTAAGCAGTGTGACTCAGCATCTTTCTTTAGACATAAACAAGATGACTGGATAGGTAACCACAAATTCACTCTGGGATTGAGTAGTATAGCCTTCTTGGAGAAAGGAAGTGTGGTCTGAGGGAGGGTATGGGCAACGTGTGAATACTAAGGGATTCAGTGGCCTTGGAACATCCATGAATCTGTAAACATGTGTACAACACATACAAAATAATTGAGAAATAGTTCATATTAAGGGTGGTGTTATTGTTACCCATGAGATGCAAATCAGTAAAAAACAAAGAAATTCTTTCTACTAAAATAAGATGGAAATGATGAGTATTGTGTGCCATATGTACTATGGCACATATGTTGTATAATATGGATGACAAATGTGGCATGATGATTATATGTGAAAATGGTATAGTAGAAAAGCTGTATTGTACATACATTACTCAAAATGATAAAGTTAAAATCAGAGAGGTACATTTAGTAGAAGGTACATAACTGCATATCACCTCAGACATACTTACTTAGTTGATGGGGAGACAAACAGTAACATATATAAATCAAGTTATCTAGCAGTACTAACCCCTACCCAAATCCACTTAGTTATAAGAAACAAGCCAAATATTAGTAGTGAGCCATATATTACATTGTTAATAATACTATACTATAACAGATCAGCCATGAGTAATTCTACTAGACATACTCAAAACAGCATAAAAGCAAATTCATATGTACATACATATATAGATGTTGCACAATGATTATATGAAGAACCAACACTTCTGGGAAGGATATATAATAATGCACAATGGATTCAAGTTTAGTTTGTTTCATTTTAGCCAAGCCTATCTTAGCAGCAACATTTGCACTGACCAGATATTTTTATTTATTATTTATTTGTCCTTTGTTGGCCAGGTTACTCACACTAGGCTAGTAGCCTCTTTTCAGGGGATACCTGAGGTGGTGTTTATACTACCAAGAGAAATTTGGCCAGGGCATCAGGGAACTCCCCTTACTCTTTACCTAGGTTGATCTTTAAAATCTACCTTAGCAGCCACCAACTCCAGCAGATGGGGCCTCCGTTTAACATCTCATCTGAAGGACATCACACTCAAAAGTGTGCCCCCCCCCCCATTATGCTACACTGCAGTGTCAGCAATCAATCTATCTCAGAAAATGTATGCACTGCCATGATGACACTACACTCATCTGAGATGAAAAAGCATCAAAGATACTGTTATAAGCTTCCATGTGAGTGCCTTACCTTTTCATATATCATATTCACACACGCGCACACACACACACACACATACACACACACACGCGCGCGCGCGCGCACACACACACACACACACACACACACACACACACACACACACACACACGCATGCACACACACGCGCGCACGCCTTATCTATCTACATCATACCTCTCATCCTCAGTGCAAGAAATCTGGACAAAGAATGGGAGGACAAAGGCCCAGAAATAGGGACAGATGTTAAATATTACTTTTATAAACTTAGAAAGTTGCTTGTTTAACAGAGTTTGTGTTGACATACATTTTTTGAAGGATTTGAAGCCAGAAACTCAAATATATGTCATTATTTGGTGACTTCAGTCCTCAAATCATCCCAGTGATTTGCCAGAAAACCACAAATTTTATGAGGAACAGACCAAAAATATGAGGTAAAAATCTGGTCAGTCTGCAAAAATCTGGACAGTTGAGAGGTATGATCTACATATATAATTATCTATCTATCTATCTATCTATCTATCTATCTATCTATCTATCTATCTATCTATCTATCTCTATCTATCTATCTATCTATCTATCTATCTATCTATCTATCTATCTATCTATCTATCTATCTATCTGTTTATCAGTCCAAATGAGTGCATTGCCATGAGTGAGTAGGACATGTGATGCTACAGGTCACCTTAATGCTGCTTGCTTCTGAATTAAATGATGTCCAACATATTGATCACTACTGCAGTAGCCTTAGATTTTTTTTTTTTTTTTATCAAATTTCTGATTCCGATTCAGAGGAGAGCTCAGTTTCTGATTCTCCCTGTTTTTTTTTTCCTCTGAGACTATCGTTAGAATATGGCAGATTTTTCTGTGGGAAAACACTGAAGTCCTCAGTCCCTCAGAAAATACTATGATTGACAAAGAAGGATTTTCCAGAACCTACACCCATTCCTCCTGTTCTGTCAGCTTTAGAGGATGTGTGTGTTACAGCCTGCAGTTTCCCTGTTAGTCTGCCAACTGCCCCAAAAAAAGGCATATAGGATGTATAAAAATCCTCATTCTTTTAAATGTTTATACACTATTCCCAAATCTGACCTAGCAGCTATAGTCTTAGTTTAATCCCACTGATGCCAAGCATTAAGCTAATTTCAGTTCTAATCTTTCTTGCAAGGATGGGAAAAGTATTAATAGGTATGAGAAAGATTCTAACAAAAGTACTTTGTTTGCAGCTCACTCAATACATCAACCAGTATCACCTTTTATGTCAAAAGTAGCATGAATTTTGGTCTGGTAACTGGGTGCAGTACATCCAGAGCTATCTGGACACTTGCCAACAACATTCCTCGTGGAATGGAAAAAGTGCTAATTACTGGAGCTATTTTTATTGACCTCACCAGAGCCTCTGATCTTGTTGATCACTCAGTTCTCCTAAACCATCTCACTGAAATAGATATTAGTGATGACACCGTACTCTGATTCAAGTGCAATTGTGTTTTTTAGAATTTTGCATTGTCATGTTTGTATGTTGAAGTTAGTTCTGACAAATTGTGAAAGTATGAGGAATGTTATATCTTCAGTTTCTTCTTGTGAGGAAAAATCTGCTTTAAATGACTTATGTTCTTCTTTTGTACTGGTCACTACTCATTGTTTGCATATGACTCTGTTGCTACTTCCTCAAGGGATATGACCACTGGTACTGTTTTAAGGAGGTTTGCATGGCTGCATTCTCAGAACATTCCAGATAATATTAAAAACAGATTTAAAATTTTCCCTTACATAGAGATTTAGTGTTTAGCCCCTGTGCTGCAGTGGTGATCAAAAAGTGTGATGAAAAGGGCAAGCTGATCCAGGGAATCTAAGATTTTTCAGCGCTCCTCTTCTAAATTATCCAAGGTATTTTCCTTCTCCTCTTCCATTTTTGGCAGAAATCAGGATAAACAGTCTCAACAGAATTCAGGCAAATAGACATTTAAGAAGGAATGGTAAGAGAGTTCCAAAAAGAAGTCTCTAACCTCCCAAAACCAAGGACAATCCAATCATACCTTTCAACCTCATAGCTCAAGAAATCTGAACAGATCCTGAAATAATGGGGGGGTGGGGTGGGGTGCAAAGGCCTAAAAATAGGGACACATTTTAAACATTGCTCTTATAAACTTAGAAAGTTGCTAGAAAAACAGAGTTTGTGTTGGCATGCATCTTCAGAAGGACATGAAGTCTGAAATTCAAATGTATGTCATTATTTAATGACTTCATTCCTCAGTGATTTGCCACAAAACCACATATTTTATGAGGAATGAACCAAAATATGAGGCAGATATTTGGATATGCTGTGAAAATCTGGACAGTTGAGAGGTATGCGTCCAATATGTCTGAATGACTATTTAACAGACCTTGTGATCCACACCCATCCCGAACCCCTTTTTCTTTCAGAAAATCTTAATTTTTATTTTTTATGTCATTATTTAATTACTTCTTTCCTCAGTGATTTGCCAGAAAACCACAGATTTTATGAGGAATGGACCAAAATATGAGGCAGATATATGGATATGCTGTAAAAATCTGGACAGTTGAGAGGTGTGTATCCAATATGTCTAAATAACTATTTAAGAGACCTTGTGACCCACACACACCCTGAACCCCTTTTTCTTTCAGAAATTCTTAATTTCCATTTTTCTCTGTGGCAACAGATTACTGCAGACAAATAGGTTCTGAATTTCATTCATCAAGGTTACAGATAACATTGGGGGGAAATTCCTCCTTTCCATGGGGTCATTCTTCATCCTTCAGATCAGACTCTTGTTTCCACCTGTTCTTCATCACATCCTGTCCCAAGGATTGGTAGGTCAGTTCCACTTTCCCAAGTGGGGAAGGATTTTTATTCAAGGATGTTCCAGGAAATGCTTGGATACCACTCCTGGATCTTTCTCTCTTTCTTTCCTAAACCTGTGTGTGATGGTACCCTAATTCAAAATGATGTAATTTCACAACCTGTTCCCTCTTCTTCCTCTTTCAAGTTTCCTGGTAACACTAGACTTGTAAGATGCTTATCACTACATCCCTATTCATCCAGACTTCAGATTTTTGTTAAAAGATTTTTGTATGTCTGAATCACATTATCAGCTCATTGCCTTAACCTTTGGACTGCCACTGCACCAAGAGTGCTCACAAAGTGTCTAGCTCCAGTTATAGCACATTGCAGGTCACAGGGTATCCACATTTTCCATATTTAAATGACTTGCTTATCTTTGCAGAGTCTTTTTCATAGTGTAAGGAATCTCACTCTTGGGTGAGAAATCTCTTAAAAGCAGGGATTCCGAGAGAACAGACTTGACTCTCTCACGCAGGATTGAGCTCCTGGGGTGTCAACTAGACACCTCAGTTCAAAGAGCTTTTCTTCCACAGGAAAAAAGATCCTTATTTAGATCTGTTTCTAAGGTTTTCCAGTCAGACTCTGGTTGCTCTGAGGGGAATACCTCAGGATTTTGGGTCTCATGGCATCTATGATTTTCATGATACCCCTCGCAAGACTCCATATGAGAAAGATACAGTGGTATCTGAAATCTCTTTGGTTCCAGCTTCAACATCCTTTAACTTTTCAAATCCCACTGCTAGGGTTTGTCAGAAGAGAAATCATTTAGTTGAGACAACAGATATCCATAAATTCAGGTCTCCACTGCTACAAAGCTATCAATCACCACAGAAGCTTCAGACCTTGTTTGGAGAGCAGTTTCATGAGGGATAAAAGTACAGGGGGGGGGGGGTGGGACACCAAGGACAGATGTAAGCACATAAATACCTAGGAGATGTTTGCCCTGATCAAGGCACTCAACTCTGAGAACCATCTATGGCCCCTGGAAACTCTTCAAAGTGGTTTCGGACAATACCAGTCATGTGGTACATAAACAAGCAAGAGGAAACAGGTCGTCCCTCATTTATAGACTAGCCATGTTAGCTTGGGATAGAGCTTCACAGCAAAATCTCACTCTACAGGCATTTTACATTCTGTCAGAGCAAAACTGTGTGACAGACAAGCTGAACAGGACCAGGGCAGACCCTCATTAATGGAAATTAAATTGGGGGGGACTTCCAACATTTGATCCATCTGTGGGGAGTTCCTCAAGTAGACTTTTTTGCCTACTCTTTAAACAATTATCTGGCAAGCTTCTGTTCCAAGGCTTTAAACAAAAAGGGCTGGAAGACAGATACCTTTTCTTTTGTCTGTGCAGGAATGTTTCTGTATGCCTTCCACCCTTTCCACTAATATCCATGGTACTTCTGAAGACTTAGAAGGAATCACACAAGATCATTGTGGTGACTCCCTTCTGGTCTAAGCAGCTGTGGCTCTTCTTTCTTTTGGAAATAGGCAGTGGAAATTACCACAAGCTTCCTGGATCTACTCATACAAGAAAAGGGGTGTTTGATACACTCCCACATCGATCATTTTCAATTGACTGCCTGGATGAGAAAGTCTTAATACTTTTTAGGCACCTGTTTTCTGAGGATGTGCACGAGGTATTAATGAAGGCAAGAAAGCCTGCTACTAGAAAATCATATGCTAGCAAATGGAAAAGGTTTTCCAATGGGTGCCAACAACATAGCCTACACCCATTCAGGGCTAGTTGTTTCTGGTTTTACAATATTTGTGTGAGTTACTACCCTGTGGCCCTTCTTATTCTTCTATCAAGGTTAATTTAATTGGCCATTTTAGCATGTCTGCCCACAGATGCTGCTCTTTCAAGGCAGCCTCATGTCAAAACATTCTTGAATGGGGATTTGCCTTAAGAGGCTGGTAAGTAAGCCATGTACTAGAAAAGCTAACATCTGCTCCATTTGAGCCAATTAATCTGGCTGACTTGTAGTTCTTAACATGGAAAACAGGTTTACTGATGCTCTGACCTCTGCAAGAAGGCTATCTGAGTTGCAAGCTGTTATGGATGAGTCAAGCCTACCTCATTTTTCATAGGGACAGCATTTCTTTGAGAACAAATCCTTCTTTTATGTTTAATGTGGTATTTGAGTTTACTTTAAGGCAAACTATCCATCTCCCCATTTTCCTTACTGAATCTAGAAACGACGGAGAAAGGATACTCCATACCTTGGATGTCCAAAGACAAATCATTTACTATATTGACAGAACTATATCTCTCAGTTCATTGGATCAATTGTTTATTTCTTGTGAAGGTAAAAAGAAGGGACAACATGTGTCAAAACAGACCATTTCCAAATGGCCATTACCTTTTTTTATACTCACCATAACAAATCTATTCCAGGCAGGGTCAAGGTCCTCTCTACCAGGGCCTTGGCTTCATCTATGGCATTTTGGAAAGGGTTGGATTTTAGAAATATTCCAGAAACTACTACTTGGTCTTCTGTACATATTTTTATAAAGTAGTATAAGCAAGATTTCTTCTCTAGGTCCAGATTAAGCTTTGTTTGGACCATTTTCTCCTTCTACCTCCCAAATATAGTTCTCTGCAGTGATCTACCCATTTAGCCAAGGCTACTGCAGCAGTGATCAATATGATGAGCATAATACAGTTGTGTAAGATGAATTTACGGTAACAGTAGATGTTCAAATGATCGCTGCTACAGTAGCCACTCCCTCCTTCCATCCCCCTTGTTTTCTGGTGTGTTTTTGCCATGATGTAGACATGTATGTTTTGCTGTTCCTAGCATAGCCCTTTGAGGCCTCAGCCTCCATCCTTTTGCTGGCAGGAAAGCACTGAAGGGTTTTGCACCCAAACTTGTCTTTTAGTCAGCTCAGTTCAAGCTGCTTGACATTTTGGGTGTGTGGAAGGTGCCCTGAAGCTTTGAAAGCTGGCCTGCCATTATATCCTTGGCAAGATATAACCCATATAGCTAAGGCTACTGCAGCAGTGATCATTTGAACATCTAATACTATGGTAAGTTCATCTTGCACAACTGTACTATCCAGATATTCCACATGTAATTAGAGAAATGTGCAATATGTAGCTGTGTACCTTATCACTTTTCCTTAATAATTAGTACTAGTTTGAGAGCTTATAAGCATAAAAAAAGAGTCAGGAAGAAAGTAAACACTATCTTGCACAGCAGCTTTCAGACAGTCTTCTTCTTTCAGCTTTTCCCAGTTAGGGGTCACCACAGCAGATCACCTGTCTGCTCATGATTGGCAGTGGAGTTTAATGGTGTCGAGTTGCCAGCCCGGTGCCCAACCTTCCACAGAAGGCACACACACATGCCTAGGGCCAGTTTAGAGTGTCCAATCCACCTACAGCATGTCTTTGGGAGGAAACCAGAGCACCCAGTGGAAAACCACATGGAGGATATGCAGACTTCACATAGAGGCACCCCAGCCAAGGACTGAACCAGAGAACTGCTTGCTGTGAGGTGACAATGCTAACCACTGCAGCACCACGGCCACCCAGCCTTCAGACACAGTATGTATGTTTATTCTTACTATTTTGTTTGTTTATTAACTTATTCATTCCATTTTGCAAGGTAAAGCTAAGCAAACGTGGTTGCCTCTCTTAATATTCAGCATTCTAAGGGAATGAATCAAGTTACATATTTTCCAAGTGTATATACTGTGAGAATTACAGAAACACATATGAATGTATTCAAAGCCTGTTAGCCTTGTCTTTAAGTTATCCTGTCAGAAACTGGTTATGGGATTCAGATTTAGATATCAGTATACAAAAATAAATATGGCATCTGTTAGGGTGATGACCTACTCTGAAGAATCGTGGCTTGAGCTCTTACAGGACTCACACCTGACTTTTTAACATCAGCGTTCATATATGTAGTTTCTTTTAGGAAGGCATCAGCCAATAAGTCAGACTACCTCTGTAGTACTGTCCTAACAATAGGCTTGTCTGTCTTCCTGCTAAAGTAGGGAAAAAACTGAATTTTCTAGGAAAACCCATTATTACCAGTGTATTATTATTATTATCTTAATGATAATTATCACCATCATCATCATCAGGGTGGGCCTTAGGTGAAATAGCACTACAGACAATGAGCTCCATGACTGGTGCCTGTCCCTTCCCCTCAAAACACATCTCTTAGTGCCCCCTGCCACTCCATCATAGCTTCCCACATCATCCAGTTTACTTTTTTTTTCCACATTTCCACATATGTGTGTTATTCTTCAGCTTTCTTTTCCATCCTTTCAACACACCCTAACTGGGCCAGATTGCTCTGTAATAACTGTTGGTCTCCCAGAAGCCATGGGTTTTTTAGGTGCTTTGAAGTACATTTTAGGGTTTTTCCTACACTTTTCTTTCAATGATGCCCTGAATAAAAATCAGGGCTGCGGAAAAACATTGTCTTACTATTCAATTTTGCTTCTTCCTGAATCCATTCAACACACCCCAACCTGTCCAGACTGCATTGTAATAAGTGAGGAAGAAATAATTAAAGTAAACTGGGATTCTCGGGGGGGGGGGGGGTTGCTTGGCCCTCTGGAAGCCATGTCTTTCTAGATTTTCTAAGATGCATTTTAGTTTTTTTTCCCAACCTTTTGATTCAATGATGCCCCTAACAAAAATGATGACCAAGGGAGAATTCAGTCTTATTATTTTAATTTGTGTCTGATAAAACCATAGTTCACAATAAACTGAAGATGTGAAAGGATTATAAGGATGCATAAATCCCATCTGGGAATAACACCTGTCTTCCTACGTAATGAAAAAAGATAGTCACATTCTGTATATCCACCTGGTATTAGACTGGGAAAAAAGTAGCTGCTGCTGTCAAACTCAAACACATATACAGCATGTCTCCACACCCCATCCCCAAATCACAGCCACCTTCTGTGTAAAACTGTAATGTCAGAGTGGGACAAACCTGAACATACAAACAGAATGCTGGAATATATTTCAGCCTGCAGCTGTCAGATGTATATAACAGTAAACCTCCTTAGCCCCACCCCCAAAATAACCACCTCTATATGCATCCGATGCTTAATTGTCAGGAAAGTAAAAAACTAGAAACCGTAATAGTACCCTCTTCTAAGTTGTTAGTGCTAATTAGATCACTGCCACTAGACAAGCTATAGTGACATTTTGTGCATACCACCAGGGTTCATAGCTTGAAACTTATTTGTTTAAGAATCCAAAACAAAGACCAAAAATAATGGGGCAGGTGCAGGTGCTGGAGAGAGGCCTAAAATCGTGAAAACATGTAATTATTACTGTAATTAATTTAAAAAGTTAATAGAACAAGTTTTGCATCAGCATGCATTTTTTGAACAATAAGCAGTCCCAAAGTGTAACAGCCAGCATTACTAATTGACTGTAAACCTTGGTGATTTACCAGAAAAAAAGTATTATTAGGAGGGGCATCTTAAAAATAAGTAGTATCAAAGCCTTGCAGACTGCCTTACTGATTGAATGCAATCCTGTGCAATTTATCAGAGAAAGAAAAAAACATTTTTAAGCAGGACTGGGCAGAATTATGATGCAATACCACCAGGAATGTTCTGCAAAATTAGAGACAGATGAGAGGGATTTAGACATTGTGAAATATCAGGGGGCATTGGCAGCTGCAATGAATATATTTGCAGAGGATTGGGGGTTGGTGTAATGGTTAAGATGTTTACCTCACAAGCACAGCATCCAGTGTTTGATTCTCACCTTTGAGGGGAAATTGGCTAGGGTTAAATAAAAATGTCCCACAAGGACAGCTAGCCTACTATTTACATATGACGACAGACAGAATACCTACTAGTTTACCCAGCAAATGTGTCATCTATTTTTATCTTGTTGCCTGCTGGGATCTTAAAAAAAAATGTACTTTACACTGTCATTAACTGGTCTTACTGCTATAACCCAACATGATAACTCACATCTGCTTACTATTTAATATAGACATATGCACAGGTTTTCTAATAGGTTGCATGTGATACTTAGGAGTAATAAGCTTTGCACTGCACCTGGCCAGTCATTTTGCAGAGCTTTTTACTCTGTGGCATTATGTAGCACCCATTATCATCATCATCATCATCATCATCATCATCATCATTATCATCATCATCATCATCATCATTATTTATCATTTATTAACCAATTAAGTGGGCCTTAAGTTGGGCTCCTGTTGTATGTTCAAGAAGCATAACTCTGATCCTCAGAACTGTGATAATTTAAGTGCAGTAATGGGAAAATATATACTAACACTGAAATTGCTGTATCACTTGTTCTGTGAGGTACAGAGATCTCAGAGTTGGTATCTTTAAGTAATGGTGTGGGGGCTGCAGCCACACACAATGGGAGGTGAAGGGGAACTTACCCCCCTGTAAAAACTGCCATTGACTTTTGAGGTTCATTGTTGCTTGTGTTAAATTGCAGTTAAATTTTTGCAGTTTCAGGACTTGCGTTATTGAGGCTCAACATTCTGTTAAGGATCCGTGATGACTTAGTGCTAACCAGTCAATCATGCTTTTGAGATGGATTTTGTACATCTTGCCAGAGCACCCACAGAAAATGTACATAAACATGCATATAACATGCAACTCACACGTGTGAGTGCCACACAATCATCATCAACCCCCTTTTTCCCCATTTTTCTACAGGTGGTCGGTGTCATGCCAACTGTCACCATCTCTCTTTACTCAGTGCCTGTCTCCTACCTTCTTTGACGCTCATGCCTGATTGTCTTCTCTCACATAATCCATCCACCTCTTTGCTGGATGCCCTTGTTTCCTCTTGCCTTCTTCCTGTCTGTCCCAAATCTTCTTCAACAAATTGTCTTCTGCTTTTCTGCACATGTGCCTGAGCTACAATAATCTGTTCTCTTTGAACTTTTCTACAAAGGGAGCTACTTTAGCTTCTGCTGTGATATCATTTCTTCAGCTGCTCACAGTGTGCAACCTACCACGTGTCTCAGACACTTCATCTCTATCACCTCTAGTTTACTCAACTGCTTTGCCTTTACAGCCTAGGATTCTGTACCATACAATAGTACAGGTTGCACCACTATTTTGTACACTTTGCTTTCTACTTTGGCATTCTTCTATCATATACCATACCTGACACTCTATGCCAGTTGGCTGCAGCTCCTCTGATTTTAGCTTTAACCTCCTGTTTCAGACTTCCCTTCTCCTCAATTACCCCCCCACACACACACACACGCACACATACTTGAAGCTGTTAACCTGCTCCACTATTTACTCTTCTACATCAGTTCTCAGCTTCTTCTGATTTCCTCCATTGTTTGCCTTACAACTGTCTTATCTGTACTCATCTTCATTCCATGTTACTAGAGTCTGCCTGTAATGCCACATCATCTGCATACAGCAACTTTATTGATCTGTCCCTTCCAACATGTTTGCTAATGTAGGACAGCACCAGTATGATCAGCAGTGGGCTCAGATCTGAGCCCTGGTCCACACCTGCTTCCACTGAAGAATCTCTCTGTGAGGCCAAACATTTTTCAAACTTGAGTCATTGGGTCCTTGCACATAGCTTGCACTTCTTCTTCTTCTTCTTTCGGCTTTTCCCGGTTAGGGGTCGCCACAGCGGATCGCCTTGTCTGCACATTGAATGGCAGTGGAGTTTTACGGTGTCGAGTTGCCAGCCCGGCGCCCAACCTTCCACAGAAGGCACACTCACACGCACACCTAGGGCCAATTTAGAGTGTCCAATCCACCTGCAGCATGTCTTTGGGATGTGGGAGGAAACCGGAGCACTCGGAGGAAACCCACGTGACCACAGGGAGGACATGCAGACTCCGCACAGAAGGCACCCCAGCCGAGGATCGAACCGGAGAACCTCTTGCTGTGAGGCAGCAATGCTAACCACTGCACCACCATGGCCGCCCTTTGCACATAGCTTGCACTAATTCTACCAATGTTTCTGAGACTTCAAACCACCATAGAACTGCCAAAATCAACCTTCTTGGGACCTTGCCATATACTTTCTCCACGTCTAGGAATGCCCATTTGGAATTTTTCCTTATTTCTAGTGTCTCAAGTATCTGTCTTACTGCAAACATTGGTTCAGTTGTGCTGTAGCCTGATTTGAATCCAAACTGTCATCTCCTATGTTGTGTTCTACTATTCTGTATATTCATTTATCAGTCACGCCTATCCAGAACTTTCATGCAATGTGACAGGAGTTTGATGCCTCTGTACTGTCCACAATTGTGACTGTCCCATTTGTTCTTGAACAATTGCATGAGTATGCTTGTTCTCCAGTCATCTGCAATACGCCTTTCTCTCCATACTGCTAGAAGTACCTTCAGAAGCCATTTCTCCCCTTTCTCACCCAACATCTTTATCATATCTGCTGTAACCTCATCTGAGGCTGCTGCTTTCCCTGATAACATTTTCCTTAGTGCCGTTCTTACTTCTTCTATAGCGAGCTCCATCTCTTCTCTCATTGTAGGCTGTGTCTGTGTGAGTACAGCTTCTGTGGGGGTTTCTTCATTCAGAAGCTGCTAGACATCCTCCTTCCATCTGCCTTGGATGTCCTGTGGACTGGTCAGCAGTATGTTGCTGGCATCCCTTATGAGGGGTGTCTGGCTATCTTCTTTATCTTTGTCGTGCAACTGGATATAGTTTTTTTGTGCCATCTACTGAGTCACTTTCCAGAAGCTGGTAGAGTGTCTGTGATGCTTTGCTGTTTGCTACTGCAACATCTTTCTTCTTTGTTAGCCAAGCAGTATTCCTTCCTTGCTGGTCCATCTTTTCTATCTCCCACTTTTTCCTGCATTCCACCTTTCTTTTGATAACTTCCTGGACTTCTGCATTCCACTACCAGCTTTCATTATGTACCTTATTTCCATACCTGGCTCAGCTGCACACCTGTTCTGTAGTCCACACACCTGCTGTTTTGAGGTGCTGCAATTCTTCAACTCCACCTATTTCCTCTTCTTCTTAAGGTACTAGAGCCCAGAGTAATTCCTTGAATGGTTGTGTTTTTTCAAACCAAAATCGACAAAAGGAAACTGTATAAAAAACAAAAACTTGATACGCTCCAAACCAACGGGTTGCTCTATAGTATGAAATCACTCAATCCGTAACTCCAGAACACATAAACTTTATTAAGCACAACGCATAGGCTTTTCATCAGAATCACTCCATCTTCTTCAGAAATGGAAAACAGCGTCTCTCACAAACAATTACCTTAACCAGAAGGGATAAAGATTTACCCTTGCAGTGTTTATTTTGTGTTTTTGGATTTACAGTACGCTGTTGTGGAACCTGGTTTTGGTTTAATAAGAATATAGCATTAGACGTGGCAGGTAGAAAAGGAGAGAGAAGTGAATGGCTTTTAGAGATGCAATATTTATCCCTTCTGGTTAAGGTAATTGTTTGTGAGAGACGCTGTTTTCCGTTTCTGAAGAAGTTGGAGTGGTTCTGACGAAAAGCCTATATGTTGTACTTAATAAAGTTTATGTGTTCTGGAGTTACGGATTGAGTGATTTCGTACTATAGAGCAACCCGCTGGTTTGGAGCGTATCCAGTTTTTGGTTGTGTTTTCTATCAAGTCAACTTCTAAGTCTTCAGCCTGGTCTCTGTTGACCTTAGAGCCTTCTCTGACTACTGCTTGCACCTGACTGCGGCAGCCAGTGGTTTATGCCGTGGACTGACTGTTTCACTGGGGATGACCTTGCAGTCGCTGATTCTACCCCACTGCCCTTTCCTTACTATGAGGAAGTCTACCTGAGTTGCATGTTGGCCACTCTTGTACATGATCCTGTGACTGTCTCTTTTTCTGAAACATGTGTTGGCTACTTTCAAGCCATTTGCCAAAAAGAAGTCGATAATGTCTTCTCCTTTATCAAGGTTGCCTCATCCATGTGGACCCAGGCAGTCCTCATATCCCATTCTGCCTGTCCCAATATGTACATTCAGGTCACCCATTATCAGCACCAATTCCTGTTGTCCTGCTTTATCTACTAGGTCCTACAACTACTTTCTGAATGCATTCTTTTTCTCACTATCCCAACACTGCTGTGACGCTTAGGCTGAGATCATGAATACTGTTGTATCATTAGGCTGAGATCTGATTTCCATGAGTCTGTCACTAATTCTGATGACATCCCTCACCATCTTCTGAAGCATCTCCCTCTCTACAATTCCCACATCATTTCTAGCCTGTTCTCCTAAGTAGTAGATTCTGGATCCTAAGCCAAGTGACTTTGTTGCACTGCCTTTCCATCTTTTCTCCTGGACACATAGGATGTCCAGCCTCCTCCTTACAATCATGTCATCCACTTCCAAACTCAAACCTGAAAATGAACCTACATTGAGTCTAGCAATTCTTAGTTCATGTTTAGGCAGCTTGATTGGTTTTACATTCAGCTTTCACTCAACAGAGCTATCCCAGGTACCCCAATCTGGGCAACTTGACATCAGCTGGCTAGTAACTTACTGACCCAAGGCTGCTGGGCTTTTATGGTGGTCACACACTGGCCAAGTGGGGCACATACATACATTTGACTCACCGTTAGCATGGTTCCCTGGTGTAGGTCAGAGTAGACCAGGTCCTCAACCCATTTATCACCAGCAAATACCCATGCCCATCTGGCAATATCAACATGACAGAATCACTTACCTCCATATTATACATCATCAATTGGCTAGCCTTGCCACGGCAGCCCTGACACACAAACTAAACCCTAAACCTTGGATCTGTGAGGCCAAGCTCTTACCACTGAGCTGCCATGTTGTTGGAAGAACCATGTAACAGCAGGCAGAGTGAAAAGAGGTCTGGGGATTCTCTTCACTTGCAGGCTTTACATTTTGACATTATATCCCGGGCTTCTGCTGAAAAGTGGCCTTTGTGCACAGCTGGACTTCCCTGGTCAACAAATGTAAAATAAATCAGTAAATAAAATTTGTGATCTTCAGAATTTAATTCTGGAAATGAATTTTAGTGTTCCATCAATTTCAGCACAGGTTTCCAAAATTCTGATTTTCCTTTTATATTCAACTTTTTTCATGTACTTGTATACAACAAAGAAGGTCTCTTAACATAAGTTTCGGAAAACTGGTACTGCCTGTTGGTAGGTTAGTGTCTTTTTTCTTGTTTTGTACCAGTATGAATTATTGAACAATAATTCAGCACAACTGAACAGGAAGGGAAAATATGTGTACATAATTCATTCTCATGAATTATAATGTAATTAAAAAAAAAAAAAAACCTTAAGAACACCATAGTTTTACTACATGCAAAGAAAAGGAATCAGGAACAGCGTGAGTGACAGATGCCATGGACAGAAACTAAATATTGTTTCTATAATTATGTGAGGCACTTAGTATGCTGTCCCAAAATGTGTTGTCTGGGGTTTGGAGGGGTACGTTTTGGGGTTACATACTGGAAGTTGAAGTACAAGCTGGAATACAATTCAAACAATCATGGCCATGTCTCTGCACAAGTCACCTATTAGTTATGGATCAAACTCTGCACTGTATCTTACTTTTAAAATGCTGATTTTAGCTATTCTGAGTATGACAATTAATGAGGACTTATATGAAAGTAAGTCACTTTTTTGTGGACATTTGAGAAGTAGTAGACAAAACCTTCAACAACATTATTCACTATGTGCAGCCTCAGGGAAACATAAATGCTGGGTTCTCAGGGGAATTACTCAATAACTCTGTTGTTTTTCTCCAAGTTAAGTTACAGCTTTATTTTCCTTTTTGCCATGTGAAAGGGAAATGGCTTCATGCAGTATTTCCTTCTGCTACAATACTGCAGCTATTCTGGTTGCAAAAACATTGCTGGGAAAATCTCAGTTTACAACCCCATACCTAGATATCAGTAAATCACAGCTGGAACATCAGCTTCACTGACAGTATGATTGACTGATAACAAATACCTTAACTTGAAAAACACATATAATCATTGCATCAGATTTAATGGACGTGAACATGTTGGGGAGAAAACAGAATAATGTTCAATTATATCAAGAACTTTGTACATTTCTGTTGTGGATTATGTTACTATACAGACCTTGGAAGTAAATTATAAGGGATTTGTTTCGCTCTTGAAGCTCATTAATGGGTCCGTCTTTCATGCCGTTCCACAAACTTTTCCTTTCTGCTACAGTAGTTATATAAACTATCTGAATTTGGAACTATCTGAAGCAGCAGGCCCTGACATAATCTCTTTTATAAAACAAATAATCTTACCTTGTAAAACCACACTTGTGCGAGAAGTCCAGTAACATTCCCCAACCTTCCTTAACCTTCCCTAACCTTCTCTTCTTCTTCTTCTTCTTCTTCTTCTTCTTTTGGCTGCTCACATTAGGGGTCACCACAGCAGATCACCTGTTTCCATTTCTTCCTGCCCTCTGCATCTTGCTCTGTCACACCAACCACCCGCATGTCCTCTCTCACCACATCCATAAACCTTATCTTAGGCCTTCCTCTTTTCCTCTTACCTAGCAGCTCCATCCTTAGCATCCTTCTCCTAATATACAGCATCCCTCTTCAGTACATGTCCAAACCAACACAATCTCACATCTCTGGCTTTGTCTCAAAGTGTCCAACCTGAGCTGACACTCTAATATACTCATTTCAAATCCTGTCCATCCTCATCACACCCAATCCAAATCCTAACATCTTTAACTCTGCCACCTCCAGCTCTGACTCCTGTCTTTTCATCAGTGCCACCATCTCCAACCCATATAACATAGCTGCACTCACTACCCACTTGCAGACCTTCCCTTTCACTCTTACTGGTACCCGTCTGCCACAAATCACTCCTAACACTCTTCTCCACCCACTCCATCCTGCCTGTACTCTCTTCTTCACCGCTATTCCACACTCACCATTTCTCTGACCTGTTGATCCCAAGTACTTAAACTCAGCCACCTTCATCAGTTCTACTCTCTAAATCCTCACCATTCCTCTGTCCTCCCCTTTATTCACAAACATATATTCTGTTTTAGTCCTGCTCACCTTCATCCCTGTCCTCTCTAGAGCATATCTCCACCTCTCCAGGTCTCCTCATCCTGTCCCCTACTCTCACTACAAATTACAATGTCATCTATAAACATCATAGTCCACGGGAACTCCTGTCTGATCTCGTCTGTCAACCTGTCCATCACCATTGCAAATAAGAAATGTCTCAGAGCTGATCCTTGATGTAATCCCACATCCACCTTGAATGTATCCATCACTCCTACCACAGACCTCACCACTGTCACACTGCTCTCATACATATCCTGTAGCACTCTTACATACTTCTCTGCCACTCCCAACTTCCTCATACAATACCACAACTCCTCTCTAGGCACCCTGTCGTATGCTTTCTCTAAGTCCACAAAGACACAATGCATCTCCTTCTGACCTTCTCTATACTTTTACATCAACACTCTCAGAGCAAACATTGCATCTGTAGTGCTCTTTCCCAGCATGAAACCATACTACTGCTCACTAATCATCACTTCCCTTCTTAGCCTAGTTTCCACTACTCTTTCCCATAACTTTATGCTGTGGCTGATCAGTTTTATCCCACTATAGTTACTGCAGCTCTGCACATCACCCTTATTCATAAAAATCAGTAATAGTACACTTCTCCACTCCTCAGGCATCATCCCACTTTCCAAAATTTAGTTAAACAATCTGGTTAAAATCCCCACTGCCATCTCTCCTAAACACATCCATGCTTCCAAAGGTATGTCATTCGAACCAACACACTTTGCATTCTTCATCCTCTTCATGGTTGTCCTTACTTCCTCCTTGCTAATCAGTTGCATTTCCTGATTCACCATCCCCACATCATCCAAACTTCTCTCTCTCTCTCATTCTCTTCATTCATCAGCCCCTCAAAGTACTCTTTCCATTTGCTCAATGCACCCTCCTCACTTATAAGTACATTTCTCTTGTTATCCTTTATCAGCCTAACCTACTGCACATCTTTCCCAGCTCAGTCCATCTATCTATCCAATTGATACATGTCCTTTTCTCCATCCTTAGTGTCTACCCTTTCATACAACTCACCATACACCTTATCCTTAGCCTTCGCCACCTCTCTCTTCACCATATGCCTCGTCATCTTGTACTCCTGATTACTTTCTTCATCTCTCTGACAATCTCACTTCTTTTTTGCCAACCTCTTCCTCTGTATACTCTCCTGTACTTCCTCATTCCACCACCAGGTCTCCTTGTTTGCCTTCCTCTGTCCAGATGTCACACCAAGCACCTTTGTAGCTGTTTCCCTTACCGCCTCTGCTGTGGCTGTCCAACTATCTAGTAACTCTTGATTGCCACCTAGTGTCTGTCTTAACTCTTCCCTGAACTCTACCTTACAGTCAGTTATCCTTTATTCAACTTCCACCATTTGATCCTTGGCACTGCCCTCACTCTCCTCCCCTTCTTCTTGATCGCCAATGTTATCGTACAGACCACCATCCTATACTGCCTAACTACACTTTCCCCTGTCAACACTTTGCAGTCTCCAATCTTCTTCAGACTGGCCCTCCTGCATAGGATATAATCCACCTGTGTGCATCTTCTTCCATTCTTGTATGTCACTCTATGCTCCTCCCTCTTCTTAAAATACGTATTCACCACAGCCATGTACATCCTTTTTGCAAAATCCACTACCATCTGACCTTCGGCATTCCTCTCCTTAACACCATACCTACCTATCACCTCCACATCCCCTCTGTTCCCTTCACCAACATGCCCGTTGGAATTTGCTCCACTCATTACTCTCTCACCCTTGGGTACACTCTCCACCACTTCATCCAACTCGCTCCAAAGTTTTTCTTTCTCATCCATCGCATACCCAATTTGCGCATATGCATTAACAACATTCATTATCATGCCATCAATTTCCAGCTTCACAAATATCACCCTATCCAACACTCTTTTCACCTCCAAAACACTCTTGACATACTATTCCTTCAGGATAACCCCTACCCCATTTCTCCTCCCATCCACACCATGGTAGAACAATTTGAATCCACCTCCAATACACCTGGCCTTACTCCCCTTCCTTCTGATCTCTTGCACACACAATATGTCAACCTTCCTTCTCTCCATCATATCAGCTAGCTCTCAGCCTTTACCAGTCATACTGCCAACAGTCAAAGTTCCTACCCTCACTTCACACTCCTATCATTCCTCCTCTTCTCCTGCCTCCAGACATGCCTTCCCCCTCTTCTTCTCATTCTCCTTCGACCAACAGTAGCCCAATTTCCACTAGCATCCTGTTGGCTAACAGTACTGGAGGTAATTATTGTTAACCTGGGCCTCTGCTGATCCAGTATGGAAATTTGTATTGTTGTCCACATATTTGATGTGGCAAAATTTTACACTGGATGCCCTTCCTGACATAACCCTCCCCATTTATCCGGGTTTAGGACTGGCACAAAGAAATACACTGGATTCTGAATTTTCCAGTCCCTAACCTTCTCTGTGAGATGCTAATCTCCCCTACCCTTCTTCAATCCTTGAGTTAAATCTAACAACAGAGATCTGTTCATCTTGAAGGAAAATATACTTTTATCCTCTAACCTATAATAAATGTCATAGGGCTCCCCTGTGAGAAAGCATTATGTAGTCACCAAACAATGTATACTAATATGTGAATTAGCATATGATATAGCAACGAACAAAAAAATAATAAACAATTTAAATTGTAGTCAGGTTGTAGCAGTTTGCAATAGATGGTAGAAAATGAAGCTTTCATTTTTTCTAATTATCAAAGGAGTAATGGACCTTTTAATACACGAAAATGAACTTATGCTACATAATAAATGATTCTGAAATCCACTGTTTTAGTCATAACCACACTGGAGATGGTATTACAGCTGATTTGGCTTTATTGGCTTGAATGCACCAATAAAGTCTTAAAAAATAAAGTTAAAATGTTACAGGTATTTAGTAGCCATGTAGCTGAAACATTGGTATGTCCTTAAGAGGTAATTTGCAAGTGTCCCATGGGCCTCCACTACAGGAGGTTTAAAGTGTTACACAGTGAAGACATTTGCTTTTCTGGGTCTTTATTGACATTTTACTAAATAGTTTGTCTGAGTAATCTTTTTAACCTATGATTTAGATGTTATTTGAGACATTCTGCATTTACCCTAATGATGTGGACATCAGACTTGTTTAGGTTTGCCATGTTTTCAGAGGTTCAAAGTGGGACCTGGGGAGGGTGGTGGTACAGCCAGTGTCTGACATCACTGAGGGTATGGTCGTGCTTAGAGGGTGTGGCCAAGCATGTGATAGACTGGACATTCCAATGAAGCTGAGACACTTGCGAGATATGCTGGAGTTTGCAAAACCTGTGCCTATCTATCTACTCATACTTACCGCTTTTTTATAGCACCTGGCTACAGCAGCATATACACAACTTAGTTATATTGCATGGGATTCAGTTGAACATGTACACATGTACATGGAAAGGAGATGAAGAGACATTGAAACACTTTTTGCAGTACATTAACCACACAGTTGATTTCTTCAAATTCACCCATGAGTAGAGTAGGGTCAATATTTCGTACCTGGACGTTAGCTTAACTATTGACAATAGGAGTAACCTCTTGAAATCCAACATTTTCAGGAAGCCCACATTTTCCAATTCTTATTTAGAATTTGGTAGTTGGCACCCCTACCATCAGAAAAAATCCATTGTCAAAGGACAATATGTAAGGGCTGCCAGAATAACATCAGCTGACCAAGATTTTTTATTGCAACTTGAGTATATGACAAGCTTATTTATCAAAAGGGGTTACCTCGAGGCTTCTTTGTAACATTTTGGCAGAGGAGGTCAGACACAAAAGAACTCAATGTGTTTATAGGGCCATTTTGAGTGGGAATGTGGACTATGATAATGGCAATGGTTTTAGCATGCCATGCAACAACCAGGTAGATATAAAAAGCAAAATGGGGAACAATTTGTTGTTTATCAACATGTATAATCAAGATGTTGAGTGGGTAGTTCGCATCATCCTGAAAAACTGGAGGATATTAGTAGCTGATGGCTCCCTTGTAGAAAAGATAGGGGGATCCCCCATAATATTATATAGAAGAGACAGATGTTTCAAAGAATTTTTGAAAATGGGGGCTCATATCAACTCACAACAAAGCAGTAGAATGCCTGGTAATTTTAAATGTGGCAGATGCAATGCATGCGCATATATTTTTGAGACAGGTGGTACCGTATTCATTAATGGAAGAAAGTTCTACTTCCATGGTCATTTCAATTGTAGCAGCAGAAATTTAATTTATATGGCTAAGTGTCAGCATTGTTCTGACTTTTATGTTGGTAAGATCAGCAGGCAATTTAAGGACAGAATTAGAGAGCACAGTGCTGACATTAAAAATATGAAGTCAACAAATGCCCTAGCCAGACATCCAATGCAAAATCCAAACCACAAGTTTAAATTTTTGATATTGCAACAGTTGGTGAAGGACAGGCAGGGCAGGGTGATTGACCTGGATAGATGTATGAGAGCTAAGGTGGCAATTGAAATTGGATGCCACCATTTTTCCTGGCATTGATGACGGTGTCAGTATTGCAGCCATACTAAAAATTAAACACATTTTAGGTTAACATACTCAACACTAGTGTATGTAGCATTTACTTAATTTACTTGGATAAGTTGGCCACAATTTTTTGATAGTGTTTAATATTTTATTGTCAGAATGAGATAGTATTTTGAATTTTAACATACATTTTATGTGTCTAACAAATAGGTGGGGTTGGTGCAATACTATGCAATTTTAACTGATGTTTAAGGGAATTTTAACCTACCAATTAGTTTTAATTGTTTAATTGATTTACAGGGAGGGGTATAAAAAGGTTGAGTTAGTAATGTTCATTATTCTGAGAAGTCCAACAGCAATTGGATGAAAGTGCTTAACCTGTGGATTGTGAATTGTGAATAAAGAAGTGTGCAACAGTCTTGGTGTCCTGGGTGCCTTCATATTTGTGAGCGCAGTTTTGTCTCTTTGGTTATCCAGTTTGGAGGGTGGAGAGGCCCTTTGGAGCATGAAGATTGTGAGCACCAACAACGAAATTGTAGAATTACTTCAACAAATTAATCAACAACTGGCAGAGCATACGGCTCACATTAAGGCTCTAACTGCCAAACAGAACGAGAGGACCGGTAACCTGTTTGGCAGTGTGGGTATACCTTTAACTCAACCAGCTCAACACTCAGCATTTCCCAAGTAACTTAAACCAATGTTCTCAGGTACAGGCTATTGATACTTTTAATGCTTCAGTAAACAACCTAGGAAAAGGGTCCCGTGAAGTGGTTGGGGGCCAGGGGACTGTGACAACCAATATAGCAGGAGACTGGAGAAGTAACAAATTTGACTTTCGTATGAGCTCTGAAAGTGGGGCTAGCCAGCAAGCTGGTGGGCAGCAGTCCCTAATGGACAGGATAAAGTCATTTGAAAAAAGACTTTTTAGTATGAAGAAATTGCAGATTGAGAATGGGTATTTGAAAAGGAACATCGATTTGGGACAAGTGCCAAGGGGCCTGCGATTCTGGAAGTATCCTAATGGCTCAGAGAACAATGAGGAGATGCTGGAAGAAGTCCATAGGTTATTTGACAGAACTGGTATAAATCTAATTAAAATTATGGTCAAAAACAATAATTGTAAAATCAATCAGCTTTGGGATGAAACAGAAAAAGAAAATGACATTATTACAAAAGACTTGTTATTCAGCCATTATCAAACCAATTTTTATAACACATTAACAAGTATAGAAACCAGCTGTAACAATATATTTCAAAGAAAAATCAACAAATTGAGAAGGGACACTACTGAGTACACTAAGCATAAGGTTTACCCACTATCGGTTAGTAACCATGGCAACCAGGAACCCTCCACCAATCAGGAATCCAGCAACAACCAGGAAGTGACGTATCAACGTAGAGCTTATCAGGGGAATCAATTGGAGTTCCCTTTAGAGGAAGGCCCAAGGGGGTCGGACTGGCTGAGAAACAGGGGAGAAAACAACATGAGCAGAGGCAGGACAGAGCGGATGTACAACGAGCAAGGAGCCAAGCCGAAAAATCGGAGGAATCAGAGGTACCACCGGAATTAGTATCAGGAATCTCCATTTAAGGGGTGCAAGAGCAAGTAAGTGAAAACATTGATTCAGTTGCGAATGTTGAGTTAAAAGCTGTCCCCTCATATGGAATTAGTCAAAATAACTTTAACGTTTGAGAAGCAAGTAGTGAATTAGTTAGTGGAGAGTGGGCTTGGTTACAACCATTTTCCACTAGTGAAACAACAGATTTTGATGTATCCAGATGCAAGAGACTGTAACAGCAGCATTTATAACAGGAGAAATGTGTTTATTGAAACAAAAGAAGAAACAGGTGAACCGATGCTTGAATTAAGTAAAGCAGGAGCTGATTCAAGTTCCCTTTCAAGTTTACTTCTTATTTGGGACAGCCCTGATGGGTCTGATGTTACTGCATCACTGGGTTTGGGCCAAACTGAATGTGGTAGGTTTGAAAGTGACATTGATTTGGTGGACAAAAAGACGTACTACAACAGTGGTTTGAATACGCATAGAATTGAGGTGGAAAACAGCGTTGGGGAAGCTTGCAATAGCAATGAGCTGAGAAACCTCAGTCAGCATGCCGTTAATAATTGTAAAAGGGGCCTCAATCATAATGATGCACTCTTAGAGAGTGATGTGAGTCTTTGTTTGTTTGGGGACGATGTCTACAGGTATGACACCACTGATTTGATTACCGGTAATGGACTTTTCAATTTAAATGATCCTGGCTATGGTGCTGATAGACACAATGTCACTGAGCCACATATTCTCAGGCAAGCAAATGTTGGACATATTCATGGTACCGTTGACAATATTTATGAGGACCAAGATGTTTGTACTGTTAGAAATTCCAGTACCCATTTTGTTCCAATGTTAAATAATGACATGGGAATTCGGGGCAGGGATGGGCATGTTGAATTCAGGCAACATGCTCTTAATGGTGAAAGTGGCCTGGATAGCAATGATGTAATTTTTGACAGTAATTTGAGCATATATTCAGTTTAAGATGTAAATGTTAATACTGAAGATATTGCTGATAGCAGGTCCACTATTTTGAATAGTTTTATTTATAAAACAAATATGAATTCAACCCAGAATTGATGGACATGCTCCACCTAAAGAAAACCATATCCCCTCGAGCCACATGCTCTAGGGATCTAAACCTCACCACAATAAATAGGACATGCTGGAGGGATAGATTCCTGTCCCAGAGACTTCCCATGCTCTGGAACAAGATTCCAATCTACATTTAGCAGATCTCCTCACTAACACTCTTCAAGAGAAACCTTGACGAGTGGATAGGAAACAGAAAGTTTACCTCGGGGATCACTTCAGTGGCTCTGCTGGACAGAGGCACAGGAAACTAATCTAATGGGGCGGCGAAAGCCAACACATTCCGGCTAGGCTTATAAATGTCTTCGGGAATACAGCCTAGTACCTACCTATGAACCTATGCGTTACAGGGAGGGGTATAAAAAGACTGAGTTAGTAATTGTCATTGTTCTGAGGAAGTCCAACAGTAATTGGATGAAAGCACTTAACCTGTGGATTGTGAATTGTGAATAAAGAAGTGTGCAACAGTCTTGGTGTCCTGGGTGCCTTCATATTTGTGATCACATACATATTTGTATTACAAATGGCATAACAAAATATGTTTTTACTTACATACAGGTATGGTCGAAAATCCCACAAGTACAGCAATTCTCTGCAAGTAGTAATTCAGGTTATATTCTACATTAATACCAACAAATAGTGTTGTGCCCCCTTGCAATTAAATCTGTATGTGACAATGTCAGTAAATATACAACACAACATAAAGCACTTTAAAACTACAATTATTGCATCTACCAGCCCAAATCTAAGCCCCGTCCCTCAAAAAAACATTAAGTTAAAGTTTCTGAAAGAGCTCCGATATTGCCTTTATTTGATTGGATGCCTGCTTGTTCCTTGAAATTTTTTCTCAACGCTGCCACTCTTTTGTTAAGGTGGTTTTATAAGGCTGTATCTCTGGCATCCATCCCTTATGGTAATCTGATTTCCAAAGTCCTTCTCTCCCATCTTTCAGTGCTACTGTCTGTCATATAAGCTATGTACTCTTCCCACACATTGTTTTCCTTCGATTTATGATACTGAGTGCCCAACCAGCAAACCAGTATTGCTCTTGAGTAAACCTCTTTTACTACATATTGTCTTCTGTTCATTTTCCTAGAGCTCAGCAAAGCTTGGAATCCTAGCCTGCACTCCATTAGTGTTTTACATCTGTCCAGTGCCATCCAGGCAAAGTTAAGTACCTACAATTGCTAAATCCCACTTGGATTTGGTGGTTGGGTAGAGGAGTGGAATGAGCCTGATCGAAGCAAGGGTGAAAGGATCAGGGCCATACAAAAAATATGCGCTGTAGAAAAGACAGACGGTTCCTGGACAATGAACTTCAGTGCTTCAGATAAGTACCTTGAATAATGGGAAATATACAGAACGTGGCATACAGAAGGAGGTTCATGTTTCTGAAAAAGAAAATCACCCAGAATAAGACCAACACAGAAGTCTGCCGCACTGCAGGAATATTGTTGCTCGCAGCCCCCTGTGCCCCTCTATAAATAGTCACTTTATTTGCAATGGTACATTGCTGTAAACTGTAAAGGTCAGTTTTGAAAATATACAGCCTGGAACAACTTTGAAGTAAGAGTCAGTAAAGTGGAAATATCGGATGAGGTGAAGACCAACCATCGCTGCTGCCGAGGAACCGTTAGCCTTGCAGGAGGTACTAGCTGGTGTGTGTGTTCGGATGATTTAGCTGCTGCCGAGGAACCGTTAGCCATGCAGAGCTTACTGGTTAATGTGATGTCTGAATTTTAGTCTTCTGATGACCACGGTGGAAGCACTTTTAGCTTGGCCTGCCTTGGACATGGCCGGGCTGTATCTTTAAGGCGTTTGGATTCTCGGGGTGTGTTTGACTCGCTGTGGCCAAGGGCTTCTTTTTTGACTCTTGGTGTGTGCTGTGGTACCCGGAACATGTCCTAGCAACTGGATGAGGAGTTGAGGCTATAGATACCGGTGGCTATAAAGCTTATTATAGTCAAACTTGGATCCACTGTCCTTTTTGGGAATCCATACTTCTTCGTACTGCTGTCAGTCTATGTGTGGTGACTATTTTTTTTACGTGATTGTTTACAATGGATGGACCCTCTAAGTCGTTGGAACGGCTACAACAGTGTGCAGTCCAGTGCTGTACAAGGTGTATATTCTAAATGTAATTTATAGGGGTGATAACCTCAGATGCATCCTGTCAGCATTTTTTCTCTTATTGCCTCCATCCTCAGATGGTGCCCTTGCCATTTTTGGAGTCAGAGGCATCAGTTCTGCTGTTTAATACTCTCAGATTTGGAGGGGGCGTACCCGCATGTTATCACAAACGGCAAGACAAAGTAGCCCTCTACGCACTGCTATAGCCAGTTTAGCAGATTATCTGCATTCTATTAATCTGTCTGCATTTACTTATATGTCGCAGTTTGTTTTTCGGTGGTCAGATGATTGCAGTCTGCTAATTAAGGAGTCCGTGCTTTGTAGTACGATTAAGACAAACTTCGTTTGTAGTCTTACTGCTGGGAGCTTTTGTGGTTGCTAAATTTTCAAGTATATTTTGTTTATAAAGAATATATATTTTGAGGTATATTTTATTATCTCTTTTCAAGATATTACCTGTCACATTTCAAACTGCTTTACATACTGCATTGTTGTAACCATTGCCTACACTTAACACTAAAGATGTTGCCACTTCTTTTCCTCTCCCCTCTGCTATTTACACTGACATACGTCACATCTTATCACACCCCCCTGCAATTCTGCCCTTACCCTCCACTCAGAACTTACATCCCTCCCAAAATCTATCCAGATCCTACCACACTCCTTTATGCCCACACTCACTGCACTCTACCACACTATTTTTCTTTAAAACTAAATTACTCCCCTCAGCAAAACAAATACCAAACTTAAAATCCAAATTTCTGAATCTTCTCCCTCACCCTAACTCTTTACTCTCTATCCTGACAACACTCCTCCTTTCAGGCGATATACACCCCAACCCTGGTCCTAATAACCAACTCTTATCTTCCAACTCCTCCACTCCATCTACTATCATTACTACTTCTTCCCGCCCACATCTAGCAATCCCACTCTCACTAGTACCTCGCCATCCACTCTCACTTCTACACACAGAACCAAAAGACTAAAATTCTTCTCCCTTAACATCCAGAGCATCTGCAACAAAGTGCCTGAACTTCATGCACTCATACAACACTATAACCCCCCATCTTAACTCTCTCTGAAACTTGGCTAAACCCCCACATCCTCAACTCAGAGATTTGCCCCCCTGGTTTCAATATCTACAGACTGGATAGACCTAGCAAAAAGGGAGGTGGTGTCTCCATTCTCTTTTCTGACTCTCTCAATATCTTACCACTTTCAATTACCCCTCCCTCCTTCCACCCTGCAGAGCTACTCATAGTAACCTGTCATCTCAACAACTACCAAACAATGGCCATAGCCTCAATCTATATCCCACCAGGGAATAATATCACCATCCTTGAAGACATCTTATCTTGGTGTTTTCTTCACATCCCCTTTGAAACTATCATACTTGGGGATGTAAATATAGACTGGAACTCATTTAACTCTACTACACCGTCTCATAGTCTCACCCTACATGGTTTTACTCAGCTTGTCTCCTCCCCTACCTGCCTTGGCAAAAAACACTCCAATTCTCTCCTAGACTGGATTCTCGTAAATTCTCCTAGTTTGTACCACCAGCCAGGTACACTATCTGACTCCATCAGTGACCACCTACCTATCCACATTATTAGGTACTCACCCAACCTCACTAGTACTCACCTCTTAAAATACACCCGCAACCAAAGAAAATTCAATACCACTTCCTTCAACAAAATTCTCTCAAATATTAACTGGTCCTGCCTATACTCTTTACCTTTAAATGATGCAGTTAGCTACTTCAACCAGACATTCCTAAACATACTCAACTCTCTTGCCCCAATCAGGAAAATAAAAGTCAAAGCTAAACATGCCCCCTGGCTATCCAAAGAAACCTTCCACCTTATGCATAAAAGAGATGCCACTTGGAAACAATATCAGAAAAGCAAATCTCCTGCCCTCCTACAATCTTATAGGGAACTTAGAAACCTTACAAAAAAAAGAGTCAACCAGGACAAAATAAAGTTTTACCTGTCTGACCAATCTCTGCAAAATACTAACCCCCAGAAGTTCTGGTCAACCATAAAAACTCTTCTTAACCCTGGCTCACCCACAACCCACAACCCTTTTCCCAATCAATCTTCCCCAGATACCGCCATCCATTTAAATCACTACTTCATTGATACCATTTCTAAACTAGTACCTGACACCTCTAATAACCCCAACCCCACCTCTAATTCCACTTCCAGTTCTGTCACTTCAATTACCAGACACACACCTTTTTCACATTCTCAATCTGACTCCACTAACCTCTCAGACCCCTTCATACTCAAACCTGTCTCTGTTAGTTATATTAAAACTCTCCTCAGTAAACTCAAACCTTGTTCTCCCGCCCCTGATAACCTACCTCCCAAATTCCTTAAACTTGCTGCTAACTCTATTGCCCTTCCTATCACCATTCTAATCAACCGCTCAATCCAAGAATCCACTGTCCCCTCTATTTGGAAGGAATACTTCACTATCCCACTACATAAAGGAGGTAACGCCACAGAACCATCTAACTTCCATCCCATTGCTATTCTTTCTCCCCTCTCTAAAATTCTTGAAAAGTGTATCCATTCTCAACTGCTTTCCCACCTTACTCAAAACAATCTTTTAACTAACACCTATCACGGTTTCAGACCCAAAAACAGTACTATCACTGCACTCTTATCCTTTTCTCATACTGTAGCTGAGGCCAGAGACAATAATAAACTTGTATTCTGCCTCTTCTTAGAGCTCTCAAAGGCTTTCGATACTGTCTCTCACAACCTTCTACTTCATAAACTTTCTCAGCTGAACATTTTCATCCCCACTCTAAATTGGTTTTCAAGTTACCTGTCCAGTCGCCTGCAAGCAGTTAAATGGCAAAATTCCTTCTCACCCTTTCTGCCAGTTCAGACCGGTGTTCCTCAAGGTTCAATTCTTGGACTCCTCCTTTTCAACCTCTTCACCAATGACCTACACTCTTCCAGCAACCTCTCCTCTATCATACAGTATGTAGATGATTCAACTCTGATCTCCATTTCTGACTCTATCAATAACCTCCACCATATCACCCAATCTTCATTGCACTCTATTGAGCAGTGGCTCTCCAATAATCAACTTATTCTGAACCCCTCTAAAACTAAGCTCTTACTATTCCTACCTAAAACTCTAGCCCACCACAAATCCACTTTTCTCATATCCTCTCTAAATGGCACCATCATAACACCAGACTTACACACTAATCTCCTAGGTGTCATCATAGACGACCAGCTCAAACTAGACCTCCACATAGTTCATTCTATAAAGAAAACACACCAAAAACTGGACATGCTATACAGAAACAGCAAATTCCTGACCCCCAACTCAAAACTACTGCTAGCCCAATCATATCTCCTCTCCACCCTCCTCTATGGCTCCCCTCTATTTTCCAGTCTATAAAATAACCTGCTGGCAAAACTAGACCAAACCTATAACAAAATTGCTAGATTTGTCACCAGCAGCCCCTATAAATCCCATCACTGCTCCGCTCTCATAAAATTACATTGGCTCGAATTCCCACACCTTCTGACCAAATGTCAGCTGATCCAAGCTTTCAGAATTCTTAATTCAAACTCTGACTGTCCATCTCTGTTCAACCTGATCTCCTGGTACACCCCTCCCCAATCCCTGCGCAGCTCTGATAAACCCTTACTACAAGTCTATAAACCCAGCAAGAACATAGGTAAAATACTCTATAAACACTCCATCTCCCTTACCTGGAACAATCTTCCACTCCATATTAGAAGTCATACCTCCCTTCCTAACTTTAAACATGACCTGATAGTGTGCCTCCATAACAACCCTTTATGTACCTGTTATCATCCTACTTAACCCCTCCCTCTCTACATACCCACTTGACCACTAAGTCTGATCTATAAGACCTTTTTCCTCTTTCTATAACTTACTTTATCCAACTGATCTTCTTTCTGTACCCTCCCTCTAGTTCACTACAGCCCTCCTCTACTACTACCTTCTTTTGCACCATTCCCTCTTCTGACCTACGGTCCCTTGTGCAGTCACCCCTCTCTACTTTTTACTCTCACTCTACTTTACCTCAATTCTGAAGCCCCTGCACTTACACATTTCTTCTAGCCACTAATCTAATTATACCTTGTTTCTTTTCATTATATTACTTACAACCTTAACTTCCTTCCTGATTACCTGCTGGATTTATTATTGTTGTTTCTCCTGTTACAACCTATTACTACACTTTTTGTATATATAGCTATGTACTATTCCATTGAGTACATTATGTTCTTCTTATCCATTGTATCCATAAGATTTTTTTGCTCTTTAATATTGTTAATTTGTCTCTATTTGTATGTCTATTTGGGGCTTTACCCCTCGGGTCTCCAATGAAAAAGGGTAAATTCTTACCCAGCTGGACCAACCCGGTTAACAAATGCGAAATAAATAAAATAAGTAAATAAATAATCCTTAGTGATCACTACTGTTTCTTTCTTTTATATGTGCATTTTACTGAATTTTTTTTGGAAAAAAAAAATTGCTCTTCCTCTCAATGTTATTGCTATAAGACTGTCTTGAAATTGCCTTGAGTAAGCGATTTCCAGCTAGCTGTTTAATTGGTTTGTGGTAGCAATGCACTTTTGGGTCTCTTCTACTGTGTTTTTAATTAAGAGGACTGGTTTACTCATCTTATGGCAGGAGGTGCTTGCCTAGTCTGTCTGATTTGAGAAATATATAGTGTAGTCATTTTATTGGCCAGAGGGCTCATTAGTCAGTTTTCTGTTTTGTTTTGTTTTTTTGTGCTGCTATAAATTTTGCATGTTTGCATGGGTTAGCAATGTCCCATACAGTAGGAAACACCTAGAAAGCAATTTTTCTTTGTAGAATAGTGCATAAAACTGTACCCTGTAAAGCAGCAATATAGAACATACACCTTGCACACCGACAAGCTTAGAGCAACTAGTTGGGCATTGAGTAGTAATACCTACAGATTTAGTAGAATTCAGTAGTGTGTAAACATTAAAGTTAGTAAAATTTAGTATTGA
The DNA here is from genome assembly GCF_019279795.1 of Protopterus annectens. Classification (NCBI taxonomy): domain Eukaryota; kingdom Metazoa; phylum Chordata; order Ceratodontiformes; family Protopteridae; genus Protopterus; species Protopterus annectens. The sequence goes on along the minus strand of NC_056727.1, from coordinate 1,080,728,822 downwards.
TTAGTACAAACTGTCCTAATAAAACTCCCTTATTAGTCTGCACCAACAAAGCACCCTTAATAGCCTTCTAACCTCAGTTAACCACCCCCATTGTAGCTCACCAATTAAAGAACTGGACAATATCGATATGCAATATTCCTAACTTCTCTGTAGCCAGTTTGGTGGATATGGGCATCTTGATACAATGTAGCAGTTGTCTCATGTTTACTGACAACCACTTAATCCTTAAAGAACCAGACACAGTATGTGAGAGGTGTGTTTGCACAATTACACTGGAGGCTAAACTCTTGCATACAAGCTCACATCAGGTTGTCAAAACCGTGTACATGACACCAACCTCACATAGCACACCACACATACATAGACTAACGTATGCTGAGGCACTTAATAGCAATCTTCCTAAACAACAACCATCACCTGGGCCACCCATTGTCAAAGCTATTTATCAGCAAGCCCAAAGGCACTCAGAAAAACACAACACCTAACACCACACATACAGTTGCTCTCAGTGGAGCCCCAAACACTAACCCCATAAGGCAAGCAAACACACTTCTCAGCACTCTCATCATAGAGGGCTCCATTGTAGCATATACTGATGAACACAAGGAGAAGATAACTGTTACTTGTTTATCTGGAGCCAGGATCTATCGAATTACTCATACATTCAAAGTCATTATGCAACAGATTCCAGTATGACTCCATCATATAGTCCATATAGGTGTAAATGACCTGAGCTGTTCCCCCCAGACTATACCAAGTGAGACATTATGGAGCTTTCAGATTATGTGTCTAACACTAGTATAAACCTAGCATTAAGCAACATATTACCATCAATGAGGATGCCACAATATGAGCAAAAATGCTTGATTTTAACAACTGGCTGTCTTCCTGGTGCCATCCTAAGAGGATACAATATTTGTCAGCTTAGGAAGACATGGTTAACAGATCATGCTGCTTTGTCAAGGATGGTCTGTACCTTTCCCCTCTAGGCTTTTCAATACTGGATAACATTTTAGCCACCTCCTTATTGCCATTTTTAAGCAATGCCAAATTGACAAACCTACCAACAACATAGCAAAATCAACTCAACACAACCTCAAGGTGTTACTGCTCAATGCCAGCAACCTAAATAAAAAAAATACCCTCCCTCAAAGCTCTCCTCACACTTGAGAATATAGACACTGAGCAGTTACTGAAACATGGTTTAAAGTGCAGAGAGTACCCTGGCAGGACAAGGTTTCAGTGCCTTCCATAGTTTTGGACCAGTAACTTCACAGACAAGGGCTAAAGGTGGTGTATCAACATACATTAATGACAAACTAGGGTGATCAAACAGGATGACATGCCAGAGTTCTTCCACATGCAGATCACCATACTATGTCCTAGCCAGCTACGTCACCCTCCATGTCCCAAGAAGCTCACAGTGCATATTGAACATACTGGAGACAGTATTCCAAGGCAAATGACCTCTTATTAAGTGATGGTTTGTCAAAATTCAATGCCCCTCCAAACCCTAAGTACACAACAGCCTATGCTGAAGTGCACTCAGAAGCTCTGTACCAGTTCACTGGCTACTATGAGGCTACTATACCTACCAGAAGTAAGCTCAGGACTAGTCCCAGAAACAAACTGCCTTGGTGGCATCCCAAATGAAACAGGATATACAACAAAAGAAAATAAATATGGCAAAAATCAGGAAGGGTAATTCCCATAAAAATAAAAATTCTCTCAAACAAAATAGGCAACTAAGAGGGTAACTGGGTCAAGCAACACCAACTTTGAAGTTAAGGTAGGCTCTCAGGTGAAAGATAACCATAAGACCTTCTACAGCTATGTCAGAAGCCTCAAGCACAGCATGCAGCAATATGCTGAACTGGTGGTTAATAGTGCCACATTTACCGAGCCTGGCAATATCACTTCCTTGTGAAATCCCTATCTCCCATTTATTCTCTGCGGATGACATGGTCATTTACCAATAAGATCACTCTCACACCAACATTCAATGCCAACTCTAGTCAAACTTACATGAGTTCCACCGATGGCTCATAAACCATAAACTACTTCTCAATCCTACTGTGATGCCCCTGCACTGGCCCAGTAATTAAGGACCCTCAATCCTCACCACTGGCAACAGCGGGGAACATACACTGGGAGGATGACAAGTACACACAGTAAAGTGCAATTTCCATTAAGGGCACACAGAGATCACAGTCAGTCTAGGGTGGTTTCTTCCTCTTTCTCCAGATCTCCAATAAGACCGCCCATTGGCTGAGCTATAGGGTTGAGATCTCAGCTGAGTGCTCATAAAGGAAAATGCACTTTACTGTGTGTGTATTTGTCATCTTCCCAGTGTGTATGTTCCCCACTGTTGCCAGTGGTGAGGACTGATGCTCCTTGATTACTGGGCCAGTGCAGGAGCATCACATATTAATTGGTGGCAGTGGATGAATAGCCACATCACATATTAATTGACTTGTAGTAGTGTGGATATTGAATTCCTGTAGCCTGTAAACAGTGGTTACTGAAGGTGTTTGTACTCTTAATCAGCCACACAGCGAACAGTTAGAGTTTCATATCACAATAGTTTTATTTATTTTTGTTAGCTTAGTTAGTCAGGGAAAGCAGGTAAGGATGTCAGTAGAGGAGTATGTCAGGCTGATAAGGAGCCAGTTGGCTGAGATGTGCCAGGCTTAAGGACTGGTGCATGCCAACCTGACTAAAGCAGAAATTATTGCAGCCTTGGCCACAGCTGCATCGCACACCAGCAATCAGGAGGACAACCAGGCTGGCCTTGGTGATGAACAACTCTCAGAAAATGGACAGTTCAACCTTTCCACAGAGGACTTAAAAATCCATCTGGAGTTAAAGATACTTGAACTGGAGGCCAAATGTTTGGAAATAGAAGCAGCGGAGAGACTGCGATGTCTGGAGGCTGAGGAGAATGAGAGGCAGAGGCAACATAAGAAGGAGATGCTGACTCTTTGCCAGGGTCATGGAGGTAATGGGGAAGGAAGTAATTGAACCCCAGAAGCAACAAAGGTCAGTACATTTCTTCCACAATTTACAGAGGAGGATAATTTTGATAGATTCATTCATATGTTTGAAAGGATATGTAAACAGTATAACGTTGATCAAGAGGGTACAGTTTCTGACCCCTTACTCCATGGTAAAGCTGTAACTGCTATTTCTAAATTGTCTTATACTGATTACTTAAATTATAATACTGTGAAGAATTGTCTTTTAAAATGTTTTAAGTTAACACCTGAAGCTTATAGAAAAATGTTTTGTGAACATAGACGCAAGGCAGATGAAAGTGTGTGTGAATATATTGTTGAACTAAGCACTTATTTTCATAGGTGTATGAGTGGATGTCAGGTCACCACTTTTAAAGGGCTGGCAGACCTTTTGGTAAGAGAACAAACCCTTAGCACTTTGTCTGATGACATGAGAATTTGGTTAGCTGAGAGACAATGCAATACTGCAGATGAGTTGGGAAAGAAGGGAGACCTATACCTAGCAAGCAGGGTATTACTGCACAGGAAACGGACACCCAGTGCTGCTTATGGGTCTAAGGGAACCCATGGTAGGCAGGCCAGACTGCCCCAACAGAGTCCTCCAGTAGCAGGGGAAGCCACTTGTCCAGGTACACATCCAGGACCAAGGGTTAAATGTTTTAAATGCAACCAGTGGGGCCATGTAGCATATAGTCCACTTGTCCACGGAGGCAATGTGAGGAACAAAAGGTGGGAGAGCCAGTAAGTGGGAATGACAAAATGCCAGCAGTAAGTTGTCTTGAGACAACAAGGGTACCAAACTACCACAAGAGGTTAAATCCTATCTTAGTAAATGGGAAAGAGACCATTGGTACGATACACACAGCCTCTGACCTAACCATTGTAAAGCTTGCAGTGGTTAAAGAGGAGCACTGCTTGCTTGGGCAGTCTACTCCAGCCAGAGCTTTAGGAGGGACCCCATTCCAAATACCTTTGGCTAGGGTTCACCTTGACTGGGAGGGTGGACAAGGAAGCCAGCCAGTAGGTGAGTTTGAGGATATCCCTGCAGATGTCCTGATAGGGAATGATTTTGATAATGCAGTACCCTGTGGGAATGCAGTTACACACAGTCAGGCTTGGAGACAAGCATGTGGGTCTGGTAGCCTGGGGGAAACCCAGATGGACCACACATTTGCAGCCAGTGCTGGTGAGGTGGTTACTTCAGGGAGGGAGCTACCATGTAGCAGTGAGGCTGAAGGTGAGCCGCAGCTGCTTGTGGGTACTGATGTTCCTTTGGACAGAGTGACTGCAAGGGCAGAGTTAAGTAGTAGTACGCAAGCTGACAGTGAGGCACTGCTGTCAGAAGATGCCAGACTTCCTGTGGAAGGGGAGCTGGGAAGGGTTACAAGAGAGAGTTGAGACAGGCTCAGGTCTCAGACCCTACATTACAAGCCCTGAGGGAGGTAGCCAGTGAGGCACCTGATTCTCAAGAGAAAGGGGGAATCTGTATACTGGGACATAGGGTTACTGTACAGAGAGTGGACCCCCTGAGGGAGGGCAAGAGGGTGAGAGAATACAGCAGTTGGTAGTGCCCAGAGCCTACCATATGGCACTCCTAGCCATAGCCCATGATATCCCCTTTGCAGGTCATATGGGGTAAAGCATACAAAGAGATGTATTATGCAGAGCGTTTATTGGCTTGGGATTTATAGAGATGTAACAGAGTACAGCAGGACCTGTGAGCAGTAACAAAAGGTAGGCAAGGCAGGAGATAAGGTGAAAGCTCTTTTTATGCATTTGTCTGTTATTGAGGAGACATTTCAGAATGTAGCTATTGATATTGTGGGGTCTCTGAGTACTCCAAGTTCCAGTGGGAAAAATATATCCTAGTAGTAGTAGATTATGTTACAAGATGCCCTGAGCCGGTGGCTCTGTTCTTATATCTTTCGTAGAAAAGGTGCCAAATGCTTTGTTAGAGATTTTCAGCAGTTTAGGTTTCCCAAAAGAAATACTGACTGACAGAGGTGCCAATTTCATGTCAGACCTGCTGGCTTGCCTGTGTAAGTACTGTGGGGTGAAGCACCTAAAGATCACCCAGTACCATCTCCAGACTTGTGGTCTTGTGGAGAGGTTAAACTATACACTCAAGTCCATGCTACGGACATTTGCAGACCAGTTCAAGAGGGAGTGGGACAAATATTTTCCCCATCTGTTGTTTGCTTACCGAGAGATTCCCCAGGAATCCAAAGGTTTTTCACCCTTTGAGTTGCTGTATGGGCATAGGGTGAGAGGACCTCTAGATTTGATTTGAGATGAGGGGGATGGTGAGTGTAAATCCCACAAGGAGTATGTTGTGGCATATGTCCTAAACCTCAGGACTAAGCTCAGAGAACTCATGGGCTTGGCCCAGGAGAGCCTGGCAGAAGCCCAACAGCAGAAAAAGGTCTGGTATGACAGGAATGCTTGAGCTAGAGAGTATGCTGTAGGGCAGCAGGTTATGGTTCTCATTCCTGTCAGACATAACAAGCTGCAGGCAGCTTGGGAGGGACCCTACAAAGTGGTAAGGAAGGTCAGTGATGTTAACTACATGGTAGAACTGTTTAGGCAGGAGGCAGGGGCATAAATTGTACCATGTTAACAGAATGAAACCTTACCATGATAGGGAGGCCCTTGTGCTGAGCATTTGCAGTGGTTGGCAGGAGGAGTCTGAGGGGGATCTGGTGACTGATTTTCTCAGTGAGGTTCAGACTGACACCAAAGTGGAGGGGGTAGCAATGTTCCAGCAGCTATCCCCTACCCAGGTTGGAGAAATCCGAGCAGTGTTACAGGAGTTTGGTGACATGTTCACTAGGAAACCAGGGTGCACCCACCTGGTGCAACACCATGTGGATACTGGACCCCAAAGGCCTATTAAGCAGGCACCTTATAGGGTGCCTGAGAAGGTCAAACATATACAGGAAATGTTGGATCTAGGGGTAATTCAGGAGTCAAGCAGTCCCTGGGCCATAAAGATGCCCTTTGGGATGAAAAATGTCCCAGCGACTTTCCAGAGGCTGGTAGATCATATCCTAGCAGAAGCAGGAGACTTCACCCTTGCTTACCTGGATGATATGGCCATCTACAGCCATTCCTGGCAAGAGCACCTTCAGCACATCAGGGAGATGCTGGGCAGACTACAGAGGGCAGGGCTGACCATTAAGCCCAGTAAGTGTCAGGTGGGTATGGCAGAGGTCTTCTACCTGGGACATAGAGTGGGAAGTGGAAAGATCAGGCCAGAACCTGCCAAAGTGGAAGCCATTCAGGCATGGCCTGCCCCTGTTACCAAAAAGCAGGTAAGGACATTCTTAGGGACAGCAGGATACTACAGAAAGTTTGGCCCAATTATAGTACCATAACTGCTCCCCTCACAGACCTGACAAGAAAAAACAAGCCAGATAAGGTAGTGTGGATCCCAGCATGTGAGCAGGCATTCCAGAAGCTTGAAAGAGTTTTGAGAGGACCCCCCTGTGTTAGCCAGTCCAGATTACAGCCAATAATTTGTTGTGCAGGTAGATGCTTCAAACCATGGGGTGAGGGCTGTACTCAGCCAGGTTTCCTCAGAGAGAGACAGAAGAGCACCCAGTGTTATATCTCAGTTGTAGGCTTCAACCCAGGATGAATGCTGTGCAGCCATAGAAAAGGAATGTCTAGTTATAGTGTGGTAACTGCAGAAACTTGAGCCTTATCTGTATGGAAGGAAATTCACTGTAGTTACAGAACACAATTCCTTAACATGGCTACATCAAGCCAGCCAGCAAAATGCCAAGTTACTAAGGTGGAGCCTAGGGTTGCAGGCATATGATATGACAGTGCAGCACCGCAGTGGGATGCAATGTCAGTGCAGATGGGCTCTCAAGACAGGGAATGGGGTGAGGTATTTCCAGATAGTCAACCCTCTGAAGCAACTTTTCTCAAGGGTCACTTGAAAAACTAGCTTGAGATTTCGGGGGGGGGGGGATGTCACAAAAGGAAATACTGTCAGCCCAGCTATCTGGAATTTTGTAAGTAATTCTATGTCATTTGTGAATATTGATATGATTCATACAGAAGTGCATGTAAAGGTATAAAGTATTGAGCTAAAATGTAACCACATCATGCCCTACTGGCTTAGAACAGAAATGTATATAAACTATTGTAATTGTGTAAATATATTTTAATAGTAGAAGCTAGAACACAGAGGGCTAACTTGTAAAACTTCAATAAAATAAATTGAAATTACATTGTTTTATGATTGTGATATAAAAGTTATCTCTCAGTTTCAGTACAGTAGCAGACACAATGTCTAGAGCTAGAAGTTTTTTGTTTTGTCTTGGAAGAGAAGTAATAACTGGGTTAGAGATTCAGAGGTGTTTTATTGTTTTATGACTTCCAGGATCTTCAAACATCTGAGAGATATGTATTTTTCACAGAGATATGCTAAAATTCTATTAGTTTCTGACAAAGGAGGTTTAGCTTGGGAACTCAAAGTCAGGTGACAAAATGTGATGTCATCCAAGCTAACCCAGCAGTTGTTGTTGTTGCATCTTTCAGCTTTTCCCGGTTAGGGGTCACCACAGCGGAACTCCGGTCTGCTAATGATTGGCAGCAGATTTTTACATACCGAGTTGCCAGCTCTGATGCACAACCTTCAACGAAGGTACTCCCATTCACGCATGTCTCCACACAGAAGACGCTTTAGCTGAGAATCGAACAGGACAACGTCTTACTGTGAGGCGACAACGCTACCGCAGCACCACCACCACAGCACAGCAATATTTGATATTAATTTAAGAACTCTCTCAGCAAGAGAATGTGCATTTTGCATTTTGTCTTTGACCTAGAAATAGCCACTCATCACCACCTTCTGCACTTCTGCCTGTGTGTTGTTCTCTAAGTAAGGTTTTAGGGCACAGTAACTCTTTTAGATTCAGATAGGAATATAGTAAAGTATAGCTTAGTTGCTTTTCTTTATTTACTTGAGACTGTCCTGCAATGCTGTTTTAAATATTTCCTGTGATTTTGAACTCTGAAGTCACTGTGAATACATACTTAGTATTCCTTTGTTCTTTTGTTATTTATTATTAAATATATTTAAACCTATATTTGTGAGACATATTTAAGCTCTTAAAGTACTTGCATATCTATATGGTGACACTGTACAGGCCACTCCTAAATAGCCTTACTCTTGGTCAGACTACCATTTGGATTAAGAGTAACATTACATAGTAGGATTGGACACCTTTTGTTAAGGGCCTATAGTAGCTGACAAAGAGTTGGCTGGTGGCAGTCAGAACTACCTTATAGTGTGGGCAGAAGGGGGCATAGGTAGTAAACCTGTGCCAGCCTTTCCCAGGTGTGTGTGTGTGTGTGTGTGTGTGTGTGTGTGTGTGTGTGTGTGTGTGTGTGTGTGTGTGTGTGTGTGTGTGTGTGTGTGTGTGCGTGCGTGCGTGTGTGCGTGTGTGTGTGTAAATCGAATCTCAAAGTGTGTGTGTGTGTGTGTCAGCTACTTGGGCAGGGACACAAAGCACTGGTTGGACAAAGAGGGTGCTGGAGGCTTTGGCTCAGCCACTCAGCTGAGATCTCAACCCTATAGCAGTGCCAGTGGTGAGTCTTATTGGGGATCTGGAGAAAGAGGGAAAAAACAGCCCCAGACTGACTGTGATCTCTGTGTGCTCTTAAGGTAAATTGCACTTTAATGTGTGTGTACTTGTCATTCTCCCAGTGTGTACATTCCACACTATTGCCAGTGGTGAGGATTGAGGCTCCTTGATTACTGGGCTAGTGCAGGGCATCACACCCACAAGGACAAAAACTATGCTTTTTGAAATTCCACAGAAAATTCAGCAAGTAACTGACTCTTTAACTATCTTTGACATACACAATCATGCCATAGAGATGGCCTACACCTTCAAATACCTAGGACTATGGCTTGATCAGTCACTAAACTTCCATTTCCATATAGACAAAGTGAGAGCCAAAATAAACTCCCTCACCTTCTGGCCCAAAAAGATCTCTCAATGTTTTCCCAATCAGCCAGAACAGCCATTGGCACATAAATTCTTCTTCCTCATCTTGAACATGGGCTACAAGTTTTTGCTTCTGCTTCCAAGAAAAACATTTCCTCATTCCAGACTATCTCTAGAAGCATCTGCCAATTCCTTACAAATTCACTTTTCCGTGAGCATTGCTGTATGATCCTAGAAAGAGCCAAATGGCTACCCATAAAACAGAGATCTGACATACTTTTGGGATCCCAATGATAAAAAATACTCCAGCTGCACACATTTACTCCACTAGCAGTTAGACCACAAAAAAACTCATACAACCTAGGATACTACTGGCAAGCTAGTCCAACTCTTATTACCCCTAGAACCAATCTCCACAGCACTGCACATGCCTTCTCCTCACTGGCACCTACTCTTTGGTAAGCTCTTCCCATCAGCATTAAGAAAATCAACACTTATTCCAAATTCAGAATGCAACTCAAAAAACACTTCTTCATCCAAGCTAAATGTGCCTGTTTCAACATAGGCATATCTCCTTTCCAAGTCTCTTCTCCTCTCTCAAAATTCACTGAAGATTGACCTACTTTAGAAACTAATATATATATATATATATATATATATATATATATATATATATATATATATATATATGTGTGTGTGTGTGTGTGTGTGTGTGTGCGTGGTTTCACGTCAGAATCCTGAAATATCACAGTCCTGAACTTTCCTGAACTTTATAATCCTGAAGCCCAAAATCCTGAAAACTCAAAATCCTGAATCCCAAAACACTGAAAACACACAGGATACATATACTGACTATAGACAATACAAACCATATTACATTCCACCAAATATAAGCGGGGGGCAAGCCCTCTGCACTCCCCATGTGGAGGGCTGCGCACCCCACACCCCCCTTCTACTAAAATATATCAACTCCAAGATTACACTTCACTACACGATCATGAGTTATGCTGTAGTATAGCAAGTTAAAACAGAACATTACTAAGGTTATAACAGGCAGTCATGGAACATGTGATGGTATGTTTGCCATTTTTTTCTAAGGAGTGCAATCTTGGAGTTCATATATTTAATTAGCAGGGGGTGTGGGGGGTGCAGGAGTGCTTTCCCCCTCCCCATATTTGGTAAAAAGTGCTATCCTTTGTCTTGTATATGTTTCTGTGTGTCCTTGTACTGGAATACTGTCATTCTTTCTGTCCTGTATATTTTCAGTATATTGAGATTCAGGATTTTGAGTTTTCAGAATTTTGAATTTTCAGGATTTTGGGCTTCAGGATTATGAAGTTCAGGATTGTGATATTTCAGGATTCTGAAGTTGAACTATATATATATGTATATATATATATATATATATATATATATATATATATATATATATATTATATATATTGTACATTATAGTCTGCTCGACTGTACATTGCACTGTGTTTGTTCACTACAATGTATGTACACTGTTTTTATCTATGTAATTAGTCTGAACTATTCTGTTATTGCTTACGTTTCTTTATTTTTTGTTTGCGAAATGCTTTGTATTTCTCCTGGACTGAGCCTAAAATTGGTCATTATTGATCAGTACACTACCCTGGTAAAAAAATATAAATAGATGGATGGATAGATAAATAGATAGATAGATGATAGATAGATAGATAGATAGATAGATAGATAGATAGATAGATAGAGCAAACCTGCTACAAAAATTCAGTTCCAACTTTACCCCTTTCATCCCCAGCCATTCCCCAAAAATACCCTCAAACATAACCCCTCCAAGTATAATTAAGGAGCATGTACTGGTTGCACTCACTAAAGCCAAGAATGCAAGCCTCAAGGGGCCAGAGTAACATCAAAGGATGCCTCCTGAACAGTATAAAATATGACTTATCAGGACCCCTGGAGTCATTATTTAACTATAGTCTAAAAACAGGCTTTCTGCCACATGAATGAAGGACTATGAAGGTCATCCCCCTTCATAATGGAGGACCTTCAACAAATCCTGGAAATTACACACCCACTAGTCTGACTACATTTATTTGCAAAGCCATGGAAAGAATTATCATGGAAATTATTAACAAGGACATAGGAGACCTCCATGGACTGGGTTCATCCCAGTTTGGCTTTGTCAAAGGAAGGTCATCATTACTGAATCTGGTGGACTTCTTTGAAAAGATCACTTAGGCAATGGATGAGAGGGAAATGGTGCATACTGCCCACCTAGATATAGCTAAAGCATTTTATACAATACCACACTCAGGTATTCTCAACAAACTTACAGAATTAGGTACAAATCCCTTTATAACATGCTGGATAGTTAGCTGGCTTACTGATAGGATTCAGGAGGTTAGAATAATTTAGGCCACCTCCACAAAGAGGCCCATCACCAGTGGAGTCCTCCAGGGCTCTGTGCCACTCTTCTTTGGCATTTACTTATCAGATGTCAAAGCCAATGTCCAAGGCCTCTGGCTAGCCAACTTTGCAGATGATTGCAAACTGGGAGGAGTCATTGAATCCCTCCAAGATGAAAACACCCTTCAGAAAGGTCTAACACAGACTAATGGTTGGTGTCAAAGCCATGACTTAAAGCTCACTACCAAGAAACGCATTATAGTACCTTTTGGGAAGTCTACCAACCCGTGTAAGTATGTCATCAATTAAACACCCCTAAAAGTTGATTCACTAGTCAGGGATCTGGGAACTCATATAGATAATACCCTAGCCTTTGAACAACATGTGCCCAAGGTAGTAAGAAAGTCCTTCCGTATTGCTGAACTTATAAGCAAGGGCATGGCATCTAGGTCCAGAAAGGTCGTCATACCACTGTACTGAACCGTCATCAGACACATCATAGTGTATAATGCCTCCTTCAGTATGTACCTGACCAGACAGATGTAGCAAATGGAATGTCCACAAAGGTTACTTACAAAAAGAATACAGGGAGTAAACACAATGTCCTATGCCAATCACTTCAAAGCCCTGTTTCTTTACTCAGTATCATACAGACTTCTGAAAGGTGATCTTTGCCTGACATACAAGGTATCCCTGGATCTTGTTCTGACAAACCTTCTATAAATCTGCAAAACAAACAGCATCAGAACTACTAGATTAAAAGACCGAAATTTTTCTT